>NC_135786.1:145985000-146303636 GCF_051106095.1 Pogona vitticeps | reverse complement strand
TTTCATTCAGGCATCAAACTAATGGGAAAAGAAGTTGAAGTAAACTAGGAAGAAGGGGGCAGAGTTTCATCAACATATTTGTCCCTTAGGATAAATTACAATGAAATGAACAAATCAGGCAGATGTTACAATCCACTTCCAAGTAACTGATGTAAATAGCAGCAGGAAGTAGTCACAGCTTCAGGTAAAGTCCAAATCTGACAGAGTGGCAAAATCTATTTCCTGAACCTCTTGTTGCATATGTGCATGGTATTTCTGAACCTGAAACTGGATATAGGCTTTGGTAATATGCAGTAACAATTCTTTATTACGAAAATGTAAGAATAAAGTATACTCTCAATTTTAAATTGTAATTATATAGAAATTCAGTTTAGTTATTTTATATAGCTAGATATCTAATGCTAGCTTTTCCATGTCTTCTGACCTCAAAAAAGCACTTGCTGCCTCATTCTCGCTTTATGTGTTTGGAAGTAAGTAAACAATTGGTTGATTCCAAATATTGAAGAAAGAGTAGTTGTGATGTATCCCTACACTAAGAATTGCTTCATTCAAATCAGAGATTCAAAGAATTCCCAATCCAGAAATATGAGTGCCTATAGGAGGCAATGCCACTCCAGTATCCTTGCCAAGAACACCCCATGATCAGAAACAAAAGGCTAAAAGATATGACACTGGAAGATGGGACCCTCAGGTTGAAAGGTGTCCAACATGCTACTGAGGAAGAGCGGAGGACAAGGACAAGTAGCTCCAGAGCTAATGAAGTGATTGGGCCAAAGCCAAAAGGACGCTCAGCTGTGGACGTGCCTGGAAGTGAAAGGAAAGTCCGATGCTGCAAAGAAAAATACTGCATAGGAACCTGGAATATAAGATCTATGAACCTTGGTAAGCTGGATGTGGTCAAACAGGAGATGGCAAGAATAAACATCGACATCCTGGGCATCAGTGAACTAAAATGGACAGGAATGGGTGAATTCAACTCAGATGATCATCATATCTACTATTGTGGGCAAGAAGCTCATAGAAGGAATGTAATTGAACAATTTTATGAAGATTTACAGCACCTTCTAGAACTGACACAAAAGAAAGATGTTCTTCTCATTCTAGGGGACTGGAATGCTAAAGTAGGGAGCCAAGAGATAAAAGGAAAACAGGGAAGTTTGGCCTTGGAGTTCAAAATGAAGCAGGGCAAAGGACTGAGAACTCCCAGAAGTACAAGCTGGATTCCGAAGGGGCAGAGGAACTAGAGACCAAATTGCTAACATGAGCTGGATTATGGAGAAAGCCAGAGAGTTCCAGAAAAATATCTACTTCTGCCCCCCGGCTTATTTAACTTATATGCAGAATACATCATGCGGAAGGCTGGACTGGAGCAATCCTAAACCGGAATTAAGATTGCCAGAAGAAATATCAACAACCTCCGATATGCAGATGATACCACTCCGATGGCAGAAAGTGAGGAGGAACTAAAGAACCATGTAATGAGGGTGAAAGAGGAGAGTGCAAAAAACGGCCTGAAACTCAACATCAAAAAAACTAAGATCATGGCCACTGGTCCCATCACCTCCTGGGAAATAGAAGGGGAAGATATGGAGGCAGTGACAGATTTTACTTTCTTGGGCTCCATGATCACTGCAGAGGGAGACAGCAGCCACAAAATTAAAAGACACCTGCTTCTTGGGAGGAAAGCGATGACAAACCTTGATAGCATCTTAAAAAGCAGAGAAGATGCTTTTTAAATAAATAGAAAAGGTGGCTTTTCTATTTATTAATAGACATAAATAAATAGAAAGGTGGCTTATTCAAAAACAGTCTCCTTCATTCTCCTGTAAAATATTCTGGAGGTGGACCTAACAAATGCATTGTTTGGCGGGGGGGGGGGGATGATAATTCCACAGGACCTGATAACAGTGGAGTTTTTTAAAAAATATATTATTTTAAGCAAAAACAAAAAAAAGTTCCAGGGCAGGCATTGTAATGGACCTTGGCAGCTGCTGGAGGATGCTGGCTGCTGCTCCTAGCATTCTTAGTGGGAACCTTTAAAGATTTGATTAACTTTCCATTGTGTCTCTCTTGAGCCACAATGCAGTACAGTAGCTTGACCTACAGTTTGAGAATGACTGAACCAAATATATTGTGAAAAATCTGCACTCAGTGAGTAACTAACCAAATTGACCGTGAATAAATATCTATTGTTAACTTGACACAAAGGAATGCAATCAGTCCAGAGATTTTTGGAGGGTCTTAAACAGTTCAGGAGAGGTATGATCCTTTGGCAATAGCTTAAAGAAGGGCATGGACATCTGCATTTATTATCAGATAACCTACTTTTAGATTTTTCGGTGTATACCAGCTCTCTGCAAAATATCAATTTTGTATTTATATATATATATATATATATATAATATAATATATATTTCCACTTTTATCAGGTCCTGTTGAATTATCATTCCCCCCTCCTCCGCCAAGCAATGCATTTGCATGTGTGTTTGTATAGAAAAATTGTGTCCTAACCCTCACCCTTAACACAAGCCCTAATCTATTGCTAGTGTTGCATATATCATCACTGAGGTATATCTCACAATCATGTTTGTTTATTTTTTAAATCTCACTGCTTGGTTGTTAATTCAAGAAAAGTATACATTTTTGGGGGGCAGGGAATCATACTGGCAGGCCAGTTCCTATTACAAAACTCTTAAAATTCCATACTTGCACTCATGTCAATTGCTATTTTTAATGTATGTAAAGTACACAGTACTAGTAAAGGTAAATGTAAAGGTAAAGGTTCCCTTTGACAATTTGTCCAGTCGTGTCCAATTCGGGGGGGGGGTGCTCATCTCCGTTTCCAACCCATAGAGCTAGTGTTTGTCTGAAGACAAACTTCCATGGTCACGTGTCAGCTCAGATCTATGATGTCTTATCCATATTGCACTGATCAGTGTGGCTGAATGATACCCACATTTTTCCCTTTAATGTTTCCACCTTTAAGCCTGCCAGCAAGGACTGTTGCTTTAACATTTACATCCCTGTCTATGAAAAACTGAAAATCAAAAGAAGTTATGTTTTGTCTCTGATGTGATTCTGCTCATGGAAGCATTAAATTCTCTTATTCTCAGAGGAGTGTGCTGCAGAAAACTTCCTAAATACTACTGCTTTCACCTGAGGGCAGGCATCCTTACAATAGTTTTGAGAAAAACCAGGCAATATTCAATATTTTTGGCTGAAATTCTGTTTTATAAGTCATTTCACTTTGGGCAAGTTTCAGAAATTGAATACTGTTTTGTTCCTGCTCTGTGGCCACCAACAGCTTCCCCAAGATGAAGGGGATTCCATAAGAGCTTTGAAACCTTTGATCTCTCTCTCTCTCTCTCTCTCTCTCTGTCTGTCTGTCTGTCTATCTATCTATCTATCTATCTATCTATCTATCTATCTATCTATCTATCTATCTATCTATCTATCTATCTATCTATCTATCTGTCTATCTATCTATCTATCTATCTATCTATCTATCTATCTATCTATCTATCTATCTATCTATCTATCTATCTATCTATCTATCTATCTATCTATCCATCCATCCATCTATGCCAGGTGTAACATCCACCCTCAAACCTAAAAGAGTGGTTGCTACTTTACTTTAAAACTCTGCTGCCACCAACTTATCCTTAAAAATCAAGCAAAGGACAAGTGTAACTTTGAAAAACAAAAAATGGTTTATTGATTACAGGAAATAAAAATAGTAAATCACTGGTAAAGAATCAATAAGTCAATCACTGTTAATAAACACTGGCTCACACAGACTATTTCACACTGACAGGCTCTCTCGCTCACTATAACTAACAATCACTTTAAACCCTCAGCTCAGTCTCTCATCTCTAATCTCTCGCCTCACACACGCTTCACCCCCCTTTTTATACTAGCTCCTCCCCTTAAGTTCCACCCTTGGTCACACCATTGGCTGATGACTCACTGCCCAGCTGTGACGGACATGTGATGTTAGGTCTGCCCGTTACACCAGGGGTCAGTGAACTTTTCTACCCTTTACCCCCCCATTTTTTTTTATACGCTGACATTACCCCCTTGATTTGAAAGGAAGGAAATGATACATTGTTTGAATTCAAAATCTTATTGAATCTACACAGGCTGTGTACCGAACTAGCAGGATTCACCAAATTTAATAAAGATGTGCACTATTTTGGGTGGAACACATTGCACACCAGCCATGGGTTGGTAGAGGGAGTACCAAGGTGTCCAACGTGCCTAGCAAGTTGCATTAAATTTTTGCTAGCTCGCAGAGGATTTAATCATCATCAGTGGCTGCCAGAGTGGTGCTAGCAATGACATGTTTGCTAGAGACTTCTGAGTTTGGGGGGGGGGGATGATCCACAGAAAGTCAAATCCCCAAAAGTCTGTCAGGAACCAAATATCAACTATTTCAAAATCTTCCTCTTGTTCATGGAAATTAGGTTCAAAGAAGAAGAAAAAGGCAGACAGATCTCCTAAGACAAAATTTTCACTAACCTAAAAAAATATAAACACAGGTATAATTACAGACAACAAGGGTTTGTTCTTTCATTGGCCACCATGTACACACTTATTGAAATTTTATTATCTAAATCAAGGTAATAGAAGCCAAATTTTTGCTCCAAATAAATTGTTGTTGTTTAGTCATTAAGTTGTGTCAGACTCTTCATGACCCCACAGACCAAAGCACGCCAGGCCCTCCTGTCTTCCACTGCCTCCCAGAGTTTGGTCAAATTCATGTTGGTAGCTTTGATGACACTGTTCAACCATCTCATCCCCTGTCATCCCCTTCTCCTCTTGCCTTCACACTTTCCCAACATCAGGGTCTTTTCCAGGGAGTCTTCTCCTCTCATCAGACAGCCAAAGTATTGGAGCCTCAGCTTCAGGATCTGTCCTTCCAGTGAGCACTCAGGGTTGATTTCCTTTAGAATTAATAGGTTTCTTCTCCTTGCAGTCCAGGGGACTCTCAAGAGCCTCCTCCACAATTCAAAAGCATCAATTATTCGGCAGTCAGCCTTCCTTATGGTCCAGCTCTCGCTTCCATACATCACAACTGGAAAAACCATAGTGTGATGATCGCCCCACGTCAATCATGCCACTCATAGTCATATCTAATTTGCATGAGCCTAAGAGAGGATTAGAGGGGCGGAGTCAGCTGATATATGAAGGTTTGTCAGGAGAAGGGGAGTCAGACAGTCAGAGAGAGATAGAGATAGAGAGATAAGAGACTGGTTAGTCAGAGAGAGAAGGAATAGATACTAATAGAGATAAAGCTGGTTAAGATAAATAGATAGAGGTTAGTAATTATATGGCAAGAGAAAAGTATGTATTGAGAGATCTGTTAATGATTTGCTTGTGTACAATGTTCATCTGAAGAACTTCTGTGATTATTAAATTAGGTTCACTTCAATAAATAAGTTCTGTTTGCATTCACAAGACAAGTGTTTTGACAAACTTCATTTATATTGTGGATTGAGGTAATCCACTGGTGGCAGTGAGAGGAAAACATGACTGGAGCCTTTGTGAGGGCACAACACGTAGGTGCCACAAAGGGTGAACTTCACACATAGCTTTAACTATGCAGACCTTTGTCAGCAAGGTGATGTCTCTGCTTTTTAAGATGCTGTTACGAGCCTCCATCCATAGTTCTTCAGGCACTCTGTCCACCAAATTTAGTTCCTAAATCTGTTCTTCACTTCCACTGTGTATTCTTAAGGGATTTGGTTCAGACTATACCTGACTAGTCCAGTGGTTTTTCCTACTTTCTTCAGTTTAAGCTTGAATTTTGCTAAAAGATACTGATGATCAGAACCACAATCAGCTCCAGGTATTGTTTTTGGTGACTCTATAGAGCTTCTCCATCTTTGGCTGCAGACAATATAATCAATCTGATTTCGGTATTGCCCATCTGGTGATGTCCATGTGTAGAGTCGCCTCCTCTGTTGTTGGAAAGGAGTGTTTGTGAGGACCAGCTTGTTCTCTTGACAAAACTCTATTAGCCTTTGCCCTGCTTCGTTTTGAGCTCCAAGGCCAAACTCACCTGTTGTTCCTTTTATCTCTTGATTCCCTTCTTTAGCATTCCAGTCCCTTATAATGCGAACATCTTTCTTTGGTGTCTGTTCTAGAAGGTGTGGTAAGTCTTCATAAAATTGGTCAATTTCAGCCTCTTTAGCATCGGTGGTTGATGTATAAACTTACTGTGATGTTGAAAGGTCTGCCTTGCATTTGTATTAAAACATTCTATCATATTTGAGATTGTATCCCAGTACAGCTTTCCCTACTCTTTTGTTGACTTTGAGGACTACTCCATTTCTTCTATAGGATTCGCCCATACCTGTCCATTTTAGTCACTGACGCCCAAGATGTCAATGTTTATTTCTGCCATCTCCTGTTTGACCACAACCAGCTCACCAAGGTTCATAGATCTTACATTCCAGGTTCCTATGCAGTATTTTTCTTTGCAGTATCGGACTTTCCTTTCACTTCCAGGCACATCCACAACTGAGTGTCCTTTGGCCCAGCTACTTCATTAGCTCTGGAGTTACTTGTAATTGTCTTCCGCTCTTCCTCAGTAGCATGTTGGATGCCTTCCGACCTCAGGGGCTCATCTTCCAGCATCATATCTTTTAGCCTTTCTTTTTGTCCATGGAGTTTTCTTGTCAAAGATACTGGAGTGACTTGCCAGTTCCTGCTCCAGGACTGCGTTTAGTCAGAACTCTCCACTATGACCTGTCAGTCTTGGGTGACCCTGCACAGCCTAGCCCATAGCTTATCTGAATTACTCAAGCCATTTTGCCATGACAAGACAGCAATCCGTGAAGGGGCCAAAGAACCCCAAGCTCTTTTTATGTCCATCACTCTTTCTTTCTAAACAGACACTTTTCAGTCACAGCCTCTTGTTAATGATGAACAAATGGCTCCTGTTCATATAATAAATCTAAAATTGTGCTTCTGCTCTTAACAATTTCTATGGTGTATTCCTTTGACAGAGCAATTATTTACAAGGAAAAATTGAGAGAATGGAAGAGTGCTCCTAAATTGCAGCACATGAAATCAAATGCCAATTTGAAATAATAAACTCACCCAGGAACTACAATTAAATTGGAATGCTTCCCCCCCCCCCGGAGAAAAACATAATAAAGAAGGATGCTGGTGCTTTTACATTGCTATTTAAATAGAGACCTAAATCTGTTATGCTCATACCCACTTTCCTAGTGCTGTGCTGTTTTTAAGAATAAAGAATGAAGAATAAAGATTAACATGGTGTCTGCAGCAGCATCAGAATTAAAGGGTCAAATCAAGTATGCATATTTCCACTTGGAACAATACTTTCTCTCCAAGAGTGCAGTTCCTTCAAAGCACACTCAGACCAGAAAAAGAAGCCACATTTATCTTCTGGGAACAAATCCCAAGACAAAATCATTCTAATCTGCAAAATGTGGAATGAGGCAGTCTTGCTAGGACATACATCAGATGCCTTTTATCACTTCAGGGACCACTGCTTTTAACGACATGCTAACTACAGTATATTGTCTAGTGAGGGCCTTACTGTGACCCTAAAATCTAAGTAGAAATAATGCAGTACTCTGTGTAGAGGTGTCACTGAAATAGACATTTCAACATCATAACAAAATACAGTGGTGCCTCGCATAGCGAGGTTAATCCGTTCCGGATTAACCTTCGCTATGTGAAAACTTCGTTAAACGGAAAGCAAAAAGCCATTGGAATGCATTAAACTTAGTTTAATGCATTCCAATGGCTTCCGTACTTACCGTTCAGTGAAGTTCCTCCATATCGCCGCCATTTTCGCGCCCTCGGTAAGCGGGGTGTGAAACTGGTGGCCATTTTGGAACCGCCGATCAGCTGGGAGGCGGGCTCTTGCAAGGAGGGAGCCACCTCCCTCCTCTGCAAGGGCCCGCTGCCCAGCTGGGTAGAAACGCCGGCGGCTCTTGCTAAGGAGGGAGGTGGAGGTCCCTGCTCTCCTTCGCAAGAGCCTTTCTACCCAGCTGGGAGGCAGGCTCTTGCAAGGAGGGAGCCACCTCCCTCCTCTGCAAGAGCCCACTGCCCAGCTGGGTAGAAACGCTGGCCGGCTCTTGCAAAGGAGAGTGGGGACCTCCACCTCCCTCTTTCGCAAGAGCTGGCCGGCGTTTCTACCCATCCTGGGCTTGGACCCGCCCCGTACTCGGCTGAGCGCGGGGCGGATCCAAGCGGCGGCGGCGGCAGGGTGTGTGTGTTTCCAGACGGCTTCCAGTGCTTTGCCTGGAAGCCTTCTGGATTCACCCTACCCTGCCCCCGCCGCCGCTGAGAGCCTCCTGAGCTCTCAAAGGGGTTCTCTCCAATGTCGGAGGGGGGCCCTTTGAGAGCTGAGAAGGCAAAATGTCGGCAGTCGGGCAGTGGCTTCGGGGTCCTTTCAAGGCCGCCGCCCACTGCCGACATTTTCCCCCAGCTGAGCGGCAGGAGCAGTCCTTCAGAGGCTCCCGCCGGTCAGATGGGGGAAAATGGTTGCCTATGGGGAAAAATCGCAAAGCGATTTTTCCCCATAGGCAACATCGTAATGCGATCGCAAAAGCGATTGCAAAATCTGCATCGGTATGCGGATTAATCATTAAACGGTGCACTCGTTAAGCGAGGCACCACTGTAAATAAATAGATAAATAACTGTAACTTATTTCTATATGAAAGGAGTAACATCATCACTGCATTATTTGAAAAGATGAGAAATACAAGTCCTTTCTATGGGAGTTCAGAAAAAGTAGACATTCCTAGCAGAAACATCTCCACCAATACATTATGCAGGACATACAACACCGTTTTCTCTGATTCTGTATTCACTGGCTGATGAGATTCCAGGGAGTATTGCTTTGGCATTAATGGGAGCAGTATATCAATTAAAGTGACAGACAGACAGACAGGCAGGCAGGCCGGCAGGCAGGTCCACCAGGTAGTATTCTTTCAAAATAATAATCATGTGCCATCAAAACAATTCTGACTTATGGTGACCCTTTTCAGAGTTTCCTAGGTAAAGAATGCACAGAAGTAGTTTACCATTTGCTTCTTCTGGGGGTGCCTTGGGACTGTGCAGCTTGCCCATGGCCACATAGTCTGGCTCTACTCACAGGAAGCACAGTGGGGAATCAAACCCCTGACCTCTACCTAAACAACTGAGCTATCCAGATGGAGCTCTTTTAAAAGATGCGCCTAAATATAGTTTGTATAAAATACAAAACTAAAGAAGACTTGATCTGTAGAATTTACTTTGGGTGTGGCTCCATGGGAGAGCTGAATTGGAATGATTCAGATTGGTTTGATTTGATCTGAAGCCTGTATTATATTTTTAATTGCAGTCAGGGCTACAAAAAGTTTTGCGAGTTCACTGTTTGCACTGGATGCCATGGAGGTTTCATTCTAGCCCACCCCCCTTCTTTCCAGCCAATCCTTTAATGGCACTCAAAACTACAAAAGGGACCCCCTTTTGCAATCTCATTGAAATGTGTCTGTGCACACAAACATCACACAATGGGATCCCCTCTGCTTCTCCCTGTCTTTCGCTCCATCTGAATTGCCTTGGAAAGTTGTGTCCTCCATACCCATCCTCCCTTCTGAGTTCCAGCAGAGAGAAACAGTAATGGCTTTGAAATGTACAGACACACACAGCTAGAAGTCCCTTCCCCACCTCTCACCTTGGATCTCCTTCTCCAATGGAGGCACCTTTTCTCTAATAAAAGAGAGAGGTTCCTGAAAAAAAGTAATTTCCAATTTAGTATTTTACACCCCTCTCCCTCCTTTTTTCCTCTTCCTCCTGACAATCCACTTCTGTGTTGAATGAGCCCTGCTTTGCTCCCTTTCATGTGCACTCCTTCAGACAGAAACGGACACACACACACACACACACACACACACACACACACACACACACACACACACACACACACACACACACAAACTTCAAATTCACCTGTTTTATAAGCAGAGCAAATCCCAAAGTATTTGATGGTTTCATCTGGCTCTTTTCTTGAGCAGCTATGTTCTGTTGGGATCCTGATACAAAAATTGAACGTCATCACTGGTAACGCCTCACAGTGGATCTTAAGTCTGCCTTTGCTCTGCAGTTTTAATTCTCCCGAGGCACTAAAAAAAACTATCCTAGAATATTATGAATAGGATGCTCATCTTGTACAAACAGCATGTCTGAGGAACAGTTGAGAAAGCTATTTCTTTGCATGACCCATTAGGAGGGAGAAGGGACTGCCAGAATGGCTTTAATTAAACCCCTGTGGTGACAGTTCTGAGTCACCAACTCGATGCACAAGAACAATTTTATCAGAAAGCAGAACAATAGTCACCTTTGCTGTACTATTACCAACTCAGCATCAAACGGCAGCAATTATGATTTTTGCACAATTTGCTTCACTGTTAGCCTGTTCTTACAGAGATAGTTCTGACCAGCATGAAACCACAACCCATGTACGTGGGAGAAGTGAAGGTTATTGGGAGAAATGAAATGGCAAAGTAAAAGGAATGAAAGCAAACTACAGCCATGTTCATTCTCAAGGTAAAAAGGTAATGTTCCAAAATAACCAAGCCATTTCTTCCCACATGCTCCAGTAAGTTTTCCCCCCCTTAAGCTTATGGCTCTTAGGGCATTTTTTGACATAGGGCATAACAGCCTGCTACTCAAAGATTTTTATTTTCCAATTTTTTAAAAAAATCAAACTTACAAACAAACCTAATCTCCCACTTCTAACTAGATATGCCCCGGTTCTTATATATGAAAAAACTTTTTTGGTCACTAGGTGGTGCAAGGGTGCTTTTTCAAGTTTTCAAAACTTTTTTTAGTTAACATCCTTTATAGTACATGTTTACTATATTTTTCTTTTATATAAAAATATGTATATTAGCCTCTTAGATCATACCTATACCCTTTTAGTTGCACTTCCTGGAGAATGCAGTCCCTGACAATTAAAAACAAAAATTAAAAACTGTGCCTTCTAGGGTCATCTTAAGTACACCTTTGAATCCTGTTTGTATTATGTGCCATCAAGTTGGAACTGACTTACAGTGACCTGGATAGGGCTTTCAGGTTGTGAGCTATTGGGGGATTAGTTTTAACTGTGCCACCCCACTGTGAGTTTCCATGGCTGTTTGGAAATTTGAAGCCAGGTCTCCTGCTTCTTAGTTATCCATACCATCGTAATGGGCATCAATTTTGAGCCCTAGTCGTAGCTTATTGAAAACTTTGTGTGGGGCTTGTGGCTATTCTCATTTTGTCAGAATGGTGAATCTTCTTTGGTTTTTAGTCCAAACCATGCAAGAAGATGAACCAATTTCAAGGCACAGGGTTTAGCACTTTTGATAGCTTCTGTAAAGTTTGGACTAAAACCTAGGGCATATTTATGTGCCCCTGCAAAACTGGAGTCACTAGCTTCTGTTTGGATTTGCTCATCAATGTGGAAAGTTTGAGGCATGTCATATTTTTTTTTATTTATTTGGTTTAAATTCTCCATTCTTTCAAAACTGAGCCTCATGGAAGGTCACGATAATATTTGCAAAATATAAGAATGAGAGTGCAATTACTAAAATCCTGCTGTAAGATGCACTACCATTTAATCAATGAGAATTTGCTGAGTCAACTTCTCCATAAGTTCCATTGATTCAAATGGATGTACTCAAATTGTAATTTACTTTAGTACAGTACATCACAGTTAGAGTTGGTCATTTGAATCAACAGAACTTACAGAAGAGTCTCATTAAATCCCCATTAATCTAGTGGACCTATTCCTATGCCATGCTAAGCAACAGGATTTCAGCAATTATGTTTTCATATTTAAAAAGCAGTTAATTAGATAATCTTGGCCAGAATCC
This sequence comes from Pogona vitticeps, assembly GCF_051106095.1. Classification (NCBI taxonomy): domain Eukaryota; kingdom Metazoa; phylum Chordata; class Lepidosauria; order Squamata; family Agamidae; genus Pogona; species Pogona vitticeps. The sequence continues at coordinate 146,291,753 of NC_135786.1, read as the reverse complement.
TAGTGACAATTTATGGCTGTGTATGGGAAATTGGATAAGTCATGGGTGAAAATTGCTGCTTGTTAACAAGATGTTGGTTGCCTTCCTGGGCATTCATCTAATTGTGCAGTCCAGCACAAATCCAGGAGCACAATTGGTATCTCACTAATGAGCAGCAATATGCTACCATGACTTATGCAATTTCCCTCATACAAGCAAAAATCACCAATAAGACTCTATGCATTATGGATACAATTAATTATAATTATATCATTGACTTTTCAGTAATATACATAATGCAATATATATAATATATAATAATATTATAATGCAACCCCCCTCTTCCATTAAAAGCTCCTTTCTCAGAAGCCAACCTGTTTCCAAAAGCCACCCTAAATAAATAGGGGTTTGCTGTTCATGAAAGAACAACAGAGACAGACCAACCTAGCCTTCCTTGGAAAGGACTCACATAGTCGAGCAGCAATCACAGAGAAGACCATCTCTTGGATCTTCACCAATCGTGCTTCTGAGGGTTATGGGATCGAGAAAGTTCTCAAAGCCAAAGCAGCCTCATGTGAGAGAATACAACCCATCAGACAGTCTGAATTCAAACTCAGAACAGCTTTTCAAAAGACGAGGGAGGACATACTGTTTTCTCTTGTATCATAACAGTTCGACAAGTGATACAAGATCTGATGCATTTCATTTCATTTTTCATTTGTTCTTCAGCTGAAGTCTCCTGGAGCAGGTTACAGTCAATCAATGGAAGGCAGTTGCTATCCGCAGACTTGCAATCTAAAACCAAATAAGCAGGACACAAAAAGGGGGGGGGGGAAGCATGGAGGGAGAATACAAGAAATCCAACAGTGTTTCATCAGAGTTTGTGAAAAGGCCCTGCTTCTCACCTCATGTCCCTCCACTAGTATGGCTGCTGATGGTGACAGAAGAATCTCTGTTGCCTTTAACTTTCAGCTGGTGGAAAAGCCTTTTCCCACTCATAGCTAAAGCCTTGAGTTGTGCTCCAGTGTAAGGATGCAACAAATACTTACACTTTTTGTTGTTGTTCTCAGAAAAAAAGGGTGTCTTGACACATGGAGGTAACCTGTCAAAAAATTGTCAACCAAAGGGAGATTTTTATTCCTGCCTGAGAGTGAACAGATCAGCATAATTTTCATCATCACCACCATTCTCAGCAGAATCAGAGTTTGCATGCAGAACGTGTAGTTTGCACCCAAAAAAAGCATCATGTCTTCTTAAAACAAACAAACTTGTATTTGGAATATATATAGTAGCTGGTATCTTGTTTGGAGTATAAGGAAAATTGCATAAATTTCCCTGTTTCAGCAGACCCTCTATTGTGCAACTGGTCACCCGAACAGTTGTTCAACCAGTCTCACAATCAGTACTAGACAGTACATCACAGAGTCTTTCATAATGCAGAGGATGCATACACAACTGCCCTTCTGCGGTCATATAACAAAATAAGAAATGAGTCAATTGTTTTTCCAAAACACACTTAAGGGGAAAAAAATGCAAGTTTTCTGTGGAAACATTTCTTTGATTCGTTTTCCTCAGAAAAGTCCCAAAATGGGAAAGAAGCGCAAAATATTTGTGATCGTGCTAGTGTCAAAATAATTTTGAATAATTCAGTGAAGATTTGCATCCCTATTACAATAGATATAAAAGTTTGTAAGAGTAAAAGCTGAATGTATGCAAACTTGCTATTCTTGAGTTGGTATGGATATCCACATTGAGACATAAATAAAACAACAAATAAATCATCCATGTTGCATAATTTCAGATCTTGTTAAGTGATATGAGACTGATCGCTCATTTGCCTAAAAGCATTTAAATATAGGTTTTCTTTGTTTTTCTACTGTTTCCACAGAAATACTGTATATGGCTAGATATAACTTTCAGTCATGTCTTTGGTGTGTAAGGGCAGAAATCTCAATAAAATTTGAAGTGTGAATAATATAATTGAAAAGAAATTATTAGAAAGTTTTTTTTCTTTTGATTCTGCCCTCAAACCAGGATACAATACCAAAACAAAATGAATAATAGTATATAGACGTGAAGTAATTTTTCTTCTGACCTTCATAGAACTGTGCCTGCCTGCCCAAAACAAGTTTACTTCAACAATCTCCTTCAAAAAAAAAAAACCAGAAAAGTATTGCCACCTCATCGGAATATTATCTGCTAGGTAATCTTAAGAACAAATCGCAAATTTTAAGAACTGATTAACTGCTTCTTTCCCCCTTTTTAAAGTAATGGGCTTTCTATGCTGGCTCTTTTTTGTAAAGGGCCTAATAGGAAACAGTCCTTACAATTCCCATGGAATTTCACAGAAACCAGGCAACTTTGAAGATACAATGAGTTTTCTTTCTCTCAGCTTCTCATTCAGATGCTCACAGGGGGAATTCAGCAGCAAAGTCAATTGTTCCAAACACCTTTCATTATAGATTCTCCAAACTTCTTAGTTTTCTTTCATCTGTGACTTGTGACCCTTTTCTTTTGCCCTAGGCAACTGTGTTTTCTAAAGGGTGAAGTGGGATGCATGCCTCAGAGGTGTTTGGAATTCAAGGTTAATTGGATTTTGTAATAACAAATGCATATACGTGTATATATATACATACACTCACAGACACACACACACAGAAGAAGAAGAAAAGCACTGGTCCATCTTTTAGACATAGCTAAAAATATGCCACCATTACAAGCCTTTTAAAAATCATAGTGTGTGGCTTTGCTTTGTTCTTTCCTCCCAAGAATTATACTTCAAACATCTGAAGAGTAAAATTCACTGAAGAATTATATATATATAGAATTTTATATATATATCTGGAGATATTTACAGATGTTCATATTTTATCAGAAACTATTCTGCAAAAATGTTGGCTTGTTATACAGTAGGTAAACTATGAGGTAAATCCAAACATAATGATTTCTCAGTTTTGACATATATATGTTTCTAAATAGAAAAATGAATAATACAGCAAGGCACAGTAGAACTTGTGGGGAGTCAAAACTGAGAAATCATTATGTTTGGATTTATCTCATAGTTTACCTCATATATATATATCCCACTTACCATCTACCAAGTTCTGTTTGTTGACATTTTGGCAACATAGCTGACAGCATTTGGAGAAATAAATAGGAAGTAGATTACAGGGTGTTTTATAGTTTGTTTCTGTATAAAATAGCAATAACAACATTAATATCTGGTTGTTATAGATTTATTGCTGTTGTTAGTATTGTCACACACACGTGCATGGCCTTCTGCCCCATGACCAACATCGACCCCAGAGGTCATGGTATGCACAAGAGAGTCACAAAGCCCTATCTCCTTTTCTACTCTGTTACCACAGTAGCCAAATGGATACCTTGGGAAGCCCTAAACTAGGACATGAAAGAAATACAGATTGTTCTATCTTTATTCAGAAAACCCCACCTTTTTACTCTCACTTATGCAAACTAGGATAGTATAATATATGCATTGGAAAAACCTGGGCCGTTTTCAGTGTATGGGGAATATTGACAGGCATATTTAATTAAAACAATCTGCTCCTCTAGCACCTTGGAGAGCTATGAATACTTTCTCACGATTTGCCAGCTTCTAAAATATCACACAGAGAGACAAACAGAGGGGGGAGAGTTCTCCCAGAGAACAGTTTTTACTGGGTTGTAGCAGGCGAACTCATAGGTTCAGGTATCTGACTGCAGACCCAGAGATCGGGAATTTAATTCCCTGCTCTGCTTCCTGTGGGTAGAGCCAGCTTGTGTGGCCTTGGGCAAGCTGCATAATCCCAGGCTGCCCCCAGAAAAAGGAAAGGGTTAACAACTTCTGAGTACTCTTTACCTATAAAACCCTGAAAAAGACTTGACTGCACATTGTTATTATTATAATTCCAAACTCCTGTTTGAGTTGTTACATACACAGAAACATGCTTCTTATAGCTCCCAAATTGCTAGGTCCAAGGATAACAGATTATTCTCCAATACACACAGGGATATATTTATTTTAAAATACATAAACCAAACATACATTTATATTCCTGCCATCTGAATAAATTCTTATATAAATGTAGATATGGGGGTATTCGTATACGAATATGAATATCCCCGCACAGCTGGACTTAACAAGGGGCCGGCCCCTGCAGCCGGCCCATCCACCCATGCGTCCAGCAGTGGTGGCAGCCTCACTCATCCTTCCAATCGCTCCCGGAGCTCCGCTCTCTTCCTTCACTCCAGGCAGTGGGAGGGAGGACGAGTCTCCCTCCATGGCTGCTGAGTCACTAGCCGAGGCTAGCTATCCAAGGCTCCTGTCCAATGGGAGAATAACACTATGAGTAACAATCAAGCTTCAAAGCCTTCTTGAAAGGGAAGGAGGTACAACTCAATAGCAAGCTCTTATCCTGGAGTGCCTTATTTGAATATATTTTATCTGTCTTCACCTCTGCACAGAGCTTTTTCAGATGCCTATCACTGGTGAAGCTTTGAGCTGAACTAGAAAACATGTTAATATTAAATGGCACAATTGCATATAATGCAAGGATGGACAAAGTTCAGCTTTCACATATTGTTGAACTGGACTTTCCAGTATTCTTCTCCATTGGTGATCTAAGTCTAATGTGAATCTGGTTTGCAACACTTTATCTAGCCTTGACTTAATATGCCTTTTTTATTTTTAAAATCACCAGGGAGACCCCAGTTAGGAATGGAGTTCAGATTTCTCAAAGAAGGCATCCATCTCACACATTCCAAGATTCACTGTGAGACACAACAGAACATTATTTATTTGTTTGTTTGATTGTTTGTTTGTTTGTTTATATCCTGCCTATCTGGTCGGATCAGGACCACTCTAGGTGGCTAACAAAATGGTACAATAAATATATATATATATAACAATTTTTAGATAGCAAAACGTAAACAGGAAGGGAAAGCTATAGGAAAGGGGGAAAGGGGCGTGTCCATATCTGGCAGGTTGCCCAGCTGCGTCCCTGTCTTGATGTTGGGGCACTCACCACTCTGGTCCATGTGCTTGTAATCTCAAGATTAGACTACTGTAATACACTCTGCATGGGGCTACCTTTGAGATTGATGTGGAAGCTTCAAATGGTCCAGAATGCAGTGGCTAGACTTCTCACTGGGGTGAGAAAATATCAGCATACTTCCCCCACTCTGGCTGCCTTGTATTGACTGCTTGTTTGTTTCTCCATTGATTTCAAAGTGCTAATGATGATAGTCATCATCGTTTAGTCGTTTAGTCATGCCCTCTGTCGTCCCCTTCTCCTCTTGCCTTCACACTTTCCTAACATCAAGGTCTTTTCCAAGGAGTCTTCTCTTCTCATCAGATGGCCAAAGTATTGGAGCCTCAGCTTCAGGATCTGTCCTTTCAGGGAGCACTCAGGGTTAATTTCCTTTAAAATTGATAGGTTTGTTCTCCTTGCAGTCCAGGGGACTCTCAAGAGCCTCCTGCAACACCACAATTCAAAAGCATCAATTCTTTGGCGGTCAGCTTTCTTTATGGTTCAGCTCTCACTTCCATACATCACTACAGGAAAAACCATAGCTTTGACTATGCGGACTTTTGTTGGCAAGGTGATGTCTCTGCTTTTTAGGATGCTGTCAAGGTGTGTCATCGCTTTCCTCCCAAGAAGCAGGCGTCTTTTAATTTCATGGCTGCTGTCTCCATCTGCAGTGATCATGGAGGCCAAGAAAGTAAAATCTGTCACTGCCTCCATATCTTCCCCTTCTATTTGCCAGGAGGTGATGGAACCAGTGGCCATGATCTTAGTTATTTTGATGTTGAGTTTCAGACCATTTTTTGCACTCTCCTCTTTCACTCTCATTACAAGGTTCTTTAATTACTCCTCACTTTCTGCCATCAGAGTGGTATCATCTGCATATCAGAGGTTGTTGATATTTCTTCCGGCAATCTTGATTCCGGCTTGGGATTGCTGCAGTCCAGCCTTTCGCATGATGTATTCTGCATATAAGTTGAATAAGCAGGGAGACAATATACAGCTTTGTCGTACTCCTTTCCCAATTTTGAACCAATCGATTGTCCCATATCCAGTTCTAACTGTTGCTTCCTGTCCCACATATAGGTTTCTCAGGAGATAGATAAGGTGGTGAGGCACTCCCATTTCTTTAAAGACTTGCCATAGTTTGCTGTGGTCCACACAGTCAAAGGCTTTTGCAGTCAATGAAGCAGAAGCAGATGTTTTTCTGGACCTCTCTGGCTTTCTCTATAATCCAGTGCATGTTAGCAATTTGGTTCCTAGTTCCTCTGCCCCTTCGGAATCCAGCTTGTACTTCTGGGAGTTCTCGGTCCACATACTGATGAAGCCTACCTTGGAGGATTTTGAGGATAACCTTGCTAGCATGTGAAATGAGTGCAATTATATGGTATGGAGCATTCTTTGGCACTGCTCTTCTTTGGGATTGAGATGTAGACTGATCTTTTCCAATCTTCTGGCTACTGCTGAGTTTTCCAAACTTTCTGACATATTGAGTGTAGCACCTTAATAGCATCATCTTTTAAGATTTTAAATAGTTCAACTGGGATGCCATCACTGTCCTTGTTGTTAGCCATGCTTTCTAAGGCCCACTTGACTTCACTCTCCATGATGTCTGGCTCTACATCAGCAACCACATTATCTGGGCTGTCTGGGATATCCAAATCTTTCTGGTATAATTCCTCTATTTATTCTTGCCACCTCTTCTTGATGTCTTCTGCTTCTGTGAGGTCTCTCCCATTTTTTGTCCTTTATCATGTTCATCTTTGCACAAAATGTTCCTCTAATATCTCCAATTTTCCTGAACAGATCTCTGGTTTTTCCTTTTCTATTATTTTCTTCTATTTCTTTACATTGTTCATTTAAGAAGGCCCTCTTGTCTCTCCTTGCTATTTTTTGGAACTCTGCATTCAGTTTTCTGTAACTTTCCCCATCTCCCTTGCATTTTGTTTCCCTTCTCCTCTCTGCTATTTCCAAGGCCTCGTTGGACATCCACTTTGCTTTCTTGCATTTCCTTTTCTTTGGGATGTTTTTTGTTGCTGCCTCCTGTACAATGTTACGAGCCTCTATCCAAAGTTCTTCAGGCCCTTTGTACACCAAATTGAGTTCCTTAAATCTGTTCTTCACTTCAACTGTGTATTCATAAGGGATGTGGTTTAGATCACTAGTTTTTAACCTTGGGTTACTCAGGAGTTTTGGACTGCAACTCCCAGAAGCCTTCACCACCAGCTGTCCTGACTGGGGTTTCTGGGAGTTGCAGTTCAAAAGCATCCGAGTAACAAAGGTTAAGAACCACTGGTTTAGATTATACCTGACTAGCCCAGTGGTTCAGAGCCACAATCAGCTCCAGGTCTTGTTTTTCTGACTGTATTGAGCTTCTCCATCTTTGGCTGCAGAGGATATAATCAATCTGATTTCGGTATTGCCCATCTGGTGATTTCCATGTGTAGAGTCACTTCTTGTGTTGTTGGAAAAGAGTGTTTGTGATGACCAGCTTGTTCTCTTGACAAAACTCTATTATCCTTTGCCCTGCTTTGTTTTGAACTCCAAGGCCAAACTTCCCTGTTGTTCCTTTTATCTTTTGACTCCCTACCTTAGCATTCCAATCCCCTAGAATGAGAAGAACATCTTTCTTTGCTGTCAGTTCTAGAAGGTGTTGTAAGTCTTCAGAAAATTGGTCAATTTCAGTCTCCTCAGCATTGGTGGTTGGTGCATAAACTTGGATTACTGTGATGTTGAAAGGTCTGCCTTGGATTCATATTGACATGATTCTATCATTTTGGAGATTATATCCCATTACAGCTTTTCCCACTCTTTTGTTGACTATGAGGGCTACTCCATTCCTTCTGCGGGATTCTTGCCCACAATAGTAGATATGATAACCACCTGAATTGAATTCGCCCATATCTGTCCATTTTAGTTCACTGTCGCCCAGGATGTCAATGTTTATTCTTGCCATTTCCTGTTTGACCACATCCAGCTTACCAAGGTTCATAGACCTCACATTCCAGGTTCCTATGCAGTATTTTTCTTTGCAGCATCAGACTTTCCTTTCACTTCCAGGCGCGTCCACAGCTGAGCGTCCTTTCGGCTTTGGTCCAACCACTTCATTAGCTCTGGAGCTACTTATACTTGTCCTCCGCTCTTCCTCAGTAACATGTTGGACGCCTTCTGACCTGAGGGTTCCATCTTCCAGCGTCATATCTTTTAGTCTTTTGTTTCTGTTCATGGGGTTTTCTTGGCAAAGATACTGGAGTGGCATTGCCAGTTCCTACTCCAGGTGGATTGTGTTTAGTCAGAACTCTCCACTATGACCTGTCTGACTTGGGTGGCCCTGCACGGCATAGCCCATAGCTTCCCTGAGCTACTCAAGCCCCTTCGCCACGACAAGGCAGCAATCCGTGAAGGGGAATGATGACAGACAAAGCCCTAAAGACCTCAATTTCCAGCAGGATGCCTCCTCTCACCTAGATCTACCCGAAGCACTTGTTCTAGCCAAGAAGGGCAGCTGAAGGGCCTAACTCCAAGGGAGGCCAAAGTCTGAACAAGAAACCAGGCCTTCTTGGCAGTGGGCCCTTGCTTCTGGAACAGTCTTCCCCCAGAGTTCAGTTTGGCTCACTTGCTAAGTGTTTTTAACAGCAATCTTAAGACCTGGCTGTTTAGGCAAGCTTTCCCTTCTGTCATCACTTGATTATTTTTTGCCATCTTGAACTATGTTATTACAGTATTGTTGTTTTCATTTTATTGTTTATACTTTTACCTATTATGGTTAGCCACCCAGAGTAGACTTCAGTCTAGATGAGCAGGGTATAAATTTAATAAATAAATAAATAAATGTCTCAAACATTTCCATATTCCTGATGTATAATGCTACATATCAAAGATATGAAGTGCACACAAAGCATATTTTAATGTATTTATTTCTAAAAATGGATAATATGGAAAAGATATGGACAAACATGCTTTAGTCAACAGAAAATACATGCCAAATACTTAATTTGGGAGGAAATACATACGATTTTATGTGTGTAAAGAAAGCAAAACAAATTCTTGCAACTCAATATGAACAAAAAATAGGACACAAATGCAGGCAGGGTTCAGAAAATGGAATAAAAATAGACAGAGTTTTTCACATCTCTCAGTAATGTTTTCAAATGTCTTGAAGTCCAACAGGTAGCTTTCTCTCCCAAAGGGCAAAAGCTGCCACTTTGCACCAACTTTCATAAATGTCTTTTCAATAGAGAGAGAGATAAACTAAAAAGTGTGGAGGGGGTTGTGTAGACAAGCACCGTTTCCCAAGCTTTCACATCTTCCCTCCTTGTGCACCACATATGAAATCTCTGAACAGGAGAGGATTTTATTGAACATGTCAAGAAAATCATGATGCTTGAGGAAATTTCTCCTCCCTTAGAGTCACATTTTTAGGAGAAAATCTCAGAATCTGTGTGCCAGCAGTGTTGGTGTCAAATGTGTGCACTGATTTACCACAGATATACCCATATCTGCACCATTTTCTCATTGTCTTCTTTCTATTTTAATTCCTTTTCTCTCCTCAGAAGGAAATTATAAGTTTCCTGGAAAGTCTAGGAAGCAATAGTCTTCCTATCTAAAGACTTTTATTTGGGCAAGTCCTCTTCTGCACACAATAACCAATAAGGAAATAGGTTTGCTCATCTAGGCAGAGTGCTTTGAGTACATGCAACGTTTTAATCCAATTCTTTTTTTTTAAAACCCTCTCATTTACAAATGTCAGATATTGTGTTTCTGTATTTATTATTCCAAAGACCAGGAAATGGGCAGTCTGTGTTACAGTTTTGGCTACAGTAGAATACGCAGAGTTATTGAAGACACTTTGCCAGTTCTTCTTGTGTTGCAAGACAGTTGTATTTACATGTATTTACAGTTATATACAGGGAGGTATCTTAACAGCACAGCAGGAACTCTTTATACAAACGGACAGCATGCGTGGCAGCAAGTGATAGTGGAGGAAGAGAAAGAAGCAAACACACAGTCCACTTATATACATATACATGGCATATTTTGTCCAATCAGAAAACAGATGACTTCATGCTTTGCACCTGGTCTTCTCCTGGTTTCAAGTCATTACATCATGTCCAGAGTGATTCAGCACTCTCACATCTGTGCACAATGGCAGCTCGTTAATGAAACACATATACAGGTTCAGGCTTATAAAATTTCTATACTCTGACAGTCTGAAAGTTAATGGCAGGAAACCGCTCTCAGAAATCTTGTCTCAGGAGCCTGGTCTCAGAAATCCCAATATAATGTTTACTGGAAGCACTCAGAGCTAGGACAAACACAACTACTTTGAGATTCTGGAATGCAGAAATTGTTGTTGTTTAGTCATTAAGTCATGCCCAGCTCTTCGTGACCCCATGGACCAGACCACACCAGGCCCTCTTGTCTTCCACTACCTCCTGGAGTTTGGTCAAATTCATGTTGGTAGCTTCGGTGACACTGTCCAACCATCTCATCCTCTGTCGTCCCCTTCTCCTCTTCTCTTTACTGTTTCCCAACATCAGGGAATAGATAAGGTAGTCAGGCACACCCATTTCTTTAAGAATTTGCCATAGTTAATGTTCAAGGTATTTCTGCATTTTTCTGATGCTGCAAAGAAAAAATGTAGAAATACCTTGAATATAACTTACATCATTGAATGCTTGTTTCCTATGGATATATGACAAAATGTCACCCTTTCTGGAGGACAGTCACTTGATTACTTTCTTTTAATCTACCCCCTCTTTTTTTTTACTGTTTCCATAATACCTGTGAACTTTTGTTGACCTGTAATCCTCCCCCACCTACAGGATACATTGTAAACTGTGGTCCACACATTCTTGGTCTGATAACAAAGTAGTCATTTTTCCTTTTGAAAGACCTTTAAAGATGAGTATTTCAGCCTTTGCATCCTGCGTTCTTTCCAAATAAAAACGTGAGTGCGGCCAACCCTTGTTGTATTCTCAAAGGCTTTCGTGACCAGGATCCGATGGTTGTTGTAGGTTTTTCGGGCTGTTTGCCTGTGTTCTGGAACATGGCCAAACAGCCTGAAAAACCTACAATAACCAACCATTATTCTTCATGATAAACAAGAGTGGGCTTTTCAATTTATATAAGCTATTTTAAACCTGGGGACATTTAGGGTTGGGTCATCTGTTTCTTAACAGGTCGAAGTGGGGTAAAACAATTTTCCTTTTTTAAAAAATCGTAACTCAGAACCCTTTGACCAATCTCCAACGCAAATTTAGAACAGAGCAAGTGAAGGCTGTCTTCTACACCTGTGCCAAATTTTGTGCTGATCCAAAGTCCAGTATCAGAATTATATTTTGATGGGTAAGGACTGCCCTCATTTTCAGAATTACCTTGTAAAATGTTAATTTACTGTGCTGCACAATATAATGCAAATTTCTACAAGATTACTCAGAAGTGAGACCCACTGTATTCAGTATGCTTCTTCTGAGAAGAAATGTGCATAGAATTATAACCTGGGGGTGAGGTTCCACTGACAATAACCACAGTTTTATCATTTTTAGAATTATGTAGATCAATTTATATAATGTTGTTTACACAATGCATGGGTGAAATCAATTTATTTGGGCTACAAAGAGATTTTTTGTTCAACTGGCCATAAGGGGAATTTTAAAAATACCTTGCTTCTAAATCAATTTAATTCAGTTTGTTTTGATGGCCATGGATGACGCTATCACTTTACTTTGTACATTTGTTGAATGTCAGTGGCATTGACACCACAGTTTTTTCTCTTCTTTTTTAAATTTTTTAAAAAGAAAAATGTTTATTGATGCATCACTTAATGCAATGTCACAGTGATTTTTTTGTCATGTGAGTGCAGCCCTCAATTACCTTTTAAAAATTAGTTTATTTTGGCTGCAAAGTGATTTTAGAAAAAGGCAAATAGTTTAGGAGCAGTGCACTCCAAAAACAGGAAAGAAATGAGTCAATTTTACCAGTGTAACCACCAAAACTGGTTTCAATTGCCAGACATAAATCAATTTAATTTCAGTCAACGCTAATGTGACTACCAATTTATATACTATATGACTTGAACACAATATAAAAAAAAGTTAGAACAGGAAACTATTCAAATTGTCTCCCCCGAGTTACCCTTTTTTCTTTTTAGTCTTTTAAAAAATGGAATTTATCTCTTTAAATGAAGGATTTAAAGAAGGTTGGTGTTTCTGTAACTGGAATAGTGCCAATGATGTGCCAGACAATTCTTGAACAGGTTATTGTAGTACCAAGAAATAAAGCAAAATATCATTCTTCTACTCAGCTTTAGTTCACCTCTGCTCTTGAAACACTCTGTGTTCCTCCTGCCAGTGTCAGAATTCCAAAATATATTTTCAACTTCTTTTCTTTTCATTTCCAAATCTATTCTTTAATTTCCCCCCTCTTTTTCCATGCCCTGTGGACAAATTTATAGTTCCATCTCCAGGTAAAATGAAACTGTCAACAAATTATACCAACATTGTGAACATTTACATGCATATTTTAATAATATTCCCACAGGCTAAAAGTGAAATGGTAAGTTTGTTCTTACAACTAACAAGCCCCATTCATTTCAGTGGGTTTATCTAAGGAAGACTAGTGTGAGATATAGCCCTATAACATGAATCGTTAGTACCTAGATATTCCTTACTCTGCCTCCATTATTCCATCTGCTATTGTTAATCACAGCTTTCTCCCCCACCCCCAGCACCTTTCAATGAAAAGACTACATTTTATCTCATACTTTTGACCTTTTCAGCTAGCCTTTTCTTTGACACTTTAAACTATGTCTTCCATGAAACCCAGTTATATCGTTTTCACATATGCCTTGTCCATTTTTATCAGCCTTTGAAGAATTTCATCAGATCTGCCTGACTAAACCAATTCTTTGTAATTCCGTGTTGGCAATCAACCAGCTGGTTCCCATTCTCACAGAAACATTTAAACATTTCCAAAAAGGTTCTAAAGGTTTAGTAGACCTTATTGTACCTCCCACTTTTAGATGAGTCTGAGAAAGTGTACTTTTTGTAGGAATGTTGAGAGGGATGAAAGTATGAGGAAAAGTATCTCATTCAGAACAGAACAAATTTATAGTTAATGATTCCCAAAATAAGATTCTAGTTCAATAAAGCATGTACCTATTTTCTTTATGGAGAAAGACATGCTAAACTACTGGATTTCTCTATGTATCTGGGTTTAGTGGTCTTGTAAGAGATTCAATGGGACCTCCTCAGAGTACTACATGAATCCATCTTTCACCTTGGGGAGGGAATGACATGTAAGAGCTACTGAAGCTTATCACTGAGTAACTTAATGTCCACCATTCCTCTTGTTCCAAAGCACCAGGCCAATGAGAGCACTGCCATGGACTGAGAAAGTACAAAATCTAGCCTGTGTCTGCACCTCCCCACATGACCTTTATCTTCCCTTCTTCCTTTTGTAATTGAATCATCTCCCCTTTTTTGTTAAGTGATACAAAGTACAAGTACAACCCGAGGGATTTGGTATCAGAAAAGGAAAGAAAATATAATTGCAGTTCATTGCAAATGTTGTTCCGTAAAGTCCATAAAGGTAGAAAGGAAAGGCACCTTCAAATCTGTATAAACAATCCCTCTGTTATTGACAACATGTTGCATCTTCCACCTGAATTCTCCAATCTATTGACTGACTGGTGGTAGAGATTGGTCTTTCTAGTACTGTAACAAGTTTCTTTGAAACAGTAGAGTCTATCATGTGCTAACCATATTGGCTACCATGTACATCCTAACACTTAGGATTTCCAGATCCGGAGAATGGAAACACTCAGAAGCAAAAGAACACACCTACTATGTTCCTTAACATTTCTACTGTGCTGCAGAGGCACAAAAACCATACCAGCCTTCCTCAAGACAAAAAGGACCATCATTTCCCCACAGGCCAGCCGCATCTACGACCGCCTGAAACATGCCCTCCTACCGGAAAGAATCCACACAACCCACAAAAAACTGGACTCCACAGACAAAGAACTAGGCCACTATCAGCCAAAAAATGAGAAGTCAAGATTGGGACAAGATTGATACCCTCTCTTACAAAAAGATGGAAAAAGAAATGATGAACCACACAGCCAGACAAAAACAGATATTCAACAAATGCCAAACAAGCCAACAGAAACCTACACTAGAAACCATGTGCATCATCTATCAGGATGCCAACTCTCCCCAGAAGAAACCTCAGTCTTAAGCAAAGGAGGAAATTTTGCAGTAACACCCAGCAAAATTCCTGTGTAAGACATAACTGCCAACGTGGAATCAGCATTATATAATCTTTCAGAAGAAAAAGCAGAGGAAATAAGAGGGGAAGTGATGAGGATCCTACGGAAAGCAAAAACCCCCAAAAGCAACATAACAGGAAAGGAGAGAAATGCCATCAAGTCCCTGGACTCAGACCAGGACATCATCATCCTGCCAGCAGACAAAGGCAACGCCACAGTAATCATGGAAACAGAAGAATACAAGGACAAAATCAGAAAACTTCTAGACCCCACCACCTACAGAAAACTGAAATGGGACCCAACCAACAAAATCACAAAACAAACAAACCTGCTGATCAGGAGTTCCTCCCTGCACCCCAACATCCTTCAACGAATCTGCAAGACAGAAGCTCTCCCACCAAGACTATATGGACTCCCCAAAATCCACAAGGACTCAATCCCACTCAGGCTCATTGTAAGTGCCATTGGCTACCCAACATATGAATTAGCCAAACACCTAGTGACCCTCTTACAGACCCACAGTGGACAAACCTCATTCTGCATTAAAGACTCAGGACATTTCATAAGCAAGATCAGCACCCTAAAACTCAACCCAGGGGACAGACTGATCAGCTTTGACGTAGTATCCCTGTTCACTAAGGTACCAATAAAGGACACCCTGACACTCATCCAGCAGATATTTCCAGAAGACATCAAGGCCCTCTTCCAACACTGCCTAATGACCAGCTATTTCCAGTGGGATAATGAATTCTATGAACAGACAGATGGAGTGGCCATGGGCAGCCCCCTCAGCCCGGTTATAGCAAACTTCTACATGGAGCATTTTGAAAAAATTGCCCTGGCTTCGGCACCCCTCACACCCATAGTCTGGTTCCAATATTTTTTTATTTTATTTATTTTATTTACAATATTTTTCAGCCGCACCATTGCCAGTGGCTTCTGGCAATGTGGATGACACCTTTGCAATTTGGAGTCATGGTGAAGAAAAATTGGAAGAATTTCTCAACCATCTCAACAGCATCCACCCAAATATACAATTCAACATGGAAAAAGAAATAGAGGGCCAACTCCCATTCTTAGATGTCATGGTCCTATGAAAAACTGACCTCTGATTGGGACACAAGGTCTACAGAAAACCCACCCACACAGACCGGTACCTACACAAAAACTCCAACCACCACCCACAGCTAAAAAGAGGCATAATCAAAACACTGGTAGACTGTGCAAATTGGAACTGTGACGCTCAGTTTCTCAGCACTGAACTCAACCAGCTGAATTGGGCCCTATAGGCAAATGGTTATTCCAAAAATGAAATCACAAGAGCCATCAAACCAAGAAGACAACACCGAACTGAAGAAGAAAAACAGCCATCCACAAATAAAGTATTTCTGCTATACATCAAACCCAGGTCACGAACCGCATGGGGAAACTTTTGAAAAAACACAACCTACAAACAATATTCAAGCCCACCACAAAAATACAACAAATGTTACGGTCAACAAAGGACAGAAGGGACCCCCTCAGCACTGCAGGAGTATACTGGATACCTTGCAGTTGTGGCCAGGTATATATTGGAACCACAAAATGAAGCATCCACACCAGAGTCAAAGAACATGAGAGACACTGCAGACTAAAACAACCAGAAAAATCTGCAGTAGCTGAACATGCCCTAAAACAAATTGGACATGAAATTCTATTTCAAAATACTGAAATACTGGACAACACCAGCAATCATTACGTCAGACTGCACAGGGAAGCCATTGAAATCCACAAGCACCAGCAGAACTTCAACAAAAAAGAGGAAAGTGTGAAGCCCAACAAAACTTGGCTCCCAGCTCTCAAAACTACAGCATGCAAAAGGTCAACGAACTCTACCCAGCCACAAGGACAGGGGATCAATACACACAAAAGACCAGCTAATGACACCCATCAACCACAGTGACAGATAATCTCTTCTCCTTAGCACAACAATACACCCACAACAAGACACACTAATAACCCATCTACAGAAAAAGACAAAAGCCTATCTCACAGCCATAAATACTGCACTCCCAAGCCAACTACACCAGAGTACAGAGTGCTGTCCTCTGAAGATGCCGGCCACAGAGACTGGCAAAATGTTAGGAAGAACAACCTTCAGAACACAGCCAAAAAGCCTTCGTGAATACTTAGGATTCCAATTAACATTTGCAGATGTTGCATATGATTAGGACAAGGCTGATAAGTATAACATTCGTATAGAAAGCAACTACCATATACCCATATCGTTCAGGTCAGCAATGAAAGATGAAAACCATATCATCAATGCCTTGCTGTCATTGTTTTTCTCTTCTTAAAAAGGCACACAAGGCACTTTTTTCTGTATTAATTTTTATTTCAGATTGAAGAAGATGGAACACAGAGACAAAAGTAAGTTTCCACTATTGTTCCTTTACAGGACATTAAAGTTTCCTATTCCACTCCTCTGACAGAGTGGGTGAAATCCTGTTCAAGCTGACATAAAATTATGCCTGCTGATTTGTGCCAGTCCCTCCTACCCAAGTACCCAGCATTGTACAATCAATCATAAGGTTCACATTGTGGTTGCACATGTTATGTCACAGTTGTACAATTGCTTGTGTGCTTCCTGATTATGCAGTTCACATCTCAGATGCACAACTGATTGCACAGTTCATGTTGAGACTGTTGCATAACATACCAATGAAAATGTAGGTAGGATGCAGTTGTGGACATTATACATATGCATACCACTATTGATGTGAGGGGTGTGACAGAACAAAGTAAACTGTCTAATCTAGAAGAATTATTTCATTTTTTAAATATATATTTATTTTTAATAACTTGGGATAGTTTATGGGACACAAAAGGTAAAAGGGAAAAGGGTTTGGGATTATGAAGAAGAGGGGACACAAAAAATATATTAACATCCATTCTATTCACATTATCATCCAAAATTCCATTTTGGCTTTTCTATTCTCTTCTGCCTTCCAGATTTTAATCCACATTTTGACCTATGTAATTCAAACATTATCTGGTGGTTCTAACCATTTGTAAAATATGTCCCATCTTTCAGTTGCCTTTTTCAAAGGACAGTCCTTCTTTACTTCTGATAAGATGTCGATTTCTGCCGTTTCTCTTATCTTCTCTATAAGATCTTGTTTCAGTACCATTCGACTTTTCCTGTTTTTAGGATATAAAGTTCTAGCTGCATAATCTAGAAGAATAAATTTGAAATAATTCTTCTTCTAATCTAGAAGAATTATTTCAAATTCACCTAACACAATTAAATGGCAGAAGAAAAAACAGAAAGCCAGCACTATACAAATTGTGACACAGATTGAAAGGAAAACATGGTCACCTCACAACCTTACCACCCCAGTTATTCCTCTATAAAGTGCACCAAGCCTCACGTTCTAAGCAGGAGGTATATTTCACCCCAACATTCTAGGAAGTTATACACCCCTCTCCAGTCACAAGAGACCTAAGCTACTAGCCATGTAATTTGGTCTCTTGATGCTTGAGTCTTAAATAAGACACAGAACAAGGAGGTTTGTGGGCATGCTCCTAAGCAGGCCCTCATCTCTTAAATAACTGACACATTCCATAGGTGGAGTAAAAAAAAAGGCCACAACTTTATTAATTACAGCAGCAGTTAAACTAGCAAGCATTGGGTGGATCCTGCTTGTTGAGAGACCCGACTGCCTCCTGACGTGACACCACCTCATCGACAAGACCTTTCCTGCGAGACCATTTGAAATGGCACACATCCCTGGAGACAACAGGGACCTATGCCATTCCGTGACTCCTCGCCATCCAGGTTCAGGGCAATCCATCCTGTCCAAGCTGGGACAGTTCCTGCCCCTGTTTGCCATATAGAGATTCCAAGACATGGGGTCCCCACATCCTATCCCCTAACCACTTAGATTCATCCCAATGCCCCAGTCTGCCCCTAAGTTGTGACAAAGATGGAGGAACAATTTGCAACAGTGTATCCACGAACTTCTTGAGTAAAGTGCAAACAGCATGTCCCAGAAACCAGGGGTGGGAAGGGACACAGAAATGCTGCACAAAGGGACTGGAGCTTGAAGGCTGTGACCCCTTCCTTTTGAACTGCTGGGGAGGACTGGAGCAATCCCACCCACTTCCACTTTGTTGTCCTGCCTCCCTGCCCTCCTGGTTGTGCTGGCTTATCTAGACCTGCCACCATGACCTTCCTGTAGATGGACAGTCAGTGGCCTTCCACTGGCACTGCCACATGGCCACCACCCTTATATGGCCCCAGGGGCCTGCTGGAGAGACCCAGCCGCCACTAAGCCACAACACAGGACCACAATTAAGTCAGGTTCCCACCTTTATTGAACTTGCAGTAGAGTATGTTGTCACGTTCCTGGGGGTTACAACAGCAGATTCCGATAAGCCAGTCCTATGTAAGAAATTCAGAGAATGCAGAGCCAATATCGAAATAGCAAAGGCAACTCACACAACATAGTCCAGGGTCAGAGTCCAAAGCCTAGGGTCCAGAGAACAAGGTTCGAGGTAGTCAGGAGCGTGGATGCAAGCCAGAGGTTTGACTTGTTGCTTCCACAGAAGTTCAGCTGTCCTAAAAACAGTCCTTGAACTGGAAATGGGTGAGGTGCCAGATGACTGGAGGAGGGCTAATGTTGTCCCTATCTTCAAAAAGGGCAAAAAAAGAGGAACCTGGGAACTACAAGCCAGTCAGCTTGATGGCAATCCCAGGGAAAATTCTGGAACAAATTATAGAATCATCACTATGCAAGTATCTAGAAAACAATGCAGTAATAACTAGAAGCCAACAGAGATTTGTCAAGAACAAAACCTGCTAGACTAATCTGATTCCATTATTTAATCAGGTAACTTCCCTGATAGACAGAGGGAATGCTGTAGACATATTGACTTTAGCAAAGCACCCCATGAGAATCTGATTAGCAAGCTAGATTAGCAAGCTAACTAGGTGTTGGCTGGATAGATCAAGTGTCAGGTGGATACACAATTGGCTAGAAAATTGTACTCAAAGGATGATGATTAATGGTTCTTTTTCCAACTGGGAAGAAGTAACAAGTGGGGTACACAAAGTCCTGGGTCCGGTGCTCTTCAACATTTTTATTAATGACTTGGGGGAATGCAGGGATGCTTGTCAGATTTGTGGATGATACAAAATTGGATGGAATAGCTGATACTCTGGAAGACAGAAACAAAATTCAAAGTGATCTTGATATGCTGGAGCACTGGGATGAAAACAACAAAATGAAATTCAACAGGAAGAAATGCAAAGAGCTGCACCAAATGCACAGTTACAAGATGGGGGAGACTTGGCTCAGCAATACAAGTGAGAAGGTTCTTGGAATTGTCATAGATCACAAGCTGAATATGAACTAACTGTGTGATCTGGCTACAAAAAAAGGCAAATGCTATTTTAGGAAGCATTAAAAGAAGCATAGGCTCCAAATCACGTGAGGTGTTAGTTCCCTTCTTCAGTACTGGTTAGCTTCACCTTGAGTATTGTGTCCAATTCTGCACACCACACTTCAAGAAGGATGCTGACAAATTGGAAGAAGTTCAGAGGAGGGTGACAAGGATGATCAGAGGTGAGTGGGTGGAAACCAAGCCCTATGAAGAAAGGCTGAAATAATTGGGCATGTTTAGCCTTGAGAAAAGAAGACGGAGGGGTGACGTGATAACATTTTTTAAATATTTTAAAGGCTGTCATACAGAGGAGGGGCAAGATCTGTTCTCAATCATCCCAGAGTGTAGGACACACAACAATGGGCTCAAGTTACAGGAAGCCAGAATTCAATTGAATATCAGCAAAAAGTTCCTAAATGTTAGAGCAGTAAGACAGTGGCACCAATTACCTAGAGAGGTGGTGAGTGCTCCAAAACTGGAGGCATTCAAGAGAAACGTAGACAACCACCTGGCAGATATCCCTTAATCTGTATTCCTGCATTGAACAGGGGGTTTGGAGTTGATGGCCTTATAAGCCCCTTCCAATTTCACTATTCTGTGATTCTATGAAGTCTCACTCCCAGATAAACATAAGACAAACCTTCTAATTAGGCTTTCAAGGCAAATTATATTAGGGTTTGTGGTACCCAGTGTGGTATAGTGGGTTGTAGTTATTTAGTCATTTAGTCGTGTCCAACTCTTTGTGACCCCATGGACCAGAGCGCACCAGGCCCTCCTGTCTTCCACAGCCTTCCGGAGTTGGATCAGATTCATGTTGGTAGCTTCGATGACACTGTCCAACCATGTAGTTTAATGTGTAGAGCATAGGAAACACAGATAGAGTGATGGACTAGGACTCCAGGAGACCTGGGTTCAAATTCCCATTTTGCCATGGCTAGTTCATAGCTAGGGGCATGTTAATTTCCTGGAATCCAGTATCTTCAATCCAGAAATTCTGCTTTAAATCTAAGTTCATTGGAACTTGCTTTGATTCATTGATAAGTCACTTTGCACATGTTCATAGACATTATTTTCAGCTTTTTTCCCAAGTAAGAGATAGCATATTCAGCGGTTGCTTTACATGGGACAACTCAATATCAAGGGAAATTTCCGTTCTATAATAATCCTTACTGAAATCAATATATCATATTTAATATTCATTGGCTGGTTATAGCTGATTATTAGGAGTTTTCCTTTTCCTTCCTGGATCCCCTATACATTTACTATTCCTCCAGGTGCACCAAAATTGCAATACAAATTATAACTGACATTAAACTAGGATATTTCATTTTTAGTGCTGGAGAACATTGTTGATAACATGATAACAAGAACAAGAAAAAAATCAAACTATTTCAAAAGGAGTGCTCACTTTATCAACACTATTTAAAAGTTATGACTAGCACTTGATAGAATGAATACTCCCTTTGAAATAATTTGATTTCTCTCTCTTCTTTTTAACATGTTATCAACAATGTTTTCCAGCATTCTTTGCTCAACAGTACTGGCAGCAAATACATGTGATTTTTCCTCCAGCTACTGTAGATGAGTGAATGAAAGCAACCACAACAAAGGCTTTTTAAAATATGTTCAGATTTTAAATGTGTTCAAGCATGGGTCTTTGAACTGAGCCAATGAGAACTTACCCGAATTCTCCTACTCAAAACTAAAATGGCACACTGTTGTAGATGCCAAAAAGACCTGAGGTTTAGTATATAGCAGGCAGAATTCAAAGTGCTGGTTGTAACCTGTAAAGTCCTTAATGGCTCAGGTCCACACTATCGCAGGGACCACATCTCCCATTCTGAACCTGCCTATATTAAGGTCATCAGGAGAAGTGTTTCTCTTGGCCCTGCCACCTTTACAGGTGCTCCCAGACTTTGGAACTCCCTCCCACAGGAGTCCAGGCTGGCTCCATCTTTGCTGTCCTTCCACAATCCACAAGCAGACAAATACCTTTCTCCTCAAGCAAGCTTTCCTGTAATTATTGGCAGCCCCAGTGGGGCTCTTAAATGGATTCTTGTTACCTACTGTATTGAATGTGTTTTGATGTTGCTTCTGTTTATCATCTCTTACTGTGTTCTTTGTCGGGTCCTTTCTAGTATTTGCACATTTATTGTTTTTTAACTTTAAAAATCATCTTTTAAGCTGCCTTGGGTCCTTCTTAAGGAGAAAGGTGGGATAGATAGATAGATAGATAGATAGATAGATAGATAGATAGATAGATAGATAGATAGATAGATAGATAGATAGATAGATAGATAGATAGATAGATAGATAGATAGACAGACAGACAGACAGACAGACAGATAGATAGATAGATAGATAGATAGATAGATAGATAGATAGATAGATAGATAGATAGATAGATAGATAGATAGATAGATAGATAGATAGATAGATAGATAGATAGATAGACTGTTAATGAAGTTTTAGCATGCATTTTAAAAATTAAAACAGTTTCTTTAATTTTTGATGGCTGATAAAACTGGCTAGCTCCCTCATTTTCTGTTTATTCAAGCATTTGGATTCTTTGAGGATCCTCTTTATGGTGCACTGGTGTAAAGAGAACACAAGCCAAACTATTTAGAAATAATGAACATTTGTTGTAGATATCCTAAGTACAAGCAAATATTCCAGCATTAGTTCTGTTTTATTTTATTACAATTTTATATGCTTGACTGCTACTGAGCATTGCACATGCACAGGAGAAAATGTGTCTCTGGTTGAATGAGCTGCTTCTTTACTTGAATGAGGGACAGGGAATCAAATGAAAGGAAAAAGTAGGCAAACACTGATGGTCCCCATAGGAAAACATACTACAAAGACTTACTGCTTATTTTTATTCAGCCTGCATTAAAAAAAGAATTAGCATAATTCTTCTCTTAGAAATGTTCTTTTATGAAAGTGAAAATCAGATGTCTTGTTCTTCTCTTTTATTATTATTATTATTATTATTATTATTATTATTATTATTATTATTATTATTATTATTATTATTATTATTATTATTATTATTATTATTATTATTATTATTATTATTATTATTATTATTATTATTATTAGCATCAGCAGCAGCAGCAGCAGCAGCATCAGCATCAGCATCAGCATCAGCATCATCATCATCATCATCATCATCATCATCATCATCATCATCAGCAGCAGCAGCAGCAGCAGCAGCAGCAGCAGCAGCAGCAGTGGTGCCTCGCTTAGCGATTTTAATTGGTGCCAAAAAACCATCGCTATGGGAAAATATCACTAAGCGAAACGTGTTTTCCCATAGAGATGCATTGAAAATCGGATAATCCGTTCCAATGGGAATGGATTGCCGTCCTTAAGCGGAAATCGCCATAGGAAACATCGCTAAGCGAAACACGGTTCCCCAATTGAAATGCATTGAAACCCATTCAATGCATTTCAATGGGGGGGATTACAACAAATTCAAAAAGAGAACAAAGTCACATTAGTTTAACAAAGGGTTTATTAAGTGCACTTATGATTTCAAGCATTCTAAACCTTTTTTAAACATTTTTAAACATTTAAAAGACAGCCAACACGAGGCTGTCAAAACCATCGTTAAGCAAAACAGGGGGACCCAAACTGTCATCGCTATGCGAAGCAAGGTCCCAAACATCGCTATGTGAAAATCGCCCATAGGAAACATCGTTAAACAGAGCGCAAGATCGCTCCGGAAAACTAATCATTAAGCGATTACATCGTTAAACGAAGCAATCGCTAAGAGAGGCACCACTGTATTTAGCGGCATACCTCAGATTTAGACTTTCATCGCTTGTGACCAGAGAACCAAACATAGCCCTACAGCCAAGTATTGTGGCCTGTTAGGTACCTAACAAAGCCCCTTACTTTTTAGCAGACAGCAACAAAAAACAGGTGATCAACTGAACTACCACAGAAGCTGAAAGATCCATGCACCAAATTCCTGGTGGTGTCTTTGCAAAATGTGTGTGGCTTGCTAAGTGATTCACATATTGGTCAGGATTGCACCTCTCTGCAACCTGTCTCTGATCACTATATGGCATGCTGTAACTGGTTGATGCTTGGTAAGTTCTGCTTTGCTGCAGGGTCTTGGACTAAACTTTGGGAAGCCTTTCAGTTTATGGATGTAAACCTGCAAATATGGCTGCCAATGCAAGCAAGGACCAGCCAGTGAAGCAAATTATGAGGGAAACCCACTATGCAATGGTGTCACCTGACACACAGTATGATGTTGAAAAGAAGAGGAGGAGACACTGAGCTGCTGTTTTCATCTTCTTGGGAAAGCATCTTATGTAAGTGGTTCCTGAATAGAATTTCTCCAGCTGAACACTGGATTTTCAAAAGTGAGGGAGATGCTATTTGGGATTAAATATTTAATCTTCAGTTATACATACAGCATTCAAATATAAACTCATAAAGGTGGCAGGAGAAGGGTGAGATTTTTCAGTAACTAGCTCTTGTTTGCTTTTATTAATTTTTTTAAATCATCCCTCCATAGGAGAAATCCCTATGGACAGTTATTGAGCATCTTTTTCTCCTGTTGCAAAAACATATTTGAAAATAATCAAGGAAGTACAGATCTGAGAACAATTCCAAATGAAAGCCAAGGCTTTCTCTGCACTGCGGATTCAACAGGGATTTAACACATTTTGAGGAACAGAAATCTAAAAGGCAATCACAGCTTAATAGCTGACATAGAGCTCTCAAACTTGGCTGTTTCATTTCTCGCTAGAGACACAAAACACTTTTAAAGAGTGTTGACATATATTTTATGCTTACAATTTCACATGAAATATGAAATCCCAGCTTTTCTTTTTAATCATTTCTGGTTGAGGAGTTCTTCACCCCCACTCAACCAAAAATAAACTTTCAACGACGCTGTGGATGTCAGAAAAGCACAACTTATTATGGATGACACTCACTGGAATGGTAGTTTCTAAACTCCATATGGTGCGGGAAAACTGCCAGTAGGGATGCCATGGGAAATAAATGAATTTTAAAAAGAGAAGTCTCCTGTGACCCCCAAGGATCCATCCAGAAGGGAGCATACTTTGCCTGTGGTGCCCTTGCACAATGTATTTCCCTGGTCATGATTCCTTCCAATTGGTTTTCACTGCAGGTGGGTAATTTCACTAAGTTGCATCTTTGCATTGGGTCATATTGGATCATTTAATCATTTCCAATATAGAGAGACAGGAAATTAGCTGCTTCAAAGGAGGCATTCCTGGAAAACTGAACACCTATTCAGTGTGTTCACATCTGTGAGGAAACTCCTGCAAAGAAGGGTATGTCTTAGTTTCTCCTCTTTTGCCGTCAATTGCCTTGCTATACAGGAAGGTTGACTAATAACAATTCCTCGTTCTATCTGCGATTTTCCACATGAACTAGTGCCCCATATGAAGAGTCTCCAAAGATAGGGGACATTCTGGGCTTCACCTCTCAGGTAGAAATCAAGGCATGGAAAAGTACACTCCACAACAGATGAGCTTTATATACAACAACAACTGAAAAGAAACACAGAGTGATATAGTGCTTGACACAATTTTCACTAAAGGCTACTGGATTTCCATTCTGGCACTTTGAATCTGGCTTTAACTGTTCAGCTAATGATGCAGTTTGAGGGTCAAACAGTCATTTGATGAGTGAGATTGCTGTTTGGCAAATGGGATCAAAAGAGCAGAGAAACACTGTGGATCCAATTTGTCACTGGTTTAGAAGTATCAACTCTTATCCACCATGATTTTTTTTAAAATATCACTGTATGAAGTATGGGATATTTTCTGACCCCATGAGAATTCCAGTGCATTGAGGTTAACAGCAGAGTTAGGGTGAAGGTCAAATGTATATTTCACATTGGCCTCTTTGTGAGGTGCACAGCCACCGCAGCAGGGTTGTTTTGGACAAGGGCAAGAGCAGAAACCTTGAAAAAATCTGCCCAGCCAGACGTTGCCCTCTTCGGCGAGGAGAAGCTGACCCACCCAACCTATATAGTAATAATGAGACTAGGTGGTCACTTCAGGGCTGGATGGGAATTTTTGACTTGTACCTGAATTTGCCCATCCCATTCTAACTAGCGAGGGTGGTAGTGGTAGTTTAATAAGAATTGGTTTTAAATAGGTCACAATGGCAGGTAGTGCAAAGGGAATAGGTTCAAGTGAGTTCAAAAATGGGCATTTAGGGGGTGCTGAGCACTTCTCCTCTCAGGTTGGAGTTAGCAGAAGTTAGCTGCGGGGAGGGGAAGCAGAGTACTCCAGTTATTTCATGCCCGGAGGCATGCTGTATCGCTTTCGGATTAGGAATTCATGAAAGAGAGGTCTGAAACGGAAAATCAATTTTGACTACGGGCACAGACCAGTATTTCACTATGGTACCCCCCCTTGTAAAAGGGGAATTGAAATTGTGGCCCAGTTACCCCATGTTATGTGTCTTGTCTCTTTATTATGGGCTGAACGGGCAAATTTCTTGAGAAATTTCTCCTTGAGAATTCCACTGTCCTCTCAAAATGGGGCCATGCTAGTGACAAAGAGATACTTCATGTCTGCTTCTTCACATCCTAGATCACAGAAAAGCTACATTTTGGTTCCAATAAATTATATTGTTTGGGTGTGGAAAACAAAGTGGCCAGAGCAATATTTGCCCCTGATAGTTTTTGTCTGTCGAAAATAAACTGTACATGGTACGTGGTGGAAAGTTATGCACATAGTTGCACTTTCTTGGCCACCATGGAAGGATGATATCTCAAACAAGCTTGCACAAGCTGTTGGGCTGCACAACAGTTGCACTTTCTGCAAGTGTGCACAAATGCAGTCCCTAGCATGTTCCAAAATGCAGAGGGAGGACCAGCTCAACATTTTCATTGTGTTGTCACTTGCATAGCAGTGCAATGCTAGCACAAATATTTATGCTACACAAACAATGAGCAGGAACTTGGACCACCCTTTCAGCTATTCAGGGCACAATGATGTGGGATACCTGCATTGTAAATCAGGGCTGTGTGGATTCTGTAACAGCATGTGATTCTGAGAGACCGAAATGGCCCGTCCTGATACATAAGCATTAAGGGGGTGGAGTCAGCAGTAGATTTTTTATATCCTTTTATCTTTTTTTATTACCTAGAGCAGTGTGGTTCCCAACTTTGGGTGTCCAGAACATCTGGGGACTTCAGATTGAGAACCACTGACCTAGAGCAAACAAAACAGAGCAACATAGTTTTGCTATCACCATAACAAATAGTTATAAAAGATACTGAACTACCTATGGTAATTCAAAGTTCATTTATGATATTCATCTTGAACTTCGGTTGAAGCTGCCATTAGTATGTTAAAAACGTAGGGAGACAAATGTATGGAGAATGACATCCAGTGAATGGTCACAGGTTTAAAAAAAGTTTGCAGGAGCAGCACTTTTAGCATAGGTACCACTCAATGAATGTCACTGAATGTAAATGCAATACCAAATGTCGAGTAAAAGCAGTGAGTTAAAACACATGAGATCAAGGCGTAAAAATGCAATTATAAGTGGAAAGAATGCAAACTGCACACAGTGGGAAGGCTATCTTGGGCCTTACAGACATTTTGGACTATATCTAATATCAGGCTGGGCTGATATTAGATATAGTCCATTAGCACATCTGGGCAAGTCTGATCATGTGTCCTTGTTTTTAATCCCTGCATATGTTTCCATCAGGAAAACTATTCTTCCCACTATTAAAACCATAAGAGCTTGACCAGATGGTGCCTCCCAACAGCTGCAGGGCTGCTTCGATAGGACTAATTGGGAAGTTTTTGAACATCAGTTCACAGACAGTGCCATGTGTTATATTTGGAATTGCATAGATAATGTCACAGTGGACAAACAGTTCAGGTCTACCTCAGTCAGACGCCCTGGATAACTAGGGAAGTACAGCAGTAGTTAAGGGGAAGGAACATCGCCTTTAGGTCTGGTGACAGGGCTCTTTATAGTATGACCCGAGCAAACCTGAGGAGAGGCATTAGAGAGGCCAAATTAGACTATAAAAGGAGCACCATCTGGACAGCAGTAATAGCAGGCAAGTGTGGCAAGGAATCCAGCATCTTACCAACTATAAGACCAATACTGTAGCTGTGGTGGATGATGCAGCATTGGCAGAGAAACTGAACTTTTTTGCAGGGAGGGGCTTGGTTTGAAGTGGAAACATCAAGGAGAGCTGTTTTACAGTTCCCGGCTCATAGCAATTTCATTCTTAAAGTGGAAGAGCATGAGGTGAGGCAAGTGTTGAAAGCTGTCAATCCAAGGAAGGCTGCTGGACCTGATGGCATCCCTGGATGAGTGTTGAATGATTGTGTGAACCAATTCACCAAAGTCTTCACTAGAATCTTTAACCAGTCATTGCTGTAATCGAGTATTCCATCTTGTCTGAAGCGCTCCACTATTGTTCCTGTGCCGAAGAAATCTCACATTTTCAGTCTAAATGATTACCAACGGGTTGCACTCACTTCAGTAGTGATGAAATGTTTTGAAAAACTGGTTCAGAGTCATATTACATAATCTATCCCCCAGAGTTTTGATACCCACCAGTTTGCATAGAGAGCAAATAGATCAATGGAGGATGCTGTAGCTACAGTCCTTCATACTGCACTGTCACATGTGGAACAGCAGGGGAACTATGTACAGCTGCTTTTTGTGGACTTTAGGTTGGCATTTAATACCATCCTCCCTCAGAGGCTGGTGGTTAAACTAAGGGACTTGGGACTTCCATTATTCCACTTGCATGTGGATAGACAGTTTTTTGTCGGATCGCAGTCAGAGGGTTAAGGTAGGCCAGTATACATCTACGGTTCTCAGCCTTAGTACTGGTTCACCACAAGGCTGTGTGCTGAGTCCCCTGCTCTATACCCTCTATTCATATGATTGTATTTCTACTTATAACAGCAATACCATTGTTAAGGTTGCAGATGATACCATAGTACTAGGGCTTATCTCAGAAGAGAATGAGTCTGCTTATAGGGACGAGGTAGAATGATTGGTAAAATGGTGTAGCAAGAATAACTTGCTTCTAAATACAAAAACTAAGTTTCTCCTAGTAGATTATGGGAAGAAGGGGACGGATATTCCACCATTATTCATCAGTGGAAACTGGGTAGAAAAAGTGAGGGTTTTTCATTTTTGGGGGGTATCCATTTTGAGGAGAACATGAGTTGGAGCGTAAATACCTCAGTGGTATTGAAAAAGGCTCAACAGAGATTGGACTTTCTAAGGATGCTTAGGAAGGGTAACATCACTCAGAGATTATTGGTGTCCTTTTATCAATGCTCAATAGAAAGTGTATTGTCATACTGCATGTGCACGTGGTACACGGGTTTTACAGTGGCCCAGAGAAAATCGCTCCAGAGAGTAATTAACACAATTTTTATCCAAGGGTGGCAACTTTGCTAAATTCAGTTAAGATTTAATCTGACTTATTGTAAGGTTGCATGTGAATGTACTTTGTTGCCGTTGTATTATGTTGGAATTTTGTAAGGAGTTTATATGGAGTTTTAACTGAATGAGTGATGCACTCTCTGGATAGCACTCTGGTGATTTTGTTGCATATGCAATGACAATAAAGTGTTATTCTATTCTATCTCTCATCAGCACTGGCCAGAATAGCCAATGGTCAGAGATAACGGGAACTGTTGCACAATATTTCTGGAGAGCACCACCTCCTAAGAAACTTAAGCAATATAAGCAATAGTGAGAAATTATGGCAGCTGCTCTTAAAAAAATAAGCAAATCCCAGCTTATCCCAGCCCTTGTCCTGTGGCATTCCTCAATCCAGACATTACTAATGCAAGAGGCAGAGATCAGTCCAAATCTAGATGCAGCTCAAATAGAAAAGCCTAGGCAGATTCTACCCATTTCTTTCTTTCTGCTCAACCTTTCTTTCTGTCTTGTTGCTCAGTCTTTTTTTTGTGTGTCAAAGTAATGAGTTTTGTATTCTAAATTTGTCTTTCCTCCCACCCAGGGTGGATTTAGGGTAATCTCACATGGGTTGGGGATCAGAAATCTGAGCATCCTTGTTGCAGCTCTGTGCACCACTTATCTCAGGTCAAAGCCCAGCTCCAGCTTACATAGTAGATAATTACATTGGGTTCGCCAGTGCTACAGCAGAGATGAATTTAGCCATCTGTCTAACAATCCCTTATGGATTCTGATGTCCTTTCTTTCTGAATATCGCACAAGGGTTAGCCTTGCAACTTTAAACAAATTGCCAGTGCAAACTCTTTTATCTCATACCATCTTTTATAGTAAAGGCAAGGCAAACTCCAGTATGGGTTGGATATATTTTGTCAATGTGTGATCTCAACGACTCGTCAGGATTTATGGATTACTCTAAAGAAAATGAAAATACAATGTAGTGTGACTACTTCACTTTCAGTTGCTAAAAATAACACACATTTTTTATTGTGCATCTATACAGAAGGAGAGATTTTTGTGGCGGGCAAAATACCAGCAAGACAAATATCCTTAGGGTTCTTTTACAAGTACGCCTTCTGGTAGGAATTTAGAACATTTGAGCTTGTACTACTTGACTGAGGGGGTATAAAACTACCCATTGAAAACACACTACATCTTCCTTTTTTCTCCACACCCTCCAATGTTTAGTAATTTATCTGTCATCAAGGTGGAACTGATTCATAGCCACCCTAATAGGGATTTCAAGGATAGTGAGATATTTAAAGAGTGGCATTATGTATTCGATACTTCCAGTGAGCTTCCTGAATCCTAGTCCATCACTTTAACCATGACACCACGCAGGGTATCTCAATATTTATTAGTTATGCCCACCTAACTAATTTATTAGTTACGCCCACCTAACTAAGAAAAAGGATTTTCCCATTGCCTGCCTGTTTTTAGTAATTTAAGCTACGTAAAATGATTTAGTGGATGGTTACTCTTATATCACCAGTCCATTCTGATTGTGGAGAAGAGACAACTTCACAAATATGTCAGTCTATCTCCCTCAATATGTATTACAAAAGATTTTATGTTATCTGCCCTATCTGTGAGTTATGTTGTCCATTGTTGTTTCACACTGTCAAGTTGGAACTGACTTATAGCAACCCTTACAGGGTTTTGAAGGTATGCAAGGTATTTAAGGAATGGATTTACCAGTCCTATTCCTAGTCAGTTTTCACAACTGAGTGGGGATTCGAACCCTGTTCTCCAGAGTCCTAGTTCATCACTATTTTCTACAGACATTCATGTTACCCATTACTGACTAAAAATGATCTGATATATATTATTAATCATACTGTGGTGTTTCTGACACAAGCAAAGAAAGTTCATCACCATCAATAGCGTCATCATCAAGATTATAGTTTTGTTATCATCAAAACAAATAGTTATCAAAGATACAGAGCAACATGTCCCAATACAGAGCTACATCAACAACCTACATCATTATCAACAGACTAAACACTATACAAAGAATTTACATAGTAACAACAGTACTATGTTCCTTCTCTGAAAGCCATGATCTAAGTAAAGATAAATCTCAAGCAAGGTAAAGCTCAGGGAAGACAAGGAAGATTAAAAGGTACGTAGTAAAGTACCGAATGGATCCTTTATAAAATTCTACAGTCATTGTGTGCTGATGGAAGCATCCCCTTTTTTCCTAAGTTAATAGTAAAGCTAGAAATTGAGTTGAGATTTGGCTTTGCAGGTCCCAAACTAGTTTGTTTCTTTTTCACATGAATTGAAGTATGTAATCTCATGTATTTTACAACCTGTTCATAAATACATTTGTGAAGTTTTCAGTGGGAACATTGACTGAGCAAAATTCTCACCAATCCGTTCCAAATGAATTTAGCAGATAAAGATTTTCCCAGTATAGAGAGGGCCATTTTGTGCTTGCCTGCCAAATAGATGTTAAGAAGAGGGTACCATCAGAAGGTGGGGGGAAACCGACCTAAATTAGTACTGTAAGTGCGCTTGAAAACCAGGCATGCAAAATGAGATCTTTTAGAGCAAAGGTCACAAAGCCCTCTGGCTCAATGGGCAGATCTGTCCATTTTTATCTCCTGCATTTGAGTTGTTATGATCTCATTTGCTTTCCATCATGATGGCAAAGGCATTTTGAATACCAGGACACCCTCATTTTAAAAATAAACAAACAAATGAAAATTTCCCCAGTCCCTAGGGAATAAGAAGAAATGTGGAGAGAGCTTTAAAAATGGTTTAAAAGGCAGAAATAAGGAAAATTGATTTCCAGAAAGAAAGAGTCAGGTTTGCTCCCTTTTAGTTCCAGCCTCATCCACTACTGGCTAACAGCAGACTTAATAACCCCAAGGGAATGGGGTCATTCACTAAAACAATTAGATGGATACTTGATTCTTTTATGTTTTTAATTTCCATTTCCTTCAATTTCTTTTAAAATCTCTAATAAGAGATCCATAGCTGTCCTGGTAGAGCTTAGCCATTGTTTACTTCCTTCATCCTAGAAATAAGCAGTTAATCTGTAGGGAGCAATGCCCTACAGCCCATAATGTTTAACAAGCTACAAAATCTGAGGAGGTGGATGCTCATCATTAGAGCTTCTAGAAGATCTGATAGCCCTCATCATTTCTAGTCATCCCTCTGGTAATTCCATATCATACACAGCATATATTTGTATACAAATTTCTAATGATATGCATGAACAGTGACTGGGGTTTGATTGAATTGGGTTTAACTATGCAGAAGGAGAGTAAGGTGAAATTACTTTGGGGAGTATGATAAAAACTTGGCAGTTAGTCACACTGAGACCTCTTGGTTGTGTGCGTGCACATGTGCATGATTGTGTTTAAAATTAAACTTAGAAATGATGTTTATAGTTTCTGATGACAGCAATCACAAAATATTATATCCACGCATGCCACTTCTTAGGGTTGAGATGTATAGTTCCTGTAGTTACCAGATGAACAAAGGCTGTGTGTATCATTGCAGGCATTTGTAGTCTTTTAAAAGGGTAAGATAAAGTTAACCCTTAGCTGTGTCAGCATTTGAACAGTGTTCGAAAGGGATCATGGATTCTTTGCCTAGCTTTGGAAAAGGGATAATTCAGGAGAAGGAGCCCTTATTTATAAGTTAAACAGGATGGTGATTGTTTTCATGTTGGCACACATTATGTACAGGTGAGCACCACAGCCCTTTCATAGAACTGCTGGATATCTCAGTGGTTTACACATCTGGCTGTGAAGCTAGGGATTGAGAGTTCAATTCCCCATTGTGCCTCATTGACAGGGGCTGGTCTCGATCCATAGGGTCCCTTTCAGATTTGCACTACAAAGATTTTTTTGGATATTTTTATGGATATGGTCCTGAGATCCCAAGTTTATTCTGAAACATTGATATTTTTGAATGATGAGGCTATATAAACTGGTACTGTACTTACATTATTGGAACATGAACTAAGGCCAGGTTCTACGTCCATCAGACCTGAAACCTGGACATGATCTTCAGGGATTTACCCTTTTGAAGTATCTTCAAACCTGGCCCAGGAATACAACTCTAGAGAGATCAACCAGAAGAGAAAGGAAGTTCTTAACTGGGAGCTTGCCATATGATGCTTCATAGCTCCTTTAAAGACTGTTACGTTTCTGGCGCAGAGTAAATGAAGACACTTTACCAGCTCTTCTTTGACGGTTATATTTACATATATGTACACTTATATACAGGCAGGTCTCTACAGCACATCTAGAAGTCTTCATACAGTCCGACAGCATGTGTGGCAGAAAATCACATCAGAAGAAGAGGACATTCTACAGACACAGTCCATATTTATATATAATCTTGTCTCTGTCCAGTCCAATCGGGTTCCAGGTGACCTCATCTCTGCACCTGGGCTCTTTCTGGTTTCACCTCATTGCATCAGCTTAGGATGATTCAGCTTTTCTCTCATCTGCACATAATGGCAGCTCGTTAATGAAACATATATGGGTTCAGGCCTATAAAATTCTATACCCTGACAAAGACATTCATATCAGACTTGCTCATTAAACAATGTGGAGACCCTGCTACAGGGAAGTGATTTTTTTTTAAAATTACAACTCCCAGAATCCTGTAGCCAGCATGGCCACTATTCAAAAACAAACATTCCCATTTCTGCTAATAGATTGGCCTAGCTATTTAAAAACCCTACTCCTTGCCTCCTTATCTTAACCAGAATTGACTTGACACCTATCTAAAATAACGCTGCATTCATCTTTCAGTCATTCATGCACAATCTCACGCTGGAGGGCATCTGTATGCTTGTAAGGAAAAATCAATTGTTTCTGAAACAATGTGTGAATGGAATGCATCTCATATAAAGGAATGGGTGAGAATATATAAGAAAGGTGCCATTTTGCCTTGTGCTGAAGATTCTTTTCATTTCTTGGATATGGTGGTTTTAAAGAAATATTGAAAAGATGATTGTGAAAGTGTTTCCTCAGTCATTGAGGAGTCAATCCTGTAAACATTTTCTTACTGTTCTATGTGACATTATGTCACTTGCAACATATTGCAACTCTATGAATAGATAATCTCCAAAGGTCCTATCATTAGCAGCCCTGCTTAGTGTTGCAAACGAAAGGTTATAGCATGCATTATTGATTAATTCCATGTTAAGTCTTCCTGTTTTCCTACTGCCTTCCACTTTTCCTAGCATTATTGTCTTCTCCAGTGACTCCTGTCTTCCTGTGTCCAAAGTACACAAGTCTCAACCAAGCTTCAGAGAGAACAGACTTTATTTCTCTCCTTTTCCAGTGGTCCATGGTATCCATAAAGCTTTTTATCAAATGCTGTGTCCTATATCATTCTCCGCTTCACCTTCAGTATTCTTCATCATCCATTTAAATTGAAGCTTGATGAAAATGTGAACCCACTGAATGGTTTCTGTGAAGAAGACTCCATATCAAGCATTATTACAATCATATCATAATATGAAACTGCACAGACAGTAGTACTGTATACCATAGTTACATAAAGCTATGGCACAATCATGCTTAGAGTGCTGTATTCAAATCTGGTCACTATGCCTGTTAAAGGGTACTATAAAACTGAAAAAATGGAGGAAACAACAGCTGACATGAGCAGGCAGCTGAATTACTCTCCTATGATCAAGGGTTACAAAGTCTGGACATTTAAACTTCCCTTGGCATTTTATCTCAAGATATCCCTTTTTCATGTCACATTGATATCTCAATGATATTGTTCTTCTCCACAATAAAACAAGCAGCCGTAGGCCATAGAGCTATCTCTTATGAGAGACCACAATGTTAAGAGTACCATAATTAAAAATAAACACAGCACATCTTTCTATAAATGGGCAGCATTAACATAGCCTGCAAAAGCTTTTCAATTGTTCAATTAATGCTAAGTGTTCTTCTCTCATTTATGCTGTATAATCTTTGAGTCAGTGCATAGTCACTAAATACATTATGCTTCCTAGCACAACGATTACTATTCTAAAATCCACAGCAGCTACTCATCTTTGGGAACACCTTGTACCACTGTTGTGAATGGCGAAAACACAAGATTTCATCTTTTTTCTTCAGAGTTACTTGCCACCTAAAGACATATCTGAAACTTTCCCCCCTTTAAATGTGTTTTTGTAGAAAAGAATAGAAAAAGGGATGTATGGGAAATATTTTTTTTTATTTCTGATACATTCATTTCTGGAATGAAAAAACGTTCATGTATGTTTAGCTTGCTTACACACAGATATCTCACACTTTCTCATCTATAGTGCCATTAAGTGCCAACTAGTACAGTACAGCTCTATTTCTAGTTCTACAGTAAGCATCTTCTGACAGGAAATTTAACAGTTACATGTTTGTTTTGCCTTCATTTGGGGGTTATAACTTGATGAAGAAAATAAAAAGCAGATCAATGTGTGCTGACATATTTCATAGCATCACTAATTGAACCTGTTCTATGCACAACCATGACTAATAACCCCAGAAAATGGTCATCACATGAAGCATGTGGGTGCTGATATCCAGCAGTGGAAGAAATGAAGTTCTTTTTATTCATCAAAAATAAAAGGAACATTCTTTATAGAAAAATCAAAGGAGGGGTGAGATCAAGGTGAGCCAGTAGATTTTGTAAAAGTAAAGAAACATAAGAGAACCACCCATGGACGCATTATGGACTGGGAGGGGGCATCTCATGACTTCACAATGTAACACTAAAACTCTCTGTGCTTGTTATGAACTATTGAGAATGTGAATCAATTTAGGAAGTAGCAGCAGTAACTGACTCTATCCCACAATTATAGTTACTCTTCTTTTCCTAGTAATTTACCTAATAAAGCCCTAGTAAAATATGCCACAGGATCAGTGGTATAGTGTGGGAGTGTCACAGGGAAGATCACCCCGGCACAAACATTTTAGGGGGCACAAAAGTATCAAAGCCTCTGTGGCAAGATGTTGCTAGGGAGCCATCACTCCCATCAGGAATGGGGATGCACGACCTGGACCCATTTGTCTGAGTTATGTTTTTGACTCCCTATGGGCCTGCCACCATTACCATCTTCAAAGGCAGCAGGCCCAACTTCCATTCCCTCAACCATCCTGATAGCTGATAGGGCAACAGATGCCCAAACACAGCAGGTCACGCTGTGAATAGTAGGCCTACTTGGCTTTCCTTCCAGGCCTGCTATCTCCATAGGCCTAGAAGGCAGCATGGTGGCAAGAGCAGGTAGGAGGGGTCATGGAGGGGGTGGGGTCATGGAGGCATCAGGGGGTTGTGGAGGGGTCAGGACGTTGGGGGGGATCATGGGGCTCTTGTTTCCTTCTTGAGGGTGGCAGCAGCCATTTTTAGAGGCAAGAGGCCAGTCTTTCCTTCCAGGAGCCAAAGGCCTGCTGCCTCTGTCACTCACCCCACCTCCCAGTTGACAGAAGGGCCAGTAGAGAGGCAAGCGCCACTTGGGAAGGAAATTCTCAGACGTAAGTAGGGGGGCATGGACACATGAGGGGGTAACAGGGGCAGGGGGTTAATGGAGAGTTCAAGTCTGCTCAGCTTCCCTTGCAGGTTTGATGTTGCACAGTCCTGGAAGGAAGTGTAGTGGCAGGAACAGGTGGGAGGTTGGGATCATGGAGGGTTGTGGGGATCAGAGAGGGGGACAGGGGGTCAGAGGAGTCAGAGGGCTCAGGGCACAATACTTGCCTTTTCCTGGTGCTGACAACTCTCACTATGTCACTGCCCAGGATAGAAGAATTAAACCTAAATGATGTTAATTCTTGACCATTTATGTTCTTTTTCTTGAACCTGAAGTGCCAGCAGGGATTTGTGTGGGATTCATCTCTGGAAATAGTTACTCTGCAATAAGGTCTGTTTTACCTGAGAGAAAACTAGAACCCATTCAAAGCAGCCTAGTTTGGGATTCTTCTTAACACAATTGACATCCTTAAAACATGCTGTGTCATTTTAGGAGAACTTCCTTTTGTTTATTACTCATTAGGTTTTTTTATGAAGTAACCAAAGTGACATATACCAAGGTAAGATCATGAAATATTAAACCCAACAAAAATACTCAATTCCTCATCCAGGCATTTAAGTATCCCAGTACAAGGATTTGTTGCAGAATTCACATAGAACTAGACCTACAAAATGAGACATTGTTTTAAGAAAGCCAAAGGCATGTTCTGGTTGTCAGCAGAGGGAGAGAACAGTGTTACATACAGCACTGATGTTACCTGTCTGTCATGGGTTGGAGGGAAAGTTCCATCCTATGGGGAGTGGAAGGCGGGACATCAGGAGGAGGGGCTGTACTGTATATATATGTGGAGCTTGTGTGGAGAAGTTTAGAAGAAGAGCTAGAAGAAGAAGCTGGAGTGGGAGTCTGTGTGTCAGACAGGGTACAACTGTGTGTCAGTCAGTACCTACCTGATAGGTTCAGGTGTCTTTATGGGTAGCCAGAACTGATAGGTTCAGGGTCTGTGCTTTATTTAAAGGTGTTCTGTGTGAACCAAACTGGTGTATGTATGATTGAGACTAAGCCACGTTACTGTATCTTATTCACTTGATCATTTTATTTTCCCTGTGTGTTATTTAAATAAACCTTATTCCTTTGTTTGTTAAAAATCCATTCCTGGTCTGTGTGACTCCTTACAGGGAATGGTTGGTGGCAGCTTAGTGAAAGTGTGGTATCCTCCAGTAGGTCTGGGGTTGTCAAATTGATTGGTGTCCAGCGTGTGGGATACGACTGGTCCAGTTGTCCAGTGGTACAGCAAAGCCTTGGCAAGTGTGCCCAGAGCAAGGGGGGTCTAGTCAGGGACAATCTGAGAGCGCGTAGGTAATCTTCTAGGCTTACCTCACGGGGAGGTAGGCTAGTGGAAGAACGTGTAACCTCAGATTGGGGACTAGATTAGGGAGCTCTGAGGCAACCAGTTTTGGCGGGAAAAAGCTGAGGCAAAGCTGTGTGAAGTAACAGTGATCTAGCCTGTCTGCTGAGAGGCCTAGCAGAGGGGGGTGGATTCTGGCTGGCAACAGTTGCAAGTTAGTGCTGAAGGAACAGCAGCAATCTATAGAAGGCTGTTTCTGAGGCAAAAGAAAAAAAAAGTGGTCGCTTTATTTTGAGGCTTGACTTTTGAAAGCAGCCTGTTCTGGGGGGGGGATTATGCGCTTGACTCGAAGCCAAATGGCGGAAATGGATGAAGTGAAAGACCCACAGGTGGACTAAGGTTCTGAGGAGGAATTTGGCTCAGTGCAGGATGAGAGCATGGGAGAACAGAACCCAGAACTCAAAAAAATGCTCATAGCCCAACAGTATGAACTGAGGGTGAGGGAAATGGAGGAAAGGGAAAGAGAGAAACAAAGACAATTAGAATTAGAGAGAGAGAGAATGGAAAAAGAAGAAAGATTAGAGAGAGAGAAAATTGCTCTGGAAAAAGAAAGGATGGCGTTTGAGTTAAGAAAATTGGAAATGATGAACCAGAACAATAATAACAATAGGGATTCTGAGGTGGGCCAATTGTCTAAAACTGACCTGAAGAAATTCCCTGTATACCACAAGGGAGATTGCCCTGAGGTGTTCTTTTCCCTCGTGGAAAGAGCGTTTGTGGACTTCTCAGTAAGGGAAACTGAGAAGATGACCATTATGCGATCTTTAATCAGTGGCAGCCTGGCAGAAGTCTATGCAGAGATGCCAGAGGAACTGCTAAAAGACTTCGCTGAGTTTAAAAAACTGGTGTTTGCCAGACATGGGATAAATGCGGAACAGCTGAGGCAAAGATTCAGGTCACTCACCAAGAAACCAGAGCAGACTTTTACCCAAGTGGGGGCCCAACTGGTGAGGTTGCTAGACAAATGGCTGTCGCAGGAGGGGACAGAGACCTTCCAGCAGCTCAAAGACCTGATAGCGCTGGAACAGTTTTATTCAGTCCTGCATGGGGAACTGAAGTTCCAGGTGAGGGAAAGGAAACCGAAATCTGTGGCAGAAGCGGCAGAGATCGCAGATTTTATTTCCCAAATAAGAAAGCCCTTAGGTGAGGGGAAATCGATAGGTAAACCTAAAGAAACCTACAGCAAGTACTCTCAGGGACCAGGGAAAAACCAGCAAGGGGGAGGGGCCCATGTTGAAGGGAAGCCCTCAGACATGAAACCACAAAGACCTCAGATTTTGGAGGGAAAACCAAAACCAGATGAGAAAGACTCCAAGTACAGCAGAAAATGTTATTTCTGTCAAGGAAAGGGCCATCTAATCTCAGAGTGTGAGAAATTAAAGCAGCTAAAAGGAAATGTGCCTCATGATTTGAGTGGAACCAAGCCAAAAGCTGTGTTCTGTGTCCAGAAAGAGCAAAGCTCCTTGCCACTGAGGGAGCCTGTTGCCATGACTACTCAATCTGGAACAGTTACATCTGCTGATCAGGCTGGGGAAAATGGTCCTCTTGTGGAGGTCAAGCGCTGCTTACTAGTGAGAACAGATTCGCAGTTGTTTGAAACCGCAGGGGTGGACGTAGGAATACTTGACCATCAGTATAGGGGGCTAAGGGATACTTGTTCCCAGGTGACCCTGTGCCATCCAGACATTATTCCTAGGGAGTATATAATCCCAAATGAGAGCCTAAAGGTGGCAGGGATTGAGGGGCAGGTGATCTCACTGCCAGTAGCTGAGGTACCTGTGAGCTTTCAAGGCTGGAGGGGAGTTTGGCGGCTAGCGATTTCATCGACTCTGCCAGCAGCCATGCTCGTGGGAAATGACCTGGCTGAACATGTGAAACAGGTGCTAGTGATTACACGCTCACAAGCTACCACGGGGACAGTTCAGGGGGGTACTGAAGAGCCCGAGACGGAAGCAGATGAGGGGAGTTCCGAAGCTGTGGTGGAAATCTTAACCACAGACAGCAAATTTGGCCAAGAGCAAAAGGCAGACGCCACTCTCCAAAAGTGTTTTGAAAAGGTGACAGACGCCCAGCTAACACCTGAAACCCCAGTGAGATTTCGTGAGGAAAAGGGAATTTTATATAGAGAGACCCTGAGGAATATCTCAAAAGGGGGAGATGGGATCCGAAGTCAGCTAGTGGTACCTGAAAAGTATCGCCCCATGATCTTACAAAGGGGGCCCTCTGACATGTTTGCTGCGCACTTAGGGGTGAACAAAACACAGCAGAGAATCACACAGAATTTTTACTGGCCTGAAATAGGGAAGCAGATCAAGGAGTTCTGTAAACAATGTGATGTGTGTCAGAGGCAGGGGAATAACCGTGACAGGACCAAAGCGAA
This sequence comes from Pogona vitticeps, assembly GCF_051106095.1. Lineage (NCBI taxonomy): Eukaryota > Metazoa > Chordata > Lepidosauria > Squamata > Agamidae > Pogona > Pogona vitticeps. The sequence goes on along the minus strand of NC_135786.1, from coordinate 146,251,316 downwards.
GTTGTGCCCTTTGCCTGTGATTGACACCCCGTTCAAATGTATAGGAGTGGATATTGTGGGACCTTTGCCCAAGGCCGCAAAGAGGGGAACCGGTTCATTCTCACCATTGTGGACCATGCCACGAGGTACCCTGAAGCCATACCCTTGACTAACATTGAAACTAACACAGTGGCAGATGCCTTGGTGGGGTATATGTCCAGGATGGGATTTGCCTCAGAAATAATCACAGATTTGGGCGCGTCGTTTAAATCGAAGCTCATGAAACGGCTATGGCAAATCTGTGGAATTAAACACAAGGAAACCACTGCCTATCACCCTGAAAGTAATGGGTTAACGGAGAAGTTCAATGGGACTCTGATGCGCATGATTAGGGCTTACTTGGCGGAGAATCCAAACAATTGGGACCAGAAGCTGCAATCCCTTTTGTTTGCTTATCGATCAGTGCCACAAGCCAGTACCGGGTTCAGTCCGTTTGAACTTTTGTTTGGGAGAAGGGTGAAAGGGCCACTTGATTTAATCAAACAAAATTGGGAGCAGATCACCCAGGATGACCCACAAGATGTTGTGACATATATAGACTCTTTAAGGAATGACCTAAAGAGAAACCTAGAGCTAGCAGCAGAGACCCTGCAAGCTCAAAAGGTCAGAAAGAAAGCTTGGGATGATCAGAAAGCCAGGGAGAGGCACTTTAACCCAGGGGAGGAAGTGCTTTGGCTTAGGCCCTGCAAGGAGAACAAACTGCAGCTCAAATGGGCAGGACCATATAGGGTCATTTCCAAGATGTCAGATCTGAACTACCTTATAGAGCAGGAGGAACACCAAGCAAGGAGGGTGGTACATGTGAATGCCCTAAAACCCTACTACAGAGGGGAACAGAGGGTTTTATTTGCGATAAAAGCAGCTGAGAGTGAGGAAGCTGAATTACCCTTCTGGGAGGGTAGAGGGGAAGTAAAATACAACCCAGATGAGGTAAAGATCAGTCCTGCACTCACCCAAGACCAGCAGCAAGAACTAAAAATGCTGCTCATCAAATATCAAAAGGTGTTTTCAAATAAGCCGGGGATAGTGAAGGGAGTGATGCATCGGATCCATACAGGGGATGCACCCCCGCAAGCAGTATCCCCATACCGAGTGACGGGACCCTATAGAGACAAGGTGCGGAAGGAGCTGGACGAGATGCTTAGGGAGAACATAATCGTCCCCTCTTCTAGTCCTTGGTCCTCTCCGATAGTCCTAGTGGACAAGCCTGATGGGAGCATTAGGTTTTGTGTAGATTACCGGAAATTAAACCGCGTAACCACTCCTGATGCCTACCCAATGCCCAGGCTAGACAACCTGATTGAAACCATAGGGGGTTGTCAGTTCATTTCATCATTGGACCTGGTAAAGGGATATTGGCAATTAAGGATTGATCCCAGGGATCAAGAAAAGACCGCCTTTTGCAGCCCTTTTGGTCTCTATGAGTTTAGAGTCCTGAGTTTTGGTCTTAGAAATGCACCAGCCACATTCCAAAGGCTGATGGACCAGACCTTAGCAGGGCTCAGTGACTTTACTGTGGCCTACATTGACGATATAGGGATCTTCAGCAATACCTGGGAAGATCACCTGAAACACCTGGAGATAGTGCTGCAGAGGTTAAGTGCAGCAGGGCTAACAGTAAAGGTGAGCAAGTGTCAGCTGGGTAGCCCAGAAATAAAATACTTAGGTCACATAGTAGGGGGAGGAGTGATCAAACCCCTAGAGGCCAAGATAGAAGCCGTTCGTGATTGGCCCAGACCCAACACCAAGAAAAAAGTCAAATCATTTCTTGGGTTGGTGGGCTACTACAGAAAGTTCATCCTGAGGTTTAGCGAGATTGCGGCTCCGCTGACCGATCTGACGCGGAAGAAGACTGATGACCGCATCCCGTGGACCAGCGACTGTGAGGAGGCGTTCCAGAGGTTGAAGGAGGCCCTCATCAACTATCCAGTGCTGCGTGCTCCAGACTTCGACCAGGAGTTCATCATCTACACCGATGCATCTAACAGCGGGGTAGGAGCAGTTCTTTGCCAGGAGGATGAAAATGGTGACCAGCATCCAGTGTCCTACCTGAGTAGGAAACTCCAGAAAGGTGAGAGACATTTGGCAACCGTGGAAAAGGAGTGCCTGGCCATAGTCTACGCGATCCAGAAGGCCAAACCTTACATCTGGGGAAGACATTTTGTTCTGTGCACTGACCACTCACCAATGCAGTGGTTAAAGACAATGAAAACCCACAATAGTAAACTTATGAGGTGGGCTTTAAACCTGCAAGATTATGACTTTGAAGTGAAGGTGGTCAGAGGGTCAATGAACTGTGTTGCTGACGCCTTGTCAAGAAGACCCGAAGAATGAAGACGGCGAAAGAAACCATGGACTATGTATATATTTTGGTGACCAAAAGGTTAAATGTACTTGTTTATTAAACATGCTTGGTTTGTATGAATAAAGGTAACTTGATGTATTGTAAATGGTAAATGTTTAAATGCCTAATTGATATGTTTATCCTAGAGTAAGTATGGTATTGTATGTTATTGTATAACTGTTTTTGTATGTTTTGGATCCAGGTTGTTTTTTGGAGAAAAGCACTTTAGCTTTTCCCCTACAAAACAACTTATAAAGAGGGGAGGTGTTACATACAGCACTGATGTTACCTGTCTGTCATGGGTTGGAGGGAAAGTTCCATCCTATGGGGAGTGGAAGGCGGGACATCAGGAGGAGGGGCTGTACTGTATATATATGTGGAGCTTGTGTGGAGAAGTTTAGAAGAAGAGCTAGAAGAAGAAGCTGGAGTGGGAGTCTGTGTGTCAGACAGGGTACAACTGTGTGTCAGTCAGTACCTACCTGATAGGTTCAGGTGTCTTTATGGGTAGTCAGAACTGATAGGTTCAGGGTCTGTGCTTTATTTAAAGGTGTTCTGTGTGAACCAAACTGGTGTATGTATGATTGAGACTAAGCCACGTTACTGTATCTTATTCACTTGATCATTTTATTTTCCCTGTGTGTTATTTAAATAAACCTTATTCCTTTGTTTGTTAAAAATCCATTCCTGGTCTGTGTGACTCCTTACAGGGAATGGTTGGTGGCAGCTTAGTGAAAGTGTGGTATCCTCCAGTAGGTCTGGGGTTGTCACAAACAGTACAACCACAATCCTAACCCCTTTAGATACCCTTGCTAATTCTCAGCTAATTCCATGGGGTCAGAAAATGCACCACAATTCACTAAAATGCTAGTTTTCAAAATCTGCCTGAATGAGGAGCAAATGTATGCAGTTGCACTGCCTTTAGACAAAGAGGCAAAACCAGCCATAATAAGTTGTAACTTGAACTCAGGGCAAAGCAACACCACAGCAGATCTTTCACTTCTAATTTGGTATTCACATGAAAAAAATATTCTGCAATTTGATTTTAGGAAAGGGGAAATTGAAAGCAACAGCTGCTGGCACTACAGAAGAAGAACTACAGCTAAAGGGTGGAAATGTGGTGGAAGCAAGTGCCTCATATTTGCCCTGGTGTTTAAAAAATCAAAGTTTTTTGATTGAAATGTTTGAAATCATCTGCATAATATGTATGGCTTTAAAGAGCACTTAATAAACCCTTTGCATACCAAATTTGAATTTGTTCTGACTTTTTTTGCCCATAAGTAAAGGTAAAGGTTCCCCTTGACATTTTTAATCCAGTTGTGTCCGACTCTAGGAGGCGGCACTTATCCCACAGGAACGCATTAATTAGATTTCAATGCATTCTTATGGGAAAACGCATTTCGCAAGATGAATTTTTCGCAAGACAACATTAACCGTGGAACGAATTAAATTCGTCTTGCGAGGCACCACTGTATTTGGGAATGAAAGTTATCTTTGTTTCAGGGTATGTGTTTTTAGGAACCATGGAATAGTGTTACTTTTGAAAACAGAGAATTTGAGTCCAATTCTCTAGTTAAGCCCCTAAAAGACTATAATATCATGGAAGGTGCAATGGATCACTGGCAGCAGTCCTGACCAGGAGCAATCCTACTAAGAGAAGATATTTTCTTGCAGGGCCTCTTGTTCTGTTTTTCCCCTTGTAATCACAGTAGTGCTCAAATGGATGGATACCTAAGTATGACTTGTTTATTTTGTATTTTATAGTGGAGATTAGAGATGGGCATGAATTACCAGTTCAGCCATTTAGATTGGTTCATTTACTGCCACAACAGGTATTCAGCAGTTTGACACCCCATCCTGTCCAGTCGGTGCCTGCTCAGAAGCAGTGCCCAGAGGAGGTGCGGCAGGGAAACTGGAATGCTGCTTCTGAATGGGCATCTACTGGAAGAGGTGGGGTGCCCAACCACTGACCACTTGTTGTGGTGATAAACAAACCAAGACAAACTGCTGAATCAGCAGGTTTGTGCCCATCTCTAGTGGAGATCAAGGCTAGCAGCCAAACATGCATGCAGTGATATGTGTCTTTCTTGTCCTTACAAAATTTTATTTAAAATATTCACATGCATTAAGATACACTATATGGATGACATTACTCTGTTTATGAATCTTTTCCATTAAGAAACTCATATGAAAAGAAGAGCGCAGTCCTTAGAGGTTTTGAAGAGATATGTAGTTATTTTTATAGCATATGCAATTATATACATTTTCACAATTTTAATAAGTTAAGAAACAAGGGAAAGTTAATGGCAGTCAAAAGCAAATGTTTTTGTTCTTTGTAAAATTTTATTCAAGAGAAATACACAATTTACTTCTAGTGTTTGACATGATATGAATTTTTATCCTTTGAGGAAAAAAACACTTGTTTCGACAATGTTAATTTGGGTGTTAGTTCTTTAAGAAGTGTTAATAGTATTCTGTCAGAAAGTTAAGAGCATGCAATTCAGAATATTATCACTCAAACCTCATGGTACAGTTTTAGAGACTTGGAAGTATGCCTGCTGGGGAAAAAAAGTTTGGAAGTGATTTTAATATTTATTAGCGGTGAACAGCAGTAAGTAATCCATTTGATGCTTGGAGTCAATAGCAGGAGTTTGACCATACCCACAGACCTTTAAACATCTCACCTTTACATAGTTTTATATATGAGAGCCGTAGCAACCTAAATAGTCTGAAATCTGTGGCAATTTTGTATCATTATCTTCAAAGAGAATAAATACTTTGAAATGCTAGTATTTCTGTATAATAAAATCATGTGGATTTTAAGATCATTTATTTATTTTATTTTATTTATTTTATTTATACCCCACCCATCTAGACCGAAGTCTACTCTGGGAAGCTAACAACAGATCACAGAAGGAAGGCACGATTAAAATATGCTGAAGCATCTAAATTATGGCTGAAGTTTGTTGCCTTCAGTTATGCCATGTAAAGTTGATGATGTCACTATTCACAATGATTTTTTTAATATTTTTATTTATTTATTTGATTTGTATCCCGCCCATCTGGTAGGTCAATACCACTCTGAGCGGCTCAGAAATCATTTCTGAATTCTGTTTTGAAGATCCCAAGATTCCCATGGAATCCTATTCACCATTGGGAAGCTACTAGGAGGCATGGGATGGGAGGAGGAATCCTACATATGGATAGCTTTACTAATACCACTGATTTTTAAGTCTTTAAAGTCTTTGCTTTCCTGTCCTCCAGCCCGCACCATTTCCTCACACTGGAATGGATTAAATGGGATCCTTGGAAACTTCAGGAGAGAAGCTGTAAATGTTTTATTTCTGAAAAACGCCTTCTGGATGATGGCATCCCAAGCCTTATGTAACATAACATATGGAACAAGATTTCAGCCTGTGTCAGGTTTAAGAAGTCACACACCAATACAAAAAATGAGTATTATTCTATCGTATATAGTAGACATTTCCCATGTCTTTGAATAAATGTGCAAAACCACAATATACAGATTGTTTCTGCAATATGGGGCTCCAGTATTGAAGAAATACACTTTATTCTGTATGTTTCTAACTTTCAAATATTGTCTTTCTTTAATTATTTAAAAATATTCACATGCATTAAGATACACTATATGAATGCCATTATTCTGTTGCCTTGGGTCCTTTTTAGGAGAGAAGGGAAGTAAAAATATTTTAAATAAATGAAATGCAAACAAACAAATAGGGCATGACTAGAAGTCTAGATATTGCAATCTCTTTTCTGTTATTTCGTCTGTGTTTGTATTTATTTCATGAACTATAAAGAAATGGAAAAAGGATTGTTTAGAGTATCAATTTATTTCATGAACTATAAAGAAATGGAAAAAGGATTATTTAGAGTATAAATTTATTGGTTGTTGTGAGTTTTTCGGGCTTTTTGGCCGTGTTCTGAAGGTTGTTCTTCCTGACGTTTCACCAGTCTCTGTGGCCAGCATCTTCAGAGGACTCAGATGCCGGCCACAGAGACTGGCCGTGAAAGCCTTCGCAAATACATATCAATTTATTGACAATAGGACTTATTGAATGACATTTTCCCAATTTCTATTTGCTAGCCCAATTACCACATGCATTACTTCCTCAGAGGAAGCTGCATAAGATAAAGAAAAACAAAAAGAGCCAAAGTCAGATATCTGTGACTCTGACCTATCAAAATGAAAGTAATAACATGCATCGTGCAAACAGAGCATGCCTATAATTCATTTCATAGAATCATGGTACGACATAATGTCATCTCCTTAATCAAAATGAGATTTTTGAAACTGATGTAAGTTCCACATCAAATGTGCGCCAAAACTTTTTGCAAGCTGTTGCTAATTTGAGCAAACAATATACTTAAGTATGTGAAATTACACCTGTCATAAACACCAAGAGCTCCCTTCCAACATCTCAGTTCCTAATGAAAGCAAAAATTCATAATTTTTACCTTGACTGAATTTTAATAAACAGAATTTAATCAATTCTTTTAAAAAAACCCTCCAATTTATGAATGTGGGATTTTGTGCTTCTGTTTCCACAATTCAATATGCCAGGAAATGGCCTGATATTATTGCATAATGTTGTGGCCATATTGCCAGCAGGACGTATGATGTCAAGAGCAGACTGAGTGTGATAACACCAATGGCAGCAGTCTAGATGGTCTACAGGATACCCTTTTGTGCTCACTACTTCTCAAAAAACAATCCTGACAATTGTTTTGCGTTTGAGTGGTTCACTGATGAAAAAGTTTTTTTTACTGTGCCACTCTGTTTAATTATGACAAACTATTGACCATTCTGTTTATTTTCTTCTCTAATCAGCAACCTCTTCTATCCACTGTTACACACTGATGTTTTTGGACTGTATGTCTTATGTGGAAAATAAAAATTAAGGTTTTTTAAAAGAAAAAAATGTAGAATTATAGAGGGGAAGTCCATCCAACTACGGAGTGACCTAAGTACACTTCTAGACACTTGCAATTCTTTTTTTTTTAAAATCATCTCTCTCTCTTTTCATTTGTGGTGATTTGCTCTGCCTCTGATGGTATTGGGGGGGAAACGGCCCCCAGGTCCAAAGTTATCCAGCCCCATCTCAAAGAAACTGACAGAAAGAGAATACATCAAAAGACTATGGAAAATCTGAAAATCAAAATTAAATGATGGAAATACAATCAAAATAAATACACGAGCTGTTTCAGTAATTAGATACGCAGCTGGAACAATAGATTGGAATCAAAAATTAGAAGAATTGGATTGAAAATTGCAGGAACTAATGAACAAGCATCACACACTACATTCAAATAGTGATGTGGAGAGATTATATTTACCACAAAAATTTAGAGGCCGTGGATTATACTGCACATACGTGTAGCAGGTAGTAGATGACAAAAAAAGAAGCCTAAATGATTATATCGGTAGCAGCAGAGAAAATTACTCAAGGCAGTGAAAATGGAGAAGACTTTGAAAACAACAGAAACAAAGGCTCTATACAAAAACAACAATTTAAAAATAAATTAAACAGTTGCAAAAATAAACTACTACATGGACAACATTTGAGAAATCTTGATGGAAAGCATAATAGTAATTCAACTTGGGCATGGCTAAAACTGGGGACCTTTAAGAAAGAAACCAAAGGCTTGATTTTTGCTGCATAAGAAAAAGCATTCCAAACCAATGTGACAAAAGCTAAGATTCAAGGAATTAGTGCTCGACTCTGCCAAGAAAAAGATGAAACTGTGTCACACCTCATCTGTGAATGTCCAGAGATTGCACAAATGTATTACAAAGCCAGACATGATAGAATGGCAAAATTAGTGCACTGGTCATTATGCAAAAAATATAACTTGCCAGCCTCCAAAAACCCATGGGAACATCAGGTAGATAAGGTATCAGAAAATCATGATTATGATCTTGTGGGATTTCTGGATCCAAATGGACAGACACCTTGAACATAACACACCAGGCATAATAGTGATAGAACGAAGAAATGTCTGGATCATTGACATTCTAATTCCAGGGGATGCCAGAGTTGAAGATAAAGAATTGGAAAAACTAACAAAGTATAGATATCTGGCAATCAAAACATCTTGCTTGTGGATGAAACACACTTCAGTGGCCCCCGTAGTCATTGGAGCTTTGGGAACAATATTAAGAAATTTTACACAGTATTATAAGCAGTTGCAGATACCAGAAATAGCACCCTCAGAGCTACCCAAAAAAGACAATATTAAGAACAGTGTACATACTGTACCCATATTTAGCAGATACTTATGTTTTTGGTTAAAACTTGTATCTGTCACATAATACCAGGCAATGTGTTCATGATGTTGATTGACTTTGCCTGGTGAATGTGAATGCCCGAGCAAAATGAACAACAACTGCTCAAATTTCTGCACACTTGTAGGGCTCAAAATAAAAGATGCAAAGAACTTAGTCTCTCACAAGCTGGACTTAGGAGACATCAAAGCAAAGGAAACTAAATTTAACTCTGGTTCCTGACCAGAAGGTTTTTTGTCTCAGTTAATTTTGCATCAAGTCATTTTTCAAAATAGCATTACACCATTGTGTGCCTGCCAGGCTCCTGCCCTAAGGCAAAATCCTCTGGCACAGAATCCATGGGCTCAGTTTCAGGCACAGAGGAGCTTTATTTGAAGTTACAACTCATTTATGCAAAGTCTCTTCCCCTGTAGAAGCAAAAAGTTGAGGGGTAACCACTGGCCCCTGGGCGTTCTCCCCTAATGTAAATTCCTCAGCTACCCTCATTGACTTCCCCCAAAGTCCAAGTCCAGGTGGGATTTGACACATGGCAAAGAAGGTTTGTACAGTATCAGGCAAGAGCTGTGGCTAAACCACCCATCCTTCCCCCTCCTCTTCCCCTGTCCAAGATGATGGATGGGTGAAAGGTCCATGATAGCAGTTGCCCTTATGGCAACAATTGCTCATCCTCTGCATCCACTCAGAATTCATCTTCTTGTTGTTCTTCAGCCGAAGACCTTAAAACCCTCTTGCCTCTGTCTTTTATATGCCTCTAGCCTGCCTCAGCTAGGTGCTAATCTTCAGGCTCATTCTCTTTCATCAACTGTCCTCCCTTATCCCTTCCATCCATGACTTTAGCATTCCTCTCTCTCCTAGCCTGCTTAAAGGAGCCAGACAGCCCATCATGAGCATCTCAGCTGTCTGGCATACTCATCCCCTCACAACCATGTTCAAACAATACATCATTAATGATATTTGGGTTATTGTTGATTCTGCAGAAATTACTGGGAGGTGAAAATACTTCAGATTGTACTATTCTCCTCACAAGGCTTTGACTGACCAATATCCTACTGGGCTGAAATAACTCAGTGATGACATGGAAATCAGTCAGGTGTTGATAAGTTCTTCCCAGTCCTGAGAAACTATTCCTTATAATCTAATTAAGGCATATACATTCTGTGGCTGCTATACATCTACAAAAATTCCACACTTGTTTCATCTGCTCAGGTTGCACTTTTCAGAACAAAACAGAGTTTTGAACTAAGGAGGAAGTAACTTCTGGTAGCAAGTTGCAGTTAATTAATAAGGTACCAGTGGCATGCCAGGTTGCATGCCGGCCTGTGACCAGGCACATGAATGGCACATTGTTAATTAGCTGACATGTCATGCCTGCTTGCCAAGAAACTCCTAACCTCTGTGAGAGTTCTTGCCTCCATCCGAGAACAAAGGCGGAGTGAGTTTCCATAATTTATGCAAAATGTCTTTGCACAAAATGATTTCCATAATTTATGCAAAATGTCTTTGCACAAAATTACTGTGCTTTTCTTATGCGAAGCAAAGCAGACACATATATAGGAAGCTCAGAAGACTAGTTTATTCATGATCAAGACACAAACAACCAATGCAGCACTTCTGCTTTTTAAATCCATGTGACAGGACACTACTATTGTAGTTTAGTGCAACTGATGAGATTTTTGGAAAAATGAAAGAACTCTAATTAAAAATGCAAGAAAATACTTTATTGTCTCTCAAGTGAGGACAAAAATGTTGAATTTTCCCATTCTCGTTTGCACATGAGAATGAGACAAAGGAGGGTATTTATCCCTAGTCACAGGATCTCTACCCACTGGAGATTCATTTAGGGATTAAAGCTAGAACAGAAGAGCAGAATTTTGAGATGAGTATTTCTAGTGTCCACCATTTCAAACAACACATTGGAGAGGGAGAGTCTGAATGTTCTTCCATATTTTTTAAAAAATTCACTGAATATAAAAATTGAGCAGATGTGAAATAATTTCAAGACTACCATTTCCCCCAATCAGCTGGTAATATAAGGATAGTGTGAGAGTTGTTTTAAAAATGAGGGACACTCTCAAAGTGATGCTCCATTTGCAATTAGAGGGTGACAACTATATGCAGGCAATGAGATATAATATACATTCCCAATCCTATTCAATTATAGCATTTCTTTACTAAGAGGGGGAAATTTATACCAGCTGCTATCCAAGTTTTTAAGCTCAAGATTCTGCCCCAATTGTTATATGGTATACCAGGTTGGATTCTAGGATTTCACACAAGTATAGAGAGTGCTCTTTCAGTTTTTCTAAGACCATTTCTGGGAATGCCAAGATGTATCCCTGCAGCTGCCTTACAATTGGAGACTGGTCTAACATCACTAGAATGTAGTGCTTGGTTCTTTGCTTTTAGATATTGGAATAAGGTAATACATGCTGATCCCTCCATGGGATATCTTAACCTTACACAGAAAGATGTCTATAATAGCTCATGGCTTAAAGCTTTTCCAGCCAAACTGCCTCTATTAGGGCTCTCTATGGACTTTCCTTATGCCCAGGAACCCAAGGCAGCCAACTCTATCCTAGAAAAATGGATTAGGGACGTTGACTTTCAATATTCTATTTCAAAGGCTCGCAAAATATGCTCCATCTTGTACCTTGGCCTAAACAATAGGTAAAAGGTAAAGGTTCTCCTTGACAATTTGTCCAGTCATGTCTGAATCTCTGTTTCCAACCCATAGAGCTAGCCTTTGTCCAAAGACAATCTTCCATGATCACGTGGCCAGCGTGACTAGACATGGAACGCCCTTCTGTGGTTTAACCTGCAGTGCCACCACATCCATCAGATAAATTTAAAACTATAATTTCTCCCAAAGTGCTAGGTATTTGGAGAATATGATTATCCCAAAATACAGGCACGTCTTCTCAAGAGCCCGATTTAACTGTCTCCAATCCACAATTTTAGATGGGCCATATTCTGGCAGCCCGTATGGAAAAAGATTGTGTCCTTGTAAGGATAGAGAAATTGAAACTTTGAAGCATGTCCTTTTTGAGTGTAATTTTTACAGAAATGAGCGTATCAAATTCCTCAAGCCCATAATGAATGTCTTCCCAGGTAGGACTCTGATATGACATGCAAAATATTTATTAAGTGACACAAACAAGATAACCACTGAATCAGTGGCCAAATTCCTGCTCCCCCAAGCCCCAAAATGAAGACGCAAGACAACAATCTTTGGATTTAAATACGGGCCACACTTTATTAAACCAATTTAATTCAACCAAGTAAACCAATTCCAAAATTGAGGGGGCCTGCGGTAGTGCGGGAAATAACGCCAAATAATTCCTCATCAGTCAATGGGCGAGTCCCAGGCCCCAGGTCCCAGGCCTCAATTAAACACCCTGGACCTCTAGCCATCGTATTTGATGACCTTTGGTCCGCAAGTGGTCAAGCGCATCAGTCGCCTTCGGCCCTGTAATCGCACGATCCGCAGAGCCGTCAGGACTGGCACACTGTTTGTTTTATGATAATTACAAAAGGGAAACACCATGACAACCAGTTATTCCCGCACTACCCGCCAAAGCATGTGGACTAGCATCAGCTATGTCCCGTGTACCCACCAGGCAAACCAAGCTCCACCAGCAGGCCCCCTCTAATATCCTCCAAGAAAATATCCAAATCTGCCTCTGACAGGTGGACTCCATCTTCCCGAAAATATTCCTGGTTAGATGTTTTGATCCTGTGATGATTAATCACAGATCAAAGGCCGCATTTGCTGACGCCTTTACAAACCTCCCTATTGACTTTATGACGTGCCTTGTTTACTTTATCTTGAATCTGAGCTCCACGCCAATTTAAACGCAGTATAATTGTTGACCAAATGATTTGCATGGTGGGATATAAAGAATGTAGCCTACTGAGGTCCCTCAAAATGTCCAATATCAGTGCCTTTCCCGGCACTCTGGGCAAATCATTGCCCCTTAGATGTACCACCAAGATGTCAGGAGGCGTTTTTCCAAACGAAGTCAATTTTCCAAACTGCAACCATTGCATGCCACACATGCCCTTCCATGAAATGGATGCATGGGCACCAAGCCCCAAATCACTTCCCCACTGGGAAGATGCAACATAACATGCCACCCAATAGATGTAGCTATGGCCAATGATCCAGATGTTCCTTCGGACTTCCAGCATCCATCCTCCTGCAAAAACAAAAACAATCCCTGCCTATACATTGGGTAGTTGTCTGATATATTTATAGCAACAATTGGATGACCCAGCTGCTTAATTTGCTCTGTACTATAACCCAAGGCTGCCGCTGTTGAGTCTGCCCCTAACCTAAAAGAATGTGTTCCAAATCTCATATTACTAACCCCTATTTTTTCCAGCGCCATGTCAGTCAGCTTCCAGATTTGATATTTCTTTGAATCATCTATGTGCTGAAAGAAATAACCACACTCTACTCCCCTGATTTTAATGAATTCCTTTACAGCCTTTACTGGACATATGTGTCCCCGACTGCACCGCCCCAGAATTATTTGTCTACCTGTACCTAGTTGATCAGCTTTGGATCTCCTAATCATAATCCTAACCTGCCCTTCCTGCACTAGTACATCTTCCAACTGCAGAGCTCTCTGGGAAATGTCCCCTTTGCCTAAAGCCACTAGCTCGCTAAAATGCAGAGCCCCAAAAAAGGCTACCAGGGCTGCAGCATGAAAAAGAGCCTTCTCATACTTGTCTTTACACAAGGATCCCCATAATTCCCCTAGACGCTCAAGGAGCTCCGGAGATATGGGTGTCCTATCATCCTGTAATCTTCCCCTCTCCCGGGACCATCCTTCCAGCATCTTCCTAATCCGAAAATCTCCCAAAAAATCCCTAAACCCATGTGCCTTGGCGTAAAAACCTAAAGCAGCCAATTTACTCTATATGGTGCCTGATGCCAAACCCTTCCTATGTAAGGCCACCATAAATTGTTGTATGTGCTCCACCGGCGCAGGCCACGTTTCTTCCAACTGTACTACTTTCCTAAATTCCAAAAACTCGATACCTGCGGCTACATATTTCTTGAGTGTTCTCGGGGCCAGCGCCAAACCTATTGCTCTCGACGCTTCCTCACGCCAATCAACCAGACCTCTGCCGATCCGTGGCCTCTGGTGCCAGTTCCCTGAAATGCTGGATCTGTTGGCATGAAAGAGCATCGGTTATGCTGTTATCGATTCCCGGAACATGACGGGCATGCACCATAACATTAAATTGCAGTGCCCTTAATGTGAATGCCCTAACTAAATCCATGACCCTTTCTGAACGTGATGTCACGTTATTGATGATATACACCACTGCTTGATGATCACACCAAAATCGCACTACCGTATTGGCCCATTCCTCTGCCCAAAGCCAAAGTGCTCCAACTATTGGGAAAAATTCTAAAAATGTTAAGTCCCTTGTTATGCCCTGCTGATGCCACTCCTCAGGCCATGTCCCCGCACACCACCTACCACGGAAGTAAATTCCAAACCCTTGAGCACCAGCTGCGTCCAAGTTCACCTGGACATCTGCTTTTAGTCTGATTTCAGACCTCCAAAATGATACTCCATTGAATTGAGCTAAAAACAGCTCCCAAACCCTCAGGTCTTCTCTCATACCCCTTGTCACCCTAGTCTTATGAAATGGCTTCCTCAGTCCTGACATGGCGCCACAAAGTCACCTTACAAAGGCTCTTCCTGGAGCTACCACTTTGCATGCAAAGTTCAAATGTCTCACCATTTCTTGTAATTCTTTCAAGAATTCTCAATGGCGCGGCAAAGTGCCACTCTCGCGCGCGTGCACTTTCTCTCTACTCAAAGAATGTGAAAAACAATCTTGACCTCTACCTAATCCCGTCATTAAAAAACAATGTATGGCTAATCTATTTTATTAATTTATTCTTTTTCAGCTATCTTGAAATGCTTTAATTGCTTACATCTATTTTAAATATTACATGTATGTATCCTATTGGGTCAGAGACCGCAAATAAAGATTGATTGGTTGGTTGGTTGGTTGGTTGATTGAATTATAGCATTAGGAGTTTTTATTTTTTATATTGTGTTCTCCACCAGTTCTGTTCTCCCAGCTATTCTTCATGATAGGGGAACAGTTCTAAAACTGTAACCAACTGTCGTGCTGGACATCATATTTAAATTTGTTTTTGTATTGTAATTAGAATTTGCTTTATGGGCACACCTTGAACATTGGAAGTACAGGGCACAGTATGTTGGTAAAGTCAAGGCTGCATCTGCATCTTCATTCCATTTTAATCAGCACTCAGTTTGGATTGCTGTGTCTCAGCAATCAATGTATTGCCAAGGAAGGAAACTGCAGAACTAAATGAGATGTTGCCTTGTTCCAGCTGATTAAAACATGATTCAAGGTGACTTTTAGATGACACTAGAAGTCAATGGATGAACAGTGTTTTGTTCTTTCTTTCTTTCTTTCTTTCTTTCTTTCTTTCTTTCTTTCTTTCTTTCTTTCTTTCTTTCTTTCTTTCTTTCTTTCTATTGCTACGGGGAATGTGTGAAGGATGTTCTCCTTGATAGCAATAAATTGATATCTGAAATTAGAACTCCGGTGTGTCTGTTAAAAAAAGAATACTGAAATGTTTAAACCATCCTATTATTAGACACAGTGGAAACTACATCTTGGAGAAGCCTCCCATACTGTGGGTAATTATCACAAGCCACAATACTAATTGCTTTTCGATCCTCAGACTGTTGCCTCCAGCATGCCTTCCTGAGGGCTACTGTGGTTGCACCAAGCTTTGCAACATAATAAGCTCAACTTCTTATTAGAGTACAGTATCATCTATTACTACTGGGCACAAAACCAACATTCAGGCAGAAGCTGTAAAAAGCACAGGAGGAGAGGGTATGGAAAATAGAATATCACATCCATTTTATGATTGGCTCTGTTGTTAACACGTCAAAGCAAAATGGCTTTCAGGAGGACAAAAGATGCTAGCATGCTCTGTTCCCGAAATAATGCAAAATATATTACGTGAAATGACACTGTTTGTTTGTAGAAAAACAAGGCTATAAAGCTATCATGAATATTATAGCTGCAGGGAATTGGTTTGACTTATGAAGTTATTAAGATGAAGACCAAATTCTGTTGTAGTAAAAACTTTCATAGGTCTTTTGAGTCTGGCCCTTAGAGAATAGAAGAGTGTTCCAGAGGCTAATTGTGTTTTAAATTCATGAATAAAATTTGATTAGTCATATCATTTGATTTGTTCAGATTTAATGTGGCACCCTTAGTGAATAATTACAATAAATCACTTTGCTCATCAATTGAAGTTCCAATTGTGTGACTTTATACTTTGATATGCTTTAGCATTTTGATATTCACCTTACATTGTATAGTAGAATAAAATTGTTAACATGGAATTATGCTTTCAGTTATACAATGGACAAGATGTCTGTAACATTCACGGAGCCCAGGTGATTTAGCAAGTTTAAACATAATGGAATCATTATACTACCCAACAGAGTGTAAATGATCACTTCCACACTTTTCCTTTCATTGTACTAGAAAATTAAATGGATCACCTTTTCATTAGGGAGAATACCTTGGAATTAAAATAATGTAAATGGAATGCTACTGCTACTTGGACATAGCTGTTCCCCTACATACCATATATAGGGTGATGACTACTGTGGGTCCATTTTTAGACATATATACCTGAATGTTTCAGGGATGGAGAGAGAAGCAAAATTAATTTTAAAGATTTAATTTGTTTTTACTTTTAAATGTCTGTACATGAAAACAAATCAAATGCAGGAAGTCACATTTGTCATGGCAGTCCACGTTTCATAGAATTTTGCTGAATTCTTGCCCATCCTCTGAGTTGCACTCATTCTACAGGGAACCCTTATTGTTCCTAACACACTTGTGTGGCTGTCACAAGTGTGTTGTTTAATCTGTTGGAGTTTGTAACACACTTTTCATAGTACTTTCCTGAAAAGGATGGTTTCTCTTTGTCCCAATAGTGCTGTAATGAATTTAGGAGGTGGGAAAACATCTCTCTTCCCTCCACAAACTATTGACAGATAAAAATATGTTGATGGTGTTGTGGGAACTGAGCAGATTTCTATTCCTTTTTTTCTGCATAATCTAACAAAGGCAGCCACCTTCAAAAGGGGCTGTTGCATTTGCAGTCAATACAGCTGCAAACGTGCATCTGAACACACAGTAATGCTCATTTAAAAATAATGGTGTATCAAGGGAATTCTGACATGGTGTCCTTTTGGGGGTGGTGGTTCCTAGGTAGAGAATACTCAGATGTTTTTCTGGGGGTACCCTGGGATTGTGCAGCTTGCCCAAGGGCATACAGGATGGCTCTTCTCGATACACAGTGAGGAACTGAACTCCCAACCTCTTGCTCTACAGCCTAACTCACTGAACTCTCCAAACAGCTAATAGGAGGCTGATATGGAAATATACAGTTCCTTAAATTATCTGGAACCAAGCTATTTAAGGCTTTGTAAGTCAAAACTAGCATTTGAATAGTGCCCAGAAATGGGCCAGTAGCAAGTGAAGCTTCTGTAACAAGGATTTTCTAAACAACAACAGTCTAGAGTCTAGATGCAGCTGGACCAACCGACGTTTCAAAACTCAGTGGATTCCAGCCATGAGATTTTTAATCTGCCCCTAAATTGGGATGGATTAGAATTTTAGTGGGTGTAATTGAAAGAGATAGCAAGAACATTCAAAAATGTGCAAACAGTGTAAAATCTTTCATCATCACTGCTAGCCACTGGTGTCATCTTCCCTAAATCAGTGCCATCTACTCTTTGTCCCATGTTGGCATTTTAAGTTGAACTCTTACTGCACATAACCAATGAACAATAGCATTACTACAGCGATATTTTATATCCTCTCTTGTTAATCAATCACAATGTGGCATCTGTTCCACACCGTAAATGACCTATTAAAATGAGTTGCTGACCTTCAGAAGAGTGGCTCAGTTCAGATCAACTGTAGCTTTTTACATCCTCTTATCTCTTCAGTTTTCATTGCTACCTTCTATTGTAATCCTAAAGGATTATCATAACTAGGGAAATATGGAAGACCAAAAGAAAAGGCAGCAAAGGAAAGGTTTTCCCTCCATGGTCACTTGAGATGTTGCTGGAGATTTGCTGAGGGCACAGGTTGTATTACTGTCCCACACATTCTGGATTTCCAAGGACATCTCTTGTGTACTGACCAAACCCATCCACTACATGGACACCAACCCCCTAGATGACAGCTAAAATCAAGGAAAAGCTTTCTGTACATATTTCAGTCTCTAAATATCAAGCCAGAAGAGGTTAGGCTAACCTTATGGAGAACAAAAGCAAAACACCTTGCCAGATGGATGAATGCTGAAGAGTGTCCCCCACCAGGACAATACTGACCATCTGGAAATCACTTAATAGACTTTGAAGTGAAGTAAGAAGATCAAGGAATAAAGTAAAATTAGGCTACTTGGATACAGGAGAAATTTTCTGTGACTGTGGAGAAATTCTATCTATGCAGCACTTCTGTGCATACAATGTATGCCCCACCACATATACAAAAGATCTAATGAATACCAAGATAGAGTTATTGAAGTAGCCCACTTCTGGTCAAAAATAGTCTAATGGTCTTAGCATTTTAATCTGTTTTAATTTTTACCTCTACTTCATATACATCCATAATTTTAAGTTGTGCAACGCTGTGATACAAATAAATAAAGGGGGGAAACTTTTGGAGCCAAACTGCCTCATATCAAGAAATCACCACAGACATTATTAGTTGTATGACTCAGTTTACAGTTAATGTTTATGATTATTTCTTTACTTAGGAAAATTTGCTACAAATGGCTTGACCAACTAGCCTTTTAAAATTTAGCCTGCTCCAGTTTGACCCAGTGCCGAGCTACATAGCTGCAAGCAGCCTTACGGATCTGAAAAAAAAAGTTTTTGTTGATCACCTGAGAGGTGATCAACCTTGATCCCATTCGTTTAGGCCATAGACTTCTCCTGCCTTCAGACTCCTCATACTCCTTCAACTGAAAACATCCTGAAAATGAAAGCACAAAAAGTACTCAATGATTAACACTTTCTTATTGTAGCTCCCCAAACAGAAAGTAGACACTGTGTTTTCTATATTCTATTCCATATGTTTTATTATCCTTTGGGGTTCAGTTATTATCCCCCAAGGCACAGAAGAGTTAAAAAGGTATTATTCAAAAGCCCAGGACAAAAATCTTTAAAATGAATTGGCTTTTTCTGCAGAGTTTAATAACAACTAGAACATCAAGCCTGTTTCCTCAGAGATGTGAGTAAGCAGCTGCTCGGCAGTTACAAGGTCTCATTTCTATTGCCTACTGCCAACCCCATCAACTCTTATTACAGCTGCCACTATAATAATGAATCTACTAAGGAGTGAGGTGTCAGAACTTATTAATGTAACTAGCCCAGAGAGGACACAGCACAAGAGGAGGAAGAAGACTACCACTTCCTTGAGGGACAGTGTTAAACTCTGTAGTTTTAATATCAATTTGCATAAGAGTTTATCACAAGGACATGGGAGTGTTGACCTTTTGTTCTGCTGTTGCTCTCATCTTGCTATTAAATCTGAAGGGTGTCTTCTTAAGAGCAGGAAGGTCAGTCTTTGCAACACCCCCAGCCGCTCTTCTATAGCTGGAATTTATCATGTGTGCCTGACCTTGCTTATATTAAAGGCATATTCCAGCTTTTAAAGAGGGCATGGGCCATTTAGTCAGGAGAAAGGCAATTGAGACAGGAGAAATGATTGAGGAATGATCAAAATGGTGGAGGCCAGGGAAATTATCTTTTGAACTTTATATGCCATGAACTCTCCACTGCTGTACACGTGGAAGCAGTTTGGGCAGCAGACGGTGGTCTTTCTTTATTCACATTGTGGTTTACAATTTTCGCTAAGGTCCACATTTACAAAGGTCAGATGCCAGTATGATCTAGAATAAAACTATTCATTACCGTTTCTGAAAGGTTATCGAAGACAAACTCATGTGGATGTGAAGCCTCAGGGAATGCAGCCGACTTCTTCCTAGCACCTTCTAATAGAAGAGAGAACTCAAAGCTACAACATTCTCAGATCTTGGAGAAATAAAAAAAGGTGGTTCTCTGCATTTGGAAAATCTGAGGTGTATGTTTTTGTTTTGTTTTTTAAATGCCATTGGCCTTGCAAAAGATTGTCTTCACATTACATTTGTCTGTTTGGTGTTTTCTTTTACACTAGTGTAAATGATTACTGTACATCCTCGTTCATCTCATTTTCATATGCAAGGATGAGAAACTGCAACATGCTGTCGCTTACTGCTAAGGACAGTGAGAGATTTCTAGGTACTATCAACAGTAGTTCTTGCATTGTCAAGAAAAACTTCTGGGTCAATTGTGCAAAGTATGCATATAACCTAAATTGCACAGATCCACAATAGTCATGGTGTTGTTTCACAGCCTTTTTAAAACTGGAAGCACTGTGTAGGTTGTTTGTGTCTTTTTGAATTATTGCTTAGTATTCTGTGTTTGCTTTCTGTATGTACCTGTACTTAAGCTCAGTAGCTGACACCACCTCTACCTCCTCCATCTATCTAGGATGAACCCAGCCTCTTCTTTTCAACAGATGGGAGGAATTCTGTTGAAATTTAGCCTGCTCCAGTTTGAGCCAGGGAATACACAATGGAAAAAACTTGAAAACAGTTCAAGCCTGGACTTGCTTCTCTCTGGCTTAACTGGAGAATTTCTCCGATATGTGAACCAAGCAGCAGCTGTTAACAGGTTGGATTATTTCTAAAAAGGAAATAACATTACTACATTTTAAAGGGAAAAATGTGCAACACATTCTAACAAAAGTTAATACAAAACGAAAAAGTTATAGAGACAAGTTTCTGGACACATACTTTAACATTACTGCAAACCCCCAAAAGTATGAGGAACAAAGAAATACTGTACATGTGGGCATATCTGTATAGTTAATAGAGCCAAACAACATAATAATCCCTAACAGCCCTTATTCAGCCCACTGCATCTTGCTGATGATTCACAACTCTCATGGTCTTTCCTGTTCTGCTAGAAATAAGATGATCCAAGAGAGAACAAAGGAAGCTCTTAATGGATATTTAAAAAACCCTCAATCAAGCTGATTGTCTGATGCTCGTGAATCATCATTAACATGAACACTGAAATTTGAGTAAATTCTTTCCAGGTAAGCATTTCTCAAGCCTGTACGATACACATTGAACTTTTGACACATCTTGCTGCTTAAATTACACAGGTGAATCTGTTGTCATGACATTTCCTTTCTGGACATGGATGGAGGAAAGAGAGGAAGTCCACAGATGCAGGAGTTTTAAATACACTTATCTCTAGTTATGGGGAGGTGGTGGCGCTGCGAGCAGAAGCCTGTGCTGCAGGGTTAGAAGACCAGCAGTCGTAAGATCGAATCCATGTGACAGAGTGAGCTCCCATCGCTTTGTCCCAGCTCCTCGCCAACCTAGCAGTTCAAAAGCATGTAAATGCAAGTAGATAAATAGGTACCATCTCGATGGGAAGGTAAAACGGCGTTCCCTAGTCACGCTGGCCATATGACAACAGAAAACTGTCTTTGGACAAGCGCTGGCTCTATGGCTTGAAAAATGGGATGAGCACCGCCCCCTAGAGTTGGACACGACTGGACTGAAAATGTCAAAGGGAACCTTTACCTTTACCGATCTCTAGTTATGATCTTATGCAGAGGGAGATTGCTATACAAACGGGGAAAGAAACACACACAGCCTTTCCAATGTACACATGGAAGTGCCTTCTGCATGTCTGTGGAAGGAAATGGATAGATATCAAATGTAGTTTTCAATATTTATTGTGCCCAGACAAAATTGTCACAAGGGCCCATGTTTGCATCTTGTGTTTTAATGACAACACCCAGCCAACAGACACATTACTAGTGATGAGATTTTTGTCTAATATCGTCTAGCGAGTCTATGTAGCTTTTAGTTCTGGGCTTATTTTTCTTTACTGATTTACATTTGCTTCAACAATCATTAGGTGAGAGGGAAATACAAATTAATTATTGAAGCAAATAATTAAGGTTTATTCTTCTAGAAACTAATGAAGTCATTGCAGCTACAATATGAAGTTCTCTCACATATCTTTGTGAGGAATACAGTAAGTAAAACCTGAAGGCTTTGAAATAGGTTTGGGGTAAATACATGCAAAGCATGTTGGATAGCACAGAAATATTTAGTAGGATGAGAATTTATTAAACTATGAAGAACAACCAAGCATGAAGGAAGAGATCTGTGAAACACAGAGTAGTTTAAAATACTATTGAAGGAATGTTGGGAAAGAGAAGACACAGAAAATGATATGAGCACATAAGTAGTAATAGGGCTATTACTACTCACATATAGAAAAATCAAACATAAAAGAAAACTATCCAGAGACCTTGTCTGACTGAAAATGCTTGTACAAGACAGAGAACCGCAGAGAGACTTTGTAGATCAGTCCATGTAAAGAAGGAAAAAATGAGTTATACATTACATATTTCAACTGTCTCCTGTTGTAAAAGAACAATGAGTCAGGCTGGTGTTGTGTGAACCGAACTTTGACACAATCTTTTTTTTTTTCTTTCACTGTCCTAAAGGTTGAGGAACTCTCTGCCGTGGAACTGGATGCAGACAGGGGACCACGGCAGCTAGAGAACAATAAGCAAAATTTGGAAGATCTCTCTTGAAGAATCAGAGCTATTGTTCCATTTGTGGAAGGTGTAGACTGTAATTCTTTCCATAACTGTATGTCTTCCCATTTTTACCACTGAAAAAAATTATGCATGGTACACCTAAGGAAATTTGATATTGTGGTCATCTTGTGCAACCCAAATAGAATTTCTAAAAAGATGGAAGGTTTTAAAAGATCCTGCAGGGCTGCAGATTCTGCTGCTCAGCGTAACTCAACAGGTACTGTATGTCTAATGATCCAGCAGGGCTTGGTAGCTCTCCTGTTTTAGGTGCATGGTCAAGGTTCCAGAAACATGCTTTTCCAACAATGGGCAAATATGTCAATCTCAGTTTTGAAATTCGGTTTCTCTTTTTCTTGCTGTACTTTTGGCTTGTATAGTACCTACATCAGTTTATGAGTCCGGTTAAAGACAAAAAAATTTCACATGAAAAAATGCATATAGATATTTTTAGCATATTAAAAAAACAGGAAAATGAATTGTTCAAACTCCCGCCCCCTGTTTATGAATGTAAGTATTGAGTTTTGTGTATCCATGAATATTGTGCACATGTTGCCAGCAGGAAAAAGGATGTCAAGATTTACATAGCAAAAAGCAGTCTGAATGTTGACATCACAAAGAGCAGCAGTCAAGGATATACAGAATAACCTCTTGTGTTCACTACAATTCACAAAGTGACATCAAGCAAAAGAAAATCCCAGAGGCTGACTCCTTTTTTCATCAGTTAACCACTTCTCACTCAAACACAAAGCAACTGTCTTGGCTATTTTCAGCAAGTGTGAATGTCAGCTTCCAGGCTGCTCGTTGTTATGTATAGCTTGGCAACTTTTTTTCTTTCTGGCAATGTGGGGACAATATATGCAGCAATATTTGGCCATTTCCCGGCATTTTGAGTTGTGGATACAGAAGCACAATCGTATCGTTGTTTCGTTTAGTCGTGTCCGACTCTTCGTGACCCCATGGACCAGAGCACGCCAGGCCCTCCTATCTTCTACTGCCTCCCGGAGTTGTGCCAAATTCATGTTGGTTGCTTCGCAGACACTGTCCAGCCATCTCATCCTTGGTCGTCCCCTTCTCCTCTTGCCGTCACACTTTCCTAACATCAAGGTTTTTTCCAAGGAGTCTTCTCTTCTCATGAGATGGCCAAAGTACTGGAGCCTCAGCTTCAGGATCTGTCCTTCCAGTGAGCACTCAGGGTTGATTTCCTTTAGAATTGATAGGTTTGTTCTCCTTGCAGTCCAGGGGATTGTCAAGAGCCTCTTCCAGCACCACAATTCAAAGGCATCCATTCTTCGGCTGTCTGCTTTCCTTATGGTCCAGCTCTCACTTCCATACATCACAGCAGGAAAAACCATAGCTTTTACTATGTGGACTTTTGTTGGCAAGGTGATGTCTCTGCTTTTTAAGATGCTGTCAAGATTTGTCATCGCTTTCCTCCCAAGAAGCAGGTGTCTTTTAATTTCGTGGCTGCTGTGTCCATCTGCAGTGATCATGGAGCCCAGGAAAATAAAATCTGTCACCGCCTCCATGTCTTCCCCTTCCATTTCCCAGGAGGTGATGGGACCAGTGGCCATAATCTTAGTTTTTTTGATGTTGAGTTTCAGACCGTTTTTTGCACTCTCCTCTTTCACTCTCATTACAAGGTTCTTTAATTCCTCCTCACTTTCTGCCATCAGAGTGGTATCATCTGCATATCGGAGGTTGTTGATATTTCTTCCAGCAATCTTGATTCCGGCTTGGGATTCATCCAGTCCAGCCTTCCACATGATGTATTCTGCATATAAGTTAAATAAGCTGGGGGACAATATACAGCCTTGTCATACTCCTTTCCCAATTTTGAACCAATCAGTTGTTCCATGACCAGTTCTAACTGTTGTTTCCTGTCCCAAATACAGGTTTCTCAGGAGATAGATAAGGTGGTCAGGCACTCCCATTTCTTTAAGAACTTGCCATAGTCTGCTGTGGTCCACACAGTCAAAGGCTTTTGCATAGTCAATGAAGCAGAAGTAGATGTTTTTCTGGAACTCTCTGGCTTTCTCCATAATCCAGCGCAAGTTAGCAATTTGGTCTCTAGTTCCTCTGCCTCTTCGGAATCCAGCTTGTACTTCTGGGAGTTCTCGGTCCACATACTGCTGAAGCCTACCTTGGAGGATTTTGAGCATAACCTTGCTAGTGTGTGAAATGAGTGCAATTGTACGGTAGTTGGAGCATTCTTTGGCATTGCCTTTCTTTGGGATTGGGATGTAGACTGATCTTTTCCAATCCTCTGGCCACTGTTGGGTTTTCCAAACTTGCTGGCATATTAAATGTAGCACCTTAACAGCATCATCTTTCAAAATTTTAAATAGTTCAACTGGAATGCCATCACCTCCACTGGCCTTGTTGTTAGCCAGGCTTTCTAAGGCCCACTTGACTTCACTCTCCAGGATGTCTGGCTCAGGGTCAGCAACTTCATTGTCTGCGTTGTCCGGGATATCCACATCTTTCTGATATAATTCCTCTGTGTATTCTTGCCACCTCTTCTTGACGTCTTCTGCTTTTGTTAGGTCCCCCCCATTTTTGTCCTTTATCATGTCCATCTTTGCGCAAAATGTTCCTCTAATATCTCCATTTTTCCTGAACAGATCTCTGGTTTTTCCTTTTCTGTTATTTTCCTCTATTTCTTTGCATTGTTCATTTAAGAAGGCCCTCTTGTCTCTCCTTGCTATTCTTTGGAAGTCTGCGTTCAGTTTTCTGTAACTTTCCCTATCTCCCTTGAATTTTGTTTCCCTTCTCCTCCCTGCTATTTCTAAGGCCTCATTGGACAGCCACTTTGCTTTCTTGCATTTCCTTTTCTTTGGGATGGTTTTTGTTGCTGCCTCCTGGACAATGTTACGAGCCTCTATCCAAAGTTCTTCAGGCACTCTGTCCACCAAATCTAGTTCCTAAAATCTTTTCTTTACTTCCACTGTGTATTCATAAGGGATTTGGTTTAGATTATACCTGAGTGGCTCAGTGGTTTTTCCTACTCTCTTCAGTCTAAGCTTGAATTTTGCTATGAGAAGCTGATGATCAGAGCCACAATCAGCTCCAAGTCTTGTTTTTGCTGACTATATAGAGTTTCTCCATCTTTGGCTGCAGAGAATATAATCAATCTGATTTCGATATTGCCCATCTGGTGATTTCCATGTATAGAGTCGCCTCTTGTGTTGTTGGAAAAGAGTGTTTGTGATGACCAGCTTATTCTCTTGACAAAACTCTATTAGCCTTTGTCCTGCTTCATTCTGAACTCCAAGGCCAAACTTCCCTGTTGTTCCTTTTATTTCTCGGCTCCCTATTTTAGCATTCCAGTCCCCTAGAATGAGAAGAACATCTTTCTTTGGTGTCAGTTCTAGAAGGTGTTGTAAATCTTCATAAAACTGTTCAATTTCAGTCTCCTCAGCAATGGTGGTTGGTGCATAAACTTGGATTATTGTGATGTTGAAAGGTCTGCCTTGGATTCGTATTGACATCATTCTATCATTTTTGAGATTGTATCCGATTACAGCTTTTCCCACTCTTTTGTTGACTATGAAGGCTACTCCATTCCTTCTACAGGATTCTTGCCCACAATAGTAGATATGATAATCATCTGAGCTGAATTTGCCCATTCATGTCCATTTTAGTTCACTGATGCCCAGGATGTCGATGTTTATTTTTGCCATCTCCTGTTTGACCACCTCCAGCTTCCCAAGGTTCATAGATCTTACATTAGGTTCCTATGCAGTATTTTTCTTTGCAGCATCGGACTTTCCTTTCACTTCCAGGCACGTCCACAGCTGAGCGTCCTTTCGGCTTTGGCACAACCACTTCATTAGCTCTGGAGCTACTTGTACTTGTCCTCCGCTCTTCCTCAGTAGCATGTTGGATGCTTTCCGACCTGAGGGGCCCATCTTCCAGCGTCATATCTTTTAGCCTTTTGTTTCTGATCAGGGTGTTTTCTTGGCAAAGATACTGGAGTGGCATTGCCAGTTCCTACTCCAGGTGGATTGTGTTTAGTCGGAACTCTCCACAGAAGCACAATAACCCACATTAATTAATTAGAGGTCCTTGAATTTCCTGACTTTTGAAAATGGAAGTTTGCACATACATACACTACAAAAAATCCAACAGCAGCTTCCCTCATGTACAATTCTCTAGTGCTAGAGAACTCCAGAAGATGAGCACATGCTCACTAGTACAGTTGCCAGAATAGGACAGAAGCAAGAACAGCTGAGATGTGGCTATATTCCCTCTCTGCCAAACTATTTTGAAGGACTGTTTTCAGACTTAATGAAATGGCAAAGCAAACATATGAATAAGTGCAACACGTACAATGGAGAAACATACACACCCTTTCATCGCCCAGATAAATTAATGTTGCCATTCCTGCTCTGCAGGATACAGACTAGAAAGCTATATTTGAACTGCCGGATAACTCCATGGTTTAGGCATCTGACTGCAGAGCCAGAGGTTGGGAGTTCAATTCCCCACTGTTCCTCATTGAGAAGGGCTGGACTCGATGATCCATAGGGTCCCTTCCACTCTGCAGTTCAAAGCTTATTATATATATTTGAGTTTCCATACCCTTTCCTTGGGATAGGCAACCTGAGGAAGAAAAGCTATATTGGACCAAAAGTTCTATGAACATATTGTTTTCACATTCTCCAAAAGATATCCCCTTGCCTTTTGAAAAAAAAAAGGGGGGGGGGTTGAGGAGAGCTGGCAGTTATCAAAGACTGTCACTGGAAACCAAGGTCAAAATCATCCATATTGTGTGAAAGCAGGACAGTGAAGAAAGATGTGGGGGTGGGTGTGTGACAACATTTGAAATGTGGTGTTGGAGGAAAGATATGAAAGATACAGATATGAAAAATAGCCAGAAAAGTGGGTGCTCAATCAAGTCAAGCCTGAAATCTCACTAGAGCAAAAGTGAGTTAACTGAGCCTATATTACCATTAATATATAATGAAAATACAGAACTGGCAAGAAAAGGCAATATCGTTGGGAAAAGTGGAAAGAAGAGCAAGAAACGTCAGTGATACTCATCAAGCATTTACAATTCTTCCATACTTCCAGATGATCCCATTTTATATTTAAAAAGCCAACATTCTGGTTTACAAAATGTCGTGGTGTGATCCTGTGCTTTAGATCCACTAACCAAGAAGATTTAGGATTTGGTGAAATCCTCATGATACCAAAATTCAAGATACCACAACCATGGCAAGTGTATCAACAGATCTTCCCAAATGGAGCATAACAGTATTCAAATTCTTTCCTTTCAGGGCACATGGGGATTGTTGAAGGCTCTACAACAGAGACAGATAGACTGGAGATATTATTTTGTCTTCTTGCACCTTC
The DNA here is from genome assembly GCF_051106095.1 of Pogona vitticeps. Taxonomy (NCBI): domain Eukaryota; kingdom Metazoa; phylum Chordata; class Lepidosauria; order Squamata; family Agamidae; genus Pogona; species Pogona vitticeps. Next base: position 146,223,504 of record NC_135786.1, on the reverse strand, counting down.
TGTGTGATGGTTATGACACTGGTGATAACCTTGGGGTACATCTCTATCATCATCAGTAGGGAGCATGTGGCAACATTGACAACACTGAGTGTCCTTAACCAGGTGTCCCTAGAAATATTTCCAGAGAAGCTGTGGGGCTGTCTCTTATTTTACTTCTATTTTTATAAATTCTGATGTTATCTGGAAAGAGACAGAAAGAGAATTGTTGCTTTTTAATATATGGCAGGATTTCTAACCCCCAGGATGCAATTAAGACTATAGGATTACTGTGTTTAAAACCTGCAACAAATATTCCTACATCAGTATTAACGCCATGGACAAACTCCTGCTGTTCTTCATATGCTGGATTCCTTTTGAAGGTGGTGCATTCACCCCGATGCAACCCATCGCTAATAATAAAAAGAAACAAAGAGAAATGGATTTCAATAAGAATTTCCCCTTGTGAACCTAAAAACTCACCAGCAAATCTTTTAGCGATATTTTAATGAAGTCAGACTCACTCAGACTCATGCTTTGCCTTTGATGTTCTAGGAGGGTCTATACAAATATGTAACATCTGACAATCTTCAACAAGGTCATGAAGGCTCATCTTTCATTCCAAATAGCTGTTCCTTTGTACTACTGGAGGCTGGCATTCTGAACATTCAGCACAGTGTGGTAGTGGTTCATTACGAAGCTTATGAATATATTACAACTTGCAATTTTATAATCTGTTAATCATCTGGTACTCCTGTTGGCAATAAAGACTGGCCAATTAATGCAGTCATACTGCTAATGCTCTCTGCTGCTAATTCGTCTTTTCAGAAAGCACCTTAGCTAGGATATTTGTAAGACTTATTGAAAAGTCTCTTAATGCTATGTCTTTCTGTAGTTGTTACTGGATGCTTTGTTTGGATTTAGAGGAAAAGTCATCTGTCTTCTTACAAGGTTAAAATTCTAACTTATCTCATTTCCAAAGCTGCTTTTCCCAATCATTGTTATTACCATCAGCTCAGAACTGACTTACAGTGACCTTAATAGGGCTTTCAAGGTAAGTGAAGTATTTACGGAGTCGCTTTACCATTTCCAGCGAGTTTCCATAACTAAGGGGAGATTCCCAGTGTGGTGCAGTGGATATAGTGATGTACTAGGACTCTGGAGACCAGGCTTCAAATCCTCGCTCAATCATGGAAACTCATTGCCCAGCTACTGCCAGAATGAAGAGATGGACACAGGTGTTGGAGTTAACCAGGGCCACTGTATTAATTAAACTTTTCACCACCCACAGCCTGCAAAGGGCTTGAACATGGTGTGGAAACCTGGGGCAGGCTCCTGCGGTACTTCCTGCACCTTCCCTGACCCCCAATGAGCGAGTCCCAATCCCCTGGTCTGAGCTGTCCCCATGGCAGCTCACACTCAGCTGGCTAAAACGGGGAGTCCCTCCCAGCTGCCATCCATCCAATGCTTTAACTGAGACAACCAGGGGCCAGGTTGGGCTCCCTAAGAACCGTTTGTCAGAACAAGCAAATTTTGTGACCTTAGTTGTCACGATGCTGTGTGCAATAGCACCTGGTGTGCCTATTAGGAACTCACTGAAACGGACTTCCCATTCTGCACTACCACCAATGTTACCAATTTAAAACAACCCACCATAAAATGATGCTCTCTGCTGGCAATAAAATGACCATAAAATGACCCATAACAGCCCATGGGTGACCACTATGGGATAGGTAAAAATACATCTGTCAACCATTTATGGCAATTTGGTAAAGCAGGCCCAAAATTCCTATCCGAGCCCAAAGCAACAATATAAGCCACACTGAACCCAGGGCAATCCCTCCAAGTTTTCCCCAAGGGAGTTGCTAAAGGGCACTTTCTTGAGGCGACCCACTTTGTGGGTGTTTAACTTGGATTTCTGAAATCCAATTTTCCCCAAATGTGGATGGATTGTTGAGGAGAGTCAGAAGCTTCTTTGTGATTCTAGGTGCCTGGGGGGAAAATCCTGGGGGGGGGGGGCTCCTTGTGGGTGTATACCTCAGACATCTAAAATCCAAACTTCTCCAAACTTGCAGGGCTCCTAGAGGAGAGTCAAAGGAAGCTTGAATTTGGTGTCTTTAGGTGCTTGGGGAGGCATTTTATAGTGTTTTAAAGTCAAATACTGTATGTATTGACAAATCAATTCACTGATTTAAAAATTGTGATTTGTAATTCATGATTCGTCAACCTTGACAAATCATGAATCAAAACGGATCACTTTTTTCTGATTTGTGTCCATCTCTTGTCCCTATAAGTCAATTCTGACTTGACAGTACACACCAACCAACCAACCATCTAAGGGGGGGAGTCAAACCTAGATCTCCTGAATCCTAGTTTATCATTCAGTCCATTATACTATAGTAGACATTAATTCCCAGTCCTACATATATTTAATAAGAACATTCTTCTCCGTACTCGTTAGCACTTCAGTTTAACCATTACTTGTTCCTATTATTATGTCACATAATGTTCATAACATTCCTAAAATATTCCAAACCAGAAATGCAGAAAATCAGTGCTAGTGGTCTCAAGGAGATTAAGTTTGAAGGGCAAACTTTTTAAAACAAGATATTTAAAAATCATGTTTTTGCTCCACTAATCTTTGTGTTTGTCCTGACCAAACAGATCTCTGCCTGGTGAAAGAAAAGAAAAGAAAAGAAATTGCCATTCCATTGTGTTAACATGGCATACAGGGTGGGAGTAGCCAGAGGGTCTCCTTGACAACAGAATCCATGAAGTCCAGGCTCTTGTTGCTACTAGAATTGGTCTTCACTAGAGTAGAGAAATGGGGTACAAGAGTCATTGAATCACCCAACTCTTCCCATTCCAGCAATCTACAAGGGAAGCTTTGTAATCCCACTAGTCCCCATCACTCTCAGTCCTTGGCTGGACCTAAATTCCATTTACTAAGCTCTTGGCAATTTCAGTCTGGGGGTAGGATCTAGTTCGCATCTCTGAACCCAGCCAGCTAAAGTCCTTTAGGGAGGGTCAATATTGCCAAGCCAATGGAGGTCTCAAAGTCTCAATATTTGTCCTGCCTCTGGAGGATCTAATGTAACAGCTTGTTGTGGCACTTCCTCCACCAGAACTGGTTCTGTTGTTGTAAAGGCTTATATAGGACAACGACTGGCACTCTTCCCTGGCTCCCCAGTCAACCCACTAGTTCATCCAGAGGTCCTGCAGCAGGAGCAGCTAGTCCTCACTGAAGATGCAAAAGCTGGGAGGGGACTCCTCTGAAGGTTCCACCCAGTCCTCCCACTATGAATCTATTGTGTTAACAAATCCACCCTTCCTCCTCCTTTATATTTGGGTCTCTCCAACTTATTCTGTCCTCCACTCCACCCTCCAGGTGTGATTCATCTCGCACTTCACTCCCACCTGGGCCCCGCTCTTGTCTTCTGTCCCTATAGGCTGCCCTGCTGCCAGGGTTTCAATGAGGTCCACTGTGAGGTGCAGGATTGAGGCAGACAGCCTGCCAGCAACAACTAGATTATTCCCCTTACAGAGTAATTTAGTGAATTTTCAAGATAAATTGAACTCTTCTGTAGATATGCCAGAAAATAAATTGATAATAGCTGTTCTCTTGTTATGCCAAAGTTGAAAACAATGGAGAACAGGGAGGAGAACACAATAGAAATTAAAACACTAGGTTTTTTTACTTTTATGCTGGAGGCAAGACCTTTTGTGTGGCTCGTCGTTGTTTAGTCGTGTCCGACTCTTCGTGACCCCATGGACCAGAGCACGCCAGGCCCAGAATCCTTGAAAAGTTAAAGGTCAATAAAGGCTTATTGTTATTCTTGCCCCCTGTACTTTGACAAGGTTCACTTTCAAAAATGAATGAAGGGGGAGGCTTACTGTAGGGTGTGAGGTTTTTGTTTTGTTTTTTAATATACTGGTTTTCTTATACCTACCCTGTGTTTAAAAATCAAATGTCTCACCCTCACCTCAGTGCTTCTTTCTTCTCTTCCATCCTCCATATTATTTCTTTGACACTTCTTTTTCTCTCTCCACCCTGGTAGTCTTCCAGGTTGTATCAGTTTAACAAACGAATGCCTTTGATTAGGCAGTACCAGAAGCTTATCTAATTTTGTGATACAACCTGTCCAGCAAATCTGTCACATCTACTAAACTTTCGTATTTCTAGTTATTTCTTTATTTATGTGCCATCAAGGTGGAAGTGACTAATACCAATCCTAACAGGGCTTTCAAGGTTGGTGAGATATCTAAGGAGTGGTTTTACCAGTTCCACATCCCCAGTGACCTTTCATAGCCAAGTGGGGATTTGACCTTTGGACTCCACAGTCCTAGTCCACCACTCTATCCACTATACCACAATGAATATTCCCTCATAATAGTTCTTATAATTTAAGAGATGTTTGTGGAACAAACAAACAACAGGGGCTCTGCAATAGCTGATTTTGTACTTTTTTTGAATTGTTATGTTGAATTTTGAAATGTTACCTATGCAGTTATTTAAGCTGGAGAATCAAAAGTGTCCATGAAAAATATCCAGTTTCTATCTCATTAGAATTTAGAAGATTTTAGGGATAATCTTGCAAGACAAACAAACAAAAAATCACCCACAGTGGCTGCAGGGAAACTACTTTTGAGATATAACCCACCCAATTATTTAACTACAAAATCTGTAGACACTGGCAAAATGTCATGTTACTCCCACTTACTATATTTGAGACCTTTTTTTATTTTTGACAAACATACTAGCAAAATTTCAGAAATATTTATGAGTTTATTCAGAATATACTATGACGACGACCACCACCACCACCACTACTACTACTACTACTACTACTACTACTACTAGTAGTAGTAGTAGTAGTAGTAGTAGTAGTAGTAGTAGTAGTAGAGTAGTAGAGTGGTCTTTTAGACCAGATGGGCGGGGTATAAATCAAATAAATAAATAAAAAATAAATAAAATAAATATAAATAAATAAATATAAATAAATAAAAAAAAATTAAATAAATAAAAAAATAAATAATAGTAATAAAACGTGTCATCAAGTCATTTCTTAACTTATGGTGACCCCTTTCAGCATTTTCCAAGTGAAAAATATCCCTTCTTCTGGGGTGCTCCTGCAAATAAAGGTTTAAAAATAAAAATTGAAATTAATTATTTTTGCAGTAATGGAGACATAGCTGTTCACATAACACCTGTAATGCAAAGTAATTTTCTTCTTGTGCTGGATATATTGTACCTGGTTTTGATTCTGTTTGCATTTAGACGGTGCTGTGACTACATATAGTACCACAATTACATACGCTTATAACATTCTGATATTTTTAAGAGTATATTCTGGCTACTTTTGCATAAGGATGAGGAGTACGTAATGGGTACAGAAGGGGCATTCCAGAAAACTAAGGATGGTGGCAGTTGTGGCAGTTGTTTTGTTATGCAGGTGGGAGGCAAGTGATTAACATTTATACTCCTCTAGCTGGCACTTAAGAAGTCACCACTGCACTTCTCAGGGGTCCACACATCCATTGGCTTGGTGTGAGCTTGAGAATCCCAGTAAGAACTCATTAATCACTAGATGTTTTCCACAAGCATGCTAAAGCAACAGGATTTCAGCCACTGTCAGAAGGATGAATGATTGAGCAGATTTTCAACAGAATGAGAGAAAGAAGGCAAGCTAGAGAGAAGCTTAGTATTACAGTTAAGTAGACACTGTGAGAGTTTGTTTCTATTTGGCTAGTGCATTTTGAAATGAAAATAATAGTTTTTAAGTCTTTGGAAAATACTATATTTCTACTGTTTCTGTGAATGTTTTCCTCAATAGGGGAGGTGTACCTTCCAGGAGGGTTTTATAGATTGCACAGTAATTATAAAACTATTTCTAGGGGACAGGCAGTGTATACTTTCATCATATCCCCTTATTTCTCAAGATTGTGCACAAATGCTGCATAATTTTGATGGTGGCAGTTGTGGTAAGCCCAAGACCATTTTTCCTGATGTGGGATAACAATGTCTGATACTCTTTCAAGAAGTTGAAATATCTGCATATCCTTTAAAATATCCACCTACTCAACAATTAAAATAAGAAAATCAAGACAGGTTTTACACAAGAGGAATTCCATGTTTGCGTGCTAATGGAGGACACTGAATTACATTCAGTTACAACATTTAGTGACATCTAGATGACTCTGAGAACAATGAGAGCTAAAAAAGATGAAGTAAAATGATATTGAAAGGTAGCTGTCACTAAGGAGAAAAAAAGACTGTCAAACTGCAAAGAATGCTAGTCACAACAATTTGTTTTGTGTGATTTTTTAAATTATGCCAATTTCAAGACAAATATATTAAAAAAATCAACACAGCTGTAGTTTATATGAACTGTATGATTATCCAGTTTGAGAGAACAAGAAGATATTAATCACCCATTTTTTACTTAGGCTTTAGTCTTTGGTTTAATGAGTTTCAATTATGCATGCATTTTCTTTCCATGCAATAATAATTGATTCATCAATATAAAGTAACAGACATTGACCAAATTTCCCTAAAATTTATATCAGGCAAAAATATTTGCAAGTGTGTGGCCTTGATCTGTTTTAAATTTATTCCTCCAGTGAGCAGATGTTATCCAGCAATTAAACATGTCCACTGCCAGAACCATACCCAAGGAGTTAGAGCACAATTTTTGACAGTTGATGTTCTTAATGAAAGTGTTCTCTTTTTATACCTGCTGTGAATACAACCGATACAACAGTACATCAAGAGAGCTTCACAAACAAAACAATAAGCTGCACAATAGAAACAAAGCAAAAGCTGCACAATAGTACAGTACTTAGCCTCTCAGACCAGCAAGTTGATGTATTAAGTGAAAATGCTTGAGATTACGTTCATCTTTTTGTTTGTGTATAGACTATTATGTGGAACTGATAGCTAGAAGTGTTATGGTGGAATAATGAAAGAGAGAGGAAAAGGATGGGAGAAAGATATGCTGTACGTGAAGATTTTCTAGTGCTTAACGCTACTGGGGAACAGAATCGGGATTCCATTTTCTGAAAAGAACCGTGTCACACGTCATTTGCACTGAAATCTGTCAGGATGTGTAGAACAACTTGAGGAAATGTTGCTGTAATAACACTGCCCACGCAATAGCTTAACGCTCTGGGTGGCTTGCTAAATTAAACTAAAATCAACTAGGAAACTTCACAAGTACACAATCAAATTTCTTTTTCTCTCTACTTCTCTATGATATCCAAACAGATATACTCAGATCATTTAAAACTGAATTGTTAATTTGGGACAAAATTCCTTACCAACAGCAGCAGTATAGAGAATCTCTATAAGAATATCCCACCTTTTGTTAAAGCCTTATCCACTTCCATCACCCCCATAACTTTTTATACCCAGACGTTTTTATACCTTTTTTGTTTCATTATTATTCCCTTCTTAGGAGGTGGCTGTAGGCATAGAAGGAAATAAATGATTATTATTATTCTGCAACAACTAATGTCTTTCTAAGATATTCTTTAAAGATTATAAGATAATAATTTCCCCACTGCCAAGATATCAAAATTATTATGTATAAAGTGCTAAAGTAATTGAGAGAGCGGTAGAAAATGCAACTCTAAAGATGTATGATGTGCTTTAAAAATGAGATTTGAAAAGCAGCTTACTAAATGTCACTGCAGGGCAATCCAGGCAAGTCAAAAAGCAAAGTCAATGTAAAATAACATTGCTTCACAAAGGTATCCCTTTCCTGGATAGCTGAGAGTTGAAAATGTAAACAATTGATAAAGAAATGAAAAAATAATTGAGAAAAATTCTCTAGAATCCTAAAATGAAGATGGAGCAAATTTTTACCTAACCAACTTGGTTACACTCATGACATTTTGCCTACCTAATAAATTGCTCTAGGACAAGTTAGCTATTCTCACAAGTGCACAGACCAATTTTGTCTAAACAAACAGCTACTATCTGCCATAGGGGGAATTTACTAGTCTCATAATTTACAGGGGTTGTACTTTGCCATACCAGTAGAAGCAATAAGAGATTATCATTGAAAAAAATCTGACCCTTTATAGGAAAGAGAGATGGGCATAAACCGAACTATGAACTGGAAAAAAACACGGACTGGGCTGGTTCATAGTTTGGTTCCTGCAACCTATTTTGCTGAAATAAAATGAAGGACCAAACTTTTTCTACTCAGCACTTCATTTTGCTTCAGCAAAATTAAGTGCCCACTCCCTTCCTGCTGACTCCATCATCTCCCTACCTGGTCCTACCATCTTCTTTGCTACCACTGCTGTCACTTCCATCTTCAGTGTGTAGATGAAGCTGTTTAGGTTTCAGACTTTTCAATCTGACACTATTGATGCCTTTAGAGAATAACCAAATAATTGCAATTCCTTTACCAAATTGTCAACCTACCGTATTTGCCAGTGTATAAGGCAACTGGGAGTATGTTATATACTTGCTGTATAAGACTACCCCCCTCTTCTGCATGCGTGATTCTGCTTTGGCTGCATCATGGGGAGAGTTCCTTTTGCCCCTTTTGATTCCTTTTCGGAAGCGGCAGCCATTTTGGAGAGGCAGCAGCCATGTGGTCGCATCTCAGAATGGCTGCCACCTCTCTGCTGTTCTGACAGGCAGCTGTTCGGTGCTAGAGTCAGGCTGTTCCCAGGCTAGGAGCGGGGCTCTACTGGGTCTTACTACCAGGTAAGTGACTTCGCTGGGAGAGAGGGAGGGTTTGCTAGACATGCACCCGGAGTACAAGACGATCCCCCCCCCACTTGGAGGCATGTTTTTCAGGGCCAAAAAGTCATCTTGTACACCGGCAAATACGGTACATGGTGGAATTGCACTACCTTCCTACTGACTAAATTTAACTGTAAATTACAGCCTTACATCTTTACAACAGACATATCCCAAAATTTTCAATCCAGTCTAGCAATTGCCTCCTGAGACCTCTGTCACCAGCTGTCATTGAGTCTTCAGCTATTTCAGAAGTTCATATAAGGAATCACCTTAGACCAGTGGTTCCCAAAGTTGGGCCCCCATATATTCTTGGACTAAAACTCCCAGAAGCCTTTACCATTCATCAACAGCCATTCTAAACAGAGGCCAAATGGCCTCCAGGAGGGCCCTAGCACATTTGAAGGAGGCCACAGTCTAGAAAAAAAATCTTCACACGCCACCTTATAAGTATTGTTATGTGGCTGATTTGGCCTGCATTTCTTTCACATTGTATTCATGGCCATGGCAAAAAAAAAAAGGTTAAGAATAGCTGTTCTAACAGAGCAACTCAGTTGTTTCACATTGGCCTTCAGTCAGGCCATTAACTAATAAGATTCACAGAGGACAACATCTCACCACATCATTTCCTTACAATTCAGCACTAATACACTTCTTTGGAATGTTCAGCAAACCACTAATCAAATTTAACCAATTTAGTTTCCTTCTCTCGTGTATAAAATGGAAACACTTTCCTAGACCATTCTGACTGGCATTTGGTAACACACATACAGCTAACATGTGTATGAACAAGTTATTTTTCCTTTGACTTCAAATGAAAAAATACTTTATTCTCTCCTTAATTTCTCTTTCAGATCACAACCCTTATTAATTGCACACTTGCCCAACTTTCCCCACACAACTTCTCCACAGATGGCAATAACTCTTATTCAGTCATTATTAAGGCAAGTACACTCACTGTTAATACAGAGAGAATATTAGCCCCATCCTCCTCTGTTTCTGCCTGAGTGGATCTCCTACATGAAAAAAGTGATGGTTCTGAAAAAAAGAGCCTTGATATCCATGGGGACTGTCCATATGAATTGTGACTGTGGAAAATCAGCATCTCACCTCACACAGAGAACCCCCACAGTATGCTAACACACTCTTCTCTTCCCATTGTAAATGTAACTGCTTTAGTAATGACAGACTGCCATTTATATTTCTATACTGCCTTGGGTAATAATTACTATACGGTAGCATAAACACATTCAGTGTTTTCTGTGATCACTGATAGTATACCCAAACCTTACGACTATGTGTTGTGTTACATTACACTAAACTTACATTTCTAGGTGTGCACATATAAGCACTTGTGAGGTCCACTGCCCCCACCAAGCATCAGGGCAGGGGGACAGATCTCCTCAGACATGGTCTTCACAAATTCACATACAGTATATATGAACACTTGTAGCCATAACTGTAGTTGTAATTTATATATATACATATATATCCTCATACATGTGTGTTCCTTTTCTTCATCACTCTGAATTTTCGTGTCTCCTGTATTTCCTTCTTTCTCCAGCTCTTCGACTAGCTTCACCAAGGTGGGCCCACAGTTGAACACCAACCTAATATGTGTCACAGTGGTGCTCTTCATTTTCTTTTAATCATTTAAACTTTCTCACAGGACACCAAACAGAACACGGTCATAAACCACTAGCTGAAGATCTGACCGTAAGCTAACAGCTTGACAACTTTCATATACTGAGGGACCCATGTTTTCAACATACTTCAGGCCAATATAATGTAGTGCTTCCTGAGTTTTCCCAACCTGCCAAATGTTAACTATGCCACCCGCCCCACCCCACTTTTTGGCTTAGGAAAGGATGATGTCTGAGAAATTCCTTCTGAACTCCTAGGCAATCATCATATTGTAATGCTGCTCATTTGTATGCTATTGCTTTGAACCAGAGATGAACTTAATCCCAATCTATTGGGACAGAAAATTCTCCAAGTAGTTCATTGTAAGTGCCTTCCCTCTGACCTTGAATATTTTATGTAATCCTCCACATCATCTTCAATGAGGTTCTTTAATGTCTTAATTTTACAGAAGCTGCTTTTGGTTTATTTTTCCTGCTGTACTAAGACTTCCTTGCAAATTACTCAGAAACATTGTGCTATTCTACAGAGTTTTCCTATTTAAAAGTTTTATTGTACTTTAAGCGAACGGGTGCTCAATTTATAATTGGGTGAAAAGTTTTGCTTATCCTTCCAACGCAGTCTCCAGTTTTAGTAAAGAAGGGAAAATTTTAAAAGAAAGAGAGCAAGAAAGCAAAACTGAACAAACTCCCGATACAGCATTCTCAATTTGTAACACAGAAGATTATACATTTAGCTTATGCAGTGGGAGGCAACATTCTTTTTCTCAGGAGAAACTTGTTTTAAAATGTATTCTGCAATTTTCCATTTCTATTGGTTAAGTTAAAGAGTTTCTTTAAAAATGCACAGATTGATTCAAAGCAGGACCCTCTGAATTTACTGACATTTTCTAATTAAAGCTCCTGGCTACTGCAGGTGTATTAATATTGAATCATTATTAGCTATTGCCCACTGTGGTTTGTTTGTTTATTATTATTATTATTATTATTATTGTTGTTGTTGTTGTTGTTGTTGTTGTTGTTCAATGTGGCAAAAGAACATTTGACTTTCATTTCTCAACATCTGCATAGACCAAGCCACTTTATAAGCAACAATTCAAATATATGGGGTAGTTATAGGATTTGGTTTGCAACAGTCACTATAAAATAAATGATATTTTTCCATACATCTATTTGGGATATCTGAATATGTTACACATATTAGCTGAAAAGAAAGAAATCTAGTTGTTGCTAATTATTTCAGAAAAGGTATTTGACTCAAGTCTTTTACATTTAATCCCTAGCAGATAATAGTAAGCACTAATGATTGCATAGACCATTCTTTTATGATGGCCGCTTCTGAAATTGTTCTACAACAGCACTGTGTTTTTTTTAATTGCTGAACTGGTTTTTCAAGTGGTTAACAAGGATACCCAGTGTGGTGTTGTGGATAGAGTAATGGACTAGGGCTCAAGAGGCCTGGGTTTGAATCCATATTCAGCTATTGAAACTTATTGAGGGTGTGGAACAGGCAAAACCCCTCCTTAAATATCTCATTTACCTTGAAAACACCTTTAGAGTCACTATAAATCAGCTCTACTCAAAGGCACATAAAAATAACAAAAAGGATGTAAAGCATCGTACCACCTCTTTAAGGCCACCCCAAAGAAATATCTCTGTGCTAACAAGCCATATAGAAGAAGCAAAAATATAATGTTCTTATGTTTGAAAAGAAGCCAGTAGGACTAGTTCTGCCCTGCATTGCCTCGTGAGAGGCCTAGATTATTCCAGGCCTTTATACTACTAGTTGGAACATTTTTTTTTTGTTGAATTGCTTATGATCCTTTAAAAAGGAAAGTTTATTATTCCATGTTTTGGTAGCTTGCAATAAATAACAATTGATGATGACACCAGTGGCAGAAGGTTTTCAGTATTGAAAGACTTCTCATTCTCTCATGTAGATTTTTTGACGTAGAAGCAATCTTTTTATCACTTGGGACAGTAGAGAGAGGCATTTCATTACCAAAAGTCTCCTTGTGTTAGTAACATGATCCAGTCATGGTGATTTTCATGGTAACTTCCTCTACTCATCTCATGGTTCCCACAGCTTTCACACACTGAGAAGAATTATTTGCACATCAAAACTGAGGTGGGAGAGAAGAATGATGTATTTCATTACCAAAAATCACCTCATGCTGGTCATATCATGACCATTCCTTAGGTATAACTGCACCAACAGGATTTCAGCCCTAGTGTGTACAGCTGTTGTCCATATTAAAAATAAGCACTGCCTCCCCAGCCAGTAAATAGACAAGACATAAGAAATGGGTTTCAAAATTGGACTTCATTAACTATTTAACTCTGTAACCTGAGGTGGGGCCTAAGGCAGTGCACCAACCTAGGATGCTGGAGCAGATAGACCTTCTAGGCCCCTCTCTAGCCCAGACTGGGAGAGTCCATTGTTCCAGGATCCTGCTGTACATCATAAGCCTTGCCCTGGCTGGCTCAACTGGGGAGATATCCTTGGGTCTGTCTCCATCCTAATTCTCATGAACTAAGGCTGGTCATTGTAGCAAACAGCCCTGCCCTCACCTAAGTGCCCCGAGTAGACATGGTCTAGAGGGGCGGGGTATAAATTTAATTAATAAATAAATAAATAAGTAGAACAGTGAAGCAAGAGCCATTGAGTGGATGGAAGGGGGAGACAAGGGGGGGAGGCAGATATAAAGGCTGGTGTAAGGAGTCTGTGAGAAATTATGAGAGTGAGAGACAGTGTGAGACTTAAAAGTGAACTAAAAGTGAGTTAGAGATCTGTAAGAACGATGAATGGAATAGAGAGTTAAAAGTGGTTTGGAGTTATAGCAGTTTTGATTCAAATACTAGTGATTATCAACCTGTGATTTACCTATTGAATATTAATCATATATTAACTTCCCTGATCTAATAAATGACTGAAGTTTTAAAAGCACACACGTCTCCATGATTATTATTATTTTTCGCACCATAAGACGCACTTTCCCCCCACAAAACAGGGGGGTGGAAAGTCTGTGCGTCTTATGGAGCAAAGAAAACAGATTATATTTTCCTGTTTTCTTCTCCTAAAAAATTGGTGCGTCTTATGGAAAGGTGTGTCTTATGGAGCAAAAAATACGGGTAAATGGTATTAAAGTACAGTAGTAATACCTGGTGGCAGCAAAGAAAGAAGAAGAGCGAGAACCTCGTGAAAGCCTGGGGGAACAGGGGCTTCAGAGGAGATCACCACAGTCATATCCCAAGGCTGCCTCAGAAACCTGAATCTCACAATTTGCAGTACCCACTCAGGGAAACCCGAATGCCCAGCAGTGCCCTGTGGGACTCACTGCTACCACCCCTTCGCAACACTACCTGCCAGATTGTGACCTATTTAAACATGACACCACTTCTGATCTGTCCTGTGATGCCCCATAAGAAACATAAGAGGATAGGGAAAAATCTCCAGGGCTCCTTTTGTTCAGTAGGACATTCAGGAAACCTGGGCCCAACATTTTTATTCAGCCCCCTAAAGTGACCAGATCCTCACTCTGGCTTACAGGAAGGGCAGACCATCCAGCAACAGCAATTCAAAGGGGCCAGTGTTAGAATGGGACAACTCTTTAAGACTTCTTATCTCTCATGCCTTGGGCTGCCATTGCTAAAGACTACTTTGAAAAAGCCTAATCATCTGACGTTGTTGATGAGTGCTTCACAAGAGTGCAGCACTGATCTTGCGCTGGCAAAGCAAATCAACATTCTATAAGCCAATTCTGAATATGGAGCAGCACAAACAAACTCTTATAACATTTAAAGTGGGCTTCAGACCAGCTCTAAATTTTGCACAGTTATAGAAAACAGTCTGTTCTTGTGTAGTACCTAATTTGGGGGATCTTGCACAAAGTGTACTCAAGTTATGGGTTGTTTTTTTTTTTACTCCCATTTAGAAATAGGTGGCCCAAAATATTCCCAGATTTAAAATAGTTTATATAAATTGAAAAGAGCAATTTTGCTTATCTTGAAAATGAATGGTTTGCCCTACCCCACCTCTTTTTTTTTTAATTTGAAGATTCTGGGCTGCAGGGGCTGCAAAGAAGGCCTTTCAAAGAGGAAAAACAGGCATTTTGTTATAAAGTAAAGCACAAAGAGATGCCAAACAGGGGAAAATCCCAGAATCTGGCTCCTTTTTTTCATCAGTTAACCATTTCGTACCCAAATATGAAGCAATTGTCAGATACGCTTTTAAACAAGTTTTACAGGTATCAAAATGCCTAAAAATGGTAGCAAGTGCAAGTGAGTATCATGTGTAGACCATTTCGACTGTTAACATGGGTGTTCTGAACATTCAGGCTGCCCTTTGCTATGTAAAGCTTGCCATTCTTTCTCCAGTTTGCAATGCAGATATGATATTGTACAGCAATTTCAGGCTATTTCATGGTGTTTTGAATCATGGATACAGAAATACAATATGGCACAGTTATAAACCAGAGGATTTTTAAAAAAGAATTTAATTGTTTAAACCAACTGAGTGATTACTGTTCCAATATATAAGAACAGAAAAATACAGTGAAGCCTATAAACACACACTTACACAGTATTTTTCAAGTGGATCATTTTGTACATATTGTGTTTGCTGATTGTGTGAAAAATTCTATGCAGCAGATGAAAGAACAGCACATAAAATGTATATTATCTATTCCTACAATTTTGCTAGCTTTCCCACAAACTCAGGGAATAATTTACTCAGCTGAGATCTAATCATCCCCAAAGAGCTAGCAATACTAATCAACAAGCAGCAAATTGCTGTAGAAACTAACACTTTGCTAAAGACTGCTCATATAGGACCAACAGCATCTTTACACCAGAGTTAAACAGATTAAATAATCATTTCCTTTTCTTCAGAACCCTGAAAATTGTAGTTTTGTGACGGGTTTAAAAGTCTCAAACAGAGATGCTTCAGCATAAACTGCAGTTCCCAAGATTTTTTGGAGGAAGCTACAAGTCAAGACAATATTGATATGGATCTATTTCAGAGTCAAATCTTACCTAAATTAACATTCTTTCCTTTTAGTGCATGCCTAGCGAAGTGGGCAGCAACTTCCAGGTCCACATGGAACTCTGTGGAAAGAACTATTGGGATGATGTAATATCACCTGACATCAAGTTGGGATTAATTTATAACAACCCCAGCAGGGCTTTCAAGGTGAGTGAGATTTATTAGGAGTGGTTTTACCAGTTCCACACTTTGAGTGAGCATCCACGGTTGAGCCTCCTGAGTCTAGTCCACTGGTTCTTAACCTTGGGTTACTCAGGAGTTTTGGGCTGCAACTCCCAGAAGCCTTCACCACCAACTGTGCTGGCTGGGGTTTCTGGGAGTTGCAGTTCAAAAACATCCGAGTAACAAAGGTTAAGAACCACTGGTCTAGTCCATCATTCTGTTCACAACTACAGCACACTGGGTATCATTGGGATGATAGTGACTGGTTAATTTAGGAGATGAGAGACCACATGGGAGAGGTTTTATTATGGATGTTATTTTTTCTTTTTAAAAATTATTCATATCTGCATTTGCCTTTAGTATAATTGTGTAATACATTTTTAATTTTTAAAAAAGCCTTCTCTGTCGATGCATCAATCTGAGTTCATAAATACCATCTATTAAATACACCCAGTCTTCAGAATGAGTATGTATTCCCACATTATGTGCAACTTTGCCCCTTTGCCACTATGCTACCTCATTACAGTATTGCTTTATTTGATAATACGTACTGGCCAGATTGCACTCACAGGGATGTTACAGAAACCCTCTTTATGTTCTTCAAATCTTGGTAGAAACAAAACTGTAATGCAATCAAAGCCCCAACAGTCCTGGTCTGAAGGATTATTTTCTCTTCAGCAAGAGAAAAATGTCAGTGCACAGCATATCCCCCAGCTGTTATGATAAAGAATCATCAGATCTTATTATGGCAAGATAAATAAAGATATAAAGACACTACAAACGTTTGTTCAGCATATTAATATACTTGACATAATGACAAAAATTAAGTACACTGTATTTCCTCATAATTCTTTATAATGCTGGCATTCACATGTTTCTGTGTCCTGGTCTTGAACTTCCAGCATCTATTGACAATCAATGAACTGGTGGATTGTCAACTTCTCTAGAAATTAAGAGAATGCATATTTTATCCAATTAACTTCTTTCTCATCCTTCAATGAGATTTCCTCAGAAACAGTTGAGCCTTACCTTCCAGAGATCAGTAACAAGACAAAGCAAGCTACATGCAAGATATGTATAGCTGTGGAAACACTTGTGCTATGTCAATTAGATATCTTTCAACAATCGAAAGTGCACTTGTTCTAAACATATGTTAAATATGCAATCTAATATGATACTCAGTTAATACTTTCAACATTATTGAAGTACTAACTCAGGACTTCTGCACTTCCCTCCCTGGAAATAAGCTCTGTTGGGACTTTTATTTGACCAGGCGTGCTTAGGGTTTTGCTGCATTAAAAAACCTGAATATTTGAATTTATTAGTAATTCATTTGTACTTGTAGTGTGATTGGGTATATTTACTTGGATTGAAAGGAGTTTTGACTTGAAGAAATTGGTTTTGAAGTGATATTCTTTCAAACAAACCTGCAGACATAGTCAGATGGAAAATCATCCCTCATTTCAACTCTGGTCAAAGTAATTGTTTACTAATCTAAATGTTTAGCTATAGATCATTCACACACAGAAATATTCCATGTTTTATGACTAAATGAAATATTTATCCTCTAGTTTGCAGTGAATAGTGATGACAAACATTATCTGGATGTGTGCAAATGTGATATACAGTACGTTCCATCTTTGGCTTTAGCATTTGAAATAGCAAGAAGTAGCATTGATGGCCTTTCATTATAGTCAGTATTTGACAATGTTTGACGGATGACATGCAGTATAATGAATGATTTGATAGCAGCCAACATAGATCAATCTACATTAATATTATATAAGATGTGACAGTACTAGATTGCAAGAGATTTTATATTAATTCAATTCATTCCTCTAAGCAGTCCAAACAGATGAAAGTTTACATCAAATCCAGACCCCAAAATTCAGACGCTAAATTTAAATTTATATATTGCCATCAAGGATTCAATTTTCCAATGTGAACATTTATCATACTTTGAGTTTTTGCTGAAAAGTTGGGCTAAAACTTGGGCTAAAAGTGCTAAACCGTCTTCAGATCAAACTTAAAATTGGTGGATGTCAACATAGTGTTGGATTGCAACACCCATAATGCCTCACTTTTTGTTAGGCTTGGTGAGGTTGATGAGACCTTATCCTTTCAAGAGTCGCATTGTTAATCTCTTCTCTCCCTGTCATTGTCTTCTTTCCGTCTTCACCCAAAGGATTGCTCTTGACAGAGTTCTGAGCTGATGACTTTCATAAGATACCTCCAGCCACATAAAATCAGACTAAGGTCTTCTCACAACCTTACAGTTGCCCTTAACTCAATGGTGACCCAAAACATCATTTTGCTTGAAAGAGGAGAAATAGCACCCACTCTTATCTGCCCTGCCACCAGCATTACTTCTCAGTTCCTTTTCTAACTATCACTGCTGCTGTCTTGCCTCACCTTTCTAAGTGTCCACCCATACCACCACCCCTGCAAAGGACTACAAGAAAAATATCTTTATGTTATCTGTAGAGAAGGTGAAAACAGCTTCCCCACATTGACAAACAGACTATTTGTATCACCAGAATTCATTTGCAATATGATACAGTCAAAGACAATTTCCACGCATGGCACAAATGGAACATGCCATAACTAGAATAAATAAGTGCAGAATGCTAGTTCCCTTAGTCCATGTTCTGCTTTCATGCTATCTCTCTATCATCATTATGCTTTCACAAAAGGGAAACCCAATTAGAAAAAGAAGCCAAAATATGTTTAGTCCTCTCAAAAGAAGGTTAGAAAAGAAAAAAAACTATTGTTCAATTTGGAGTGTCTATTTCATATCAGTTATAAAGAGCAGTATGTCTGAATAAATCACTGATTTCTGTTTAGTTAGTTAGTTAGTTAGTTAGTTAGTTAGTTAGTTAGTTAGTTAGTTAGTTAGTTAGTTAGTTAGTTAGTTAGTTAGTTAGTTAGTTTTTATACTGCCCATCTAGCCAGAGGCCATTTTGGGTTGTTTACAACCTAATCAAATGATAAAGCATCAGTACACATATAACAGTAAATTCAGCATATTAAACATACTCAAATATAACAATTAAACAATTACATATTTAAATATTAAATATTTAAATTGGTGGTGCAGTAGTCTTGACAGCTGATAGTTTTAATGGGATTCCATTGATGGGAATGCTGGTCTGAATAGCCAGGTTTTTAAGGGCTTTCTAAAAGTTACCAGTGAGGGGGGCAGGTGGACATCTGGGGGTAGTTGGTTCCAAAGTTTGAGTGTGACTGCCAAGAAAGCCTGCTTCCTAATCTTCTCCCTATGGGCTTCTCTTGGGGTCAGCACCCTTAGACATCTGGCCTTCTTAATACATAGAAGCTGAGCCAATCCATTGTCAATTTAATTACTATGCATGATTGGGCTACAGAAATATGCCCTTCTTCACTATCACAAAGTGTGTGTAGTTTGTACTCTGGTGTTGGGAACCGAGTAATAAAACCTGAAATCTGCAACACTGCAGACTGAATGATGAGTACTTAAAAGGGATGTGGCACTATTACAATAGTGACATCACACTTCCTATCATAGAGTGGTTATAAAAAGGATGGCTGCAAATAAACGACTGTGAAAAAGCATTCAGTAAAAGATATTTCAGATATTAAATGTTTGACTTGTGTGCTCTTGTTCAGTCATCTTGCCTATCATTTATTAGACATGGTCAGTGTTTTGTTGTAATTGCATATGGCTAAATGAAATTGACTGTGCTGCATTTGTGTAGCCAGCCTGCTTAATTAATTAATTATCAAATAGATGTGGGTGCGAAGGGCTCTGAAGTAAGGTCCTGTTTTTCTAAATGCTCGATGTAGAAGTTTGCTATAACCGGGCTGAGGGGGCTCCCCATGGCCACTCCATCTGTCTGTTCATAGAATTCATTATCCCACTGAAAATAGCTGGTCATTCAGCAGTGTTGGAAAAGGGCCTTGATGTCTTCTGGAAAGATCTAGTAAGGTATAGTATGGTGTAGTATCCTAACCGCCATTTATCATAAGATTGAAGGGTGGGTTACAGAGTCATATAAAACCATTTTAAAGCAAGATGTTTCAAACAATTTAAAATCAAACATTTTGAAACACAAAATGAAATTATTATAATGTTAAAACCATTGTAAAACCTGCGTAGTCCATAATCTTCAAAAGCTATAATAAATAAGCAAGTTTCCAGTGGGAAGCCACAGGTGGTATGCTACAGCCAAGAAAGGTCCTTCCCTATTTCTCCACACAGAGAACTGTTTTCAGTTGAGGGCATGGAGAAGGACCTCCCCAGCAGCTCTTAGTGATCAGGCAGGTTTATATAGATTATATACTACATAGATCTCTTACAGCTTTTAAGTAATTCATTATTCATTGCTTCTTAATTTTCAAAGTCATTAATATTAATATTACTTATCATTACTCATTACTGGACTGCACAGAGAACAAACCTATCCATTTTGAAGGAAATCAACCCTGAGTGCTCACTGGAAGGACAGATCCTGATGCTGAGGCTCCAATACTTTCACCATCTCATGAGAAGAGAAGACTCCCTGGAAAAGACCCTGATGTTGGGAAAGTGTGAAGGCAAGAGGAGAAGGGGACGACAGAGGACGAGATAGTTGGACTGTGTCACAGAAGCTACCAACATGAATTTGACCCAAATCCGGGAGGCAGTGGAAGTCAGGAGGGCCTGGCGTGCTCTGGTCCATGGGGTCATGAAGAGTTGAACACAACTTAATGACTAAACAACAACAACAAAAACAACAAATCATTACTCATTATTAGAAGAGTATTGTGTTGCTGATCTGGCTGGACAGCTCAGTGAGTTAGGTATCTGCTTGTGGAGACAGAGGTTGGGAAGTGGATTCCCCACTGTGCTGCCCGTCAGAAGATCCAGCCTGTGCAGCCTTGGGCAAGCTGCACAATCCCAGGATGCCCACAGCAGAAAGGAATGGTAGATAACTTCTGAGTGCTCTCTACGTAGAAGATCCTGAAAAGAGTAGCCATAAGTCAGAAAGTTAGAATCTGACAGCACATCATTATTATTGTTGTTGTAATTTTTTTCACATTAAAATACATGTTAAATTATAAAACTAGTCAAAAAAACTTCCCTCAGATCATGTTTACAAAGTTGTTAATGAATAAATTAATATTCATCTGAGTCAATATGATCCTTTAAAAACAAAAAGCAAGAAGTAATATGTTGTAGCTAATATTATGAAAGTTTGGTCCTTTTGTATATCAGTGGCCAATCCTAAAAAATTCTCAAGCCAGCATAACATCATTGCTGTGCAGATCTGCAGAAGATTAAGAATTTAGTGTAGGCATTTGTTGTTGTGTGCCAAGTCAACATTAACTTCTTTGTTGTTGTTTAGTCATGTCCGACTCTTTGTGACCCCACGCCAGGCCCTCTTGTCTTCCACTGTCTCCCAGATTTGGGTCAAATTCATGTTGGTAGCTTCGAGGACACTGTCCAACCATCTTGTCCTCTGTCGTCCCTTCTCCTGCCTTCACACTCCCCTAACATCAGGGTCTTTTTCAGGGAGTCTTCTCTTCTCATGAGATGGCCAAAGTATTGGAGCCTCAGCTTCAGGATCTGTCCTTCCAGTGAGCACTCAGGGTTGATTTCCTTTAGAATTGATAGGTTTCTTCTCCTTGCAGTCCAGGGGACTCTCAAGAGCCTTCTCCAGCACCACAATTCAAAAGCATCAATTATTTGATGGTCAGCTTTCTTTATGGTCCAGCTCTCACTTCCGTACATCACAACAGGAAAAACCATAGCTTTGACTATTCAGACTTTTGTTGGCAAGGTGATGTCTCTGCTTTTTAAGATGCTATCGAGGTTTATCATCGCTTTCCTTCCAAGAAGCAGGCGTCTTTTAATTTTGTGGCCGCTGTCACCATCTGCAGTGATCATGGAGCCCAAGAAAGTAAAATCTGTCATTGCCTCCATATCTTCCCCTTCTATTTGCCAGGAGGTGATGGGACCAGTGGCCACGATATTAGTTTTTTTGTGGCAATTCACCCCAGAGATTTGCATTGTGCTGGCAGTCTTAGTGGATTAGATTTTGGCCACTAAGATTATGTAGGAAAATGTACATGTGTCCTGAGCTGTCTTGCTCAAATAAGTGGGATCTAAAGATGCCTAGCACTACCTGGTTCATATCTGGCATTAAATGTTTCTGGTAGAGAAATATTAACAATATCAGACAAGTACAGTACTATTTTTTCTGAAATTAAATGAAAGGGAAATTGTGATACTTCTCGAATAATCCATAGACTTTTTACTGTTGCTCCACTATGCAAATATTTGGTATTCAGCTACAAATTTAAAGAAAGCACATAATTTCTGTGAATGCCAGAGTTTTGCAGGCTATGTAAATATTGTGTTAATATTTATAGTCAATAAATATTTATAAGAACACCTGTCTACATGTTGTTAATGATTTATATATAAAAGGGTTTGTTTTGATTTTCTCGACTTTTAAAATTGTTTAATTTGGAATGTTTCTGCGTAACTACTGAACGAATGCATGGAAGAACAAAAGCACAAGGAGCTAGAATTCTTGAAACAAGGAATATAGAGACCATATTTCTTTATCTCTGAAATTTTATGAAAAGCCCTGCTGGCTTGGATCCAGAGCTTGGGGAAGTTTCCAACCACATCTTCTATAACCCTCTAAGCACATGTTCAGGGGCCGTGTTTGCTGAGAAATTCTGAGAATTGTAGTTCAGAAAATTAACTTCTCAAAAATTTGCATTTCCTTGTTCAGCATTCCATTTACACAGTGGCTACAACAGCTCATGAATGCTTTTCCAGTCATTTTCCCCAACAGCTGTTCTTCAGCACCACAGTGTTTCTGACACTGGAGGTAATGTAACTAACAAATGTATGTGCAGGGAAACAATCTCTGGTCCTTAGGCCCTGACTGTACAGGCACTGAAGTCACTTGGGTGGCAAAACTGGCATGAAAATGTTTTTGCATTTACAGTGCTCTCTGTCTGAAAGTCTCCACTGAGCTGACTCACATAGAGACCAGTGCCAAAATATTATGTGAGGCCGAGCAAACAACTGGTTCACATCCATTCGTGCTTAGAAAATAGGGTCCGATGCAGTGTGTAAATGTATATAGGATCTCATATAGAGATCCCATCAATGCCTGCTGGAAGAAGACAATCAAGTTGCCCATGTGAATCCATGCATGCATGAACCTTATGTGACCCATTATGTTTTACACACAGGATGCAGAACTGTGTGTATTACAGCCTTTTAAGATCTTTCCTTTTATAATCTGTGTGGGAAACATTCTCAGTGAAAGCTGCCATCTGAAATTCAAGTCCCCTATAACACAGTGAATAGTTCCCTGTTTCCTCATTAGCTTGGACAAAATAAGTTTATGCAAAGGCCTCACAGCAACTTCTTCCAGCTATTAAGATTACAATAATTCCATTGTTAAAAGCAATTCAGTTCTGTCTAAACAAGGAAAGAAGAAATCTGTGATGTTTACCTGAAAGTCATTTGGTCCAGTACAAAGAACAATTAAACTAATGTTGTCAATGTATGTACTTTTACATACACGTATGGTAATACAGAGAAAAAGTGGAGGAGGGAAGAGAATGAGAGGGTTGTTCTGTATCTCCCCAAGCTGATTCATGAAAATGCTTAAGGAAGAGAAACTTGATCAAGAGATCTGTAGAGCCTTGGGGAACTAGATCACCTGTAAACACCAGAGAAACAAAGATATCCAAACTGCAGAATGTCAAACAAATGAATAAAAGAACAATGCCTCTGGACTGAATGATGTTTTGACGGAAGTATTAAAGCTATTAGAAGACAATTATTTAGAAGATTTAGCAAATGTTTTCAATCAAATTGATAGAATAGGAATCAGTTGTAACATCTGGCTGTCATCGATCTTAATTATATCATGCAAAAAAGAAGAATGCCAAAATTTATAGAGAGTACAAAATGAGAACCTTCAGGTTCTGCTTTAGGTTTCCTTAGAAATGACACATGCAAGAATTTTCAAGAAGGGATAGGATACATGCTTTGGGGATGTAAAGAGGATTTTGAACCAGAATAGCACTATTCTCCATCTATGCATTCAGGAAATTGGTTGAGGCATGTGTACTTGCTTAGTTCATTTTGCAAAATCATTTCACAAATTCCAGTATGGCAAACTTAATTTGAATATATATTTTTCTTCTTAAAAACCTTAACCTCATTTTTCCTGATGGAGAAATGGGGAAAAAAGTTTATTGAGACCTCCCTTCCTTATTCACCCATCCAATATGAATGTCGTTCATGCCTAGAAGCCATCCAGGCTTTCCATATTGTTTTCACATAAGCATTATAGGAAAAGCTTATTCTGATAAATCTTTGCTTCCAAGAAAATTATCTTATCTCTTACTGAGATGTTGTTATTGTTGTTCTTATGGCTGCTGCTGTTTCATGATCTTCTAGAAGTGCCTTGTCAGGTGTCACTATACACCATCTTCTAAAGAAAAAAATGTATTATTGGCAATAGATAATGAAATTCTGCGTAAAATGCTCATGAGAAAGCCTCTTGCAAACTTAGTAGGCTTCTAAATGGAAGGTGAAATAAACTCCCCTGCAAGAAACAGCCGTCATTTGTAGGTTTCAAAGGAGAAACCAGTGCTTTCATTTGAACTTTCCATTTGTTTTGTATTTTCTAAAGAATGGCTGATGTCTTACTAATGGAACATTTTCGCTGCATAAATATGAGCCACAGCATTCTTGAACGTCTCCCTGTTGCACAAATTCCAAGTTACTACTTCAAGAAAAAAAGAAAGGAGGCTTTTAATGGATGTTATTAAGCTTACTGGGGTGCAAAATGGCATGAATAGCTTCATTTCAGCCACCAGGCCATTTATCTGTATTTGCATACTAGTAGTGTGCAGGGTTGCCAGCTTGACATTTGAACTGTTTTGTCAGTTAGTGGAAAACAAATTCACCGTTATGAAATCATAAACTCAAAGGCAGCTGCTATTGTTATGTGCTTTGAAAAGTGAAGAACAGAAAGACCTTGAAGGAAATGAGAGTACGTATATGATTTCCCATAATAATCAAGCCATCAAAAGAAATTGTGCTGAATGAACTATACACATGGTTCGCTAAACCACTGGCGCATCATATAAACAAAAAAAAGATATGTTTTCTGAAGCCAAGGAAGCATTTTGAATTCCTAAAGAAACATAAAATTGTGGAGGGTTAATTTCATGAGTCTGGCTTTAAATCAGGTGGAGTTTATTGTGCGTATTATTTTAGGGGTGTGTAAAACTTCCAGAGGTACTTCAGTGGTCTTATCCAAACTTCCACAGTGTTCATTACCAGTCCACTGAAGGTGAAACTCAGAAACAATGTATAAATCTGTAAGTTTACCCACAGTCAAATTCCTAATTTTCTCAAAATATTTTGGTTTTTCTTAAAACTCTTCATATACCCATCCCTTCAATCAGGACCCGCTCAGTGTAGGTGAAATTCAGATGGTTCCTAATTTCTATTGATTGTAGGCCAGGTTGCTTTCTAGACTATATCTCAGCTTAAGTCAAAGATCTGTTTCTTTCCCAGGGCAGGCCCTGCCATTAGCCCCACTAAGTTAATAGCCTCAGGTGGCAGGGGGTGGGGCTGGCAAATCCACGGATCCCTCTTGCTCGCACTGCCCCTGCTCCAGGAAAACTCTGCTTATAAGAATTGCTCCACAAGCTGTCATTAAGCAGCAGAGAGGAAGGCATCCATTTACACTTCAAGATGCTTTGAATGCTTCCCTGCACACATGCTAACAGAGAGGCAAGAGACAGAGAGAGGCATATCAACCAGACCACACACTGTATTTTTGGCAAGCAGGGCTGACTTCTAGGAATGCTCTCAGAGTCAATACAGATGGAGGGGATACACAGAAAAATCACCTATCTTGCAATGTCAAGTGATTTCTCTCAATATCCTCTACCATCTCACTCTGCTTGGTTTCCAGGAGACCTCCTAAGAGCCAGAGTGAAGAGAAGCCAAATCTACAGAGAGTTTATTTGCTGTTCCACTGCCTACCACTTCTTTTTCCAACAACCTGCAAGCAGAGAAGCTTGTAGAGATGCTGCTGTCTTCAGAAAGGGGGGCATTTTAATCTCTAGGTTTGCCCAGACTGATTGCTATTGGCGGTAAAACCGTGCATCCTTTCTGAAGCAGGTGAACTTGGGCCACCCTGATTCTTTCTAGACTTTATTACTGTCACTTATTTCCAGTGCTGATATCCAAAAATGTTGTGGGCTAACTGAAACTGTAATGGAATAAATAATTCAAGGAGAGATCTTCATCAAGCTTTGAGATAATGAAACTTGGATATTTTTAAATTACTCCTCCACTTTTTAAGTTACTCCTCCACTATTCAATTCTTACACTTGCCACTATGATCAGCCTAAGCACCAGTGCTTCCTTATGTCTGCTTCATCAACAGGGAGGATGGTTACCAGTGGTATAGAGGGGGTAAAGACCATACAGTCAAAATCAAAGGACTTTCTAAGTAGTAGGAACTATGGCATCATCTGCCCACTCTCATAATTTCCTGTGTCCTCTGAGTTTAGCTCTGATCCTGTCAGTGAGTGAGAAAGAAACAGACTTCCCTAGGAACAGTGTAGTGTTGCAAGCTTTCACTGTTGTAGTATTGGAGAGTGTTTGCCTTTGAAGAACCCATTAGGAGCCATTAACCCTACAAAAGATCATCTCCTCTTTTTTGTGTTTATAGATCATTTCTAGCCTCTTTTATATTGGCTGATCCAGCAAAAGGATTGGCCATTATGAGCCTCTGTACTTCCAAACGTACCACCACATCACTGTTTCTTTTTCTCTGACATCTTCAAAAAAACCTTTCAAAAATACATAGGCATTTTTGATTGGTATGAAGGGTAAGCTGTGCTTCTTATTGAAGTCTTCTACAGTCTGGCCATCAGTCATCTTTACTGGTTGCTGCAGGACAGAGAGCAGATAAATTGCTAGAAATATTGGATAACCTACTCTTTTAAACACTGCTGCTTTAAAGAAACTACAGCTCCCTTCGGTAGCATATGTGACACCACTGTGAATTAGAATTCCATCATTTGCTCTCATAAAATTCAGGGCATAATAGGGTTCCCATGTAGGAAAGTTATAAGAGAGTATAAACAGTTTATTCACCAATTAAGCCTTATTGAGTAGTTTTCTTCCCACACAACCTGGTGGATACTAAATCAACACAAATCCTGTTGTGTTTTCTCTTAAGCAGAACCATGCTGAATATAAAATGGCTCAGCTACAAAATGTCCAACAGGGGGGAAAAAACAATTCCAGTTTTCAGGTAGTGTTTCCTTCTGGGATACAAATGAATATTTCCAGAGTAATGCTTACATAGTTCAGTTCATCAAATAGTCACAAAGCCAACCTTCACTATAGCTTGTTTTTATTTGTATATTTTCACAGGTCAGAAAATATTTATTATCTCAGCAAATAGCTTTTCCTTGATGTGGCACAAGAGAGATTGTCTGAAACTTTATGGGTATCATGGACAGGGATAAAATCATAACCTGGGAAGAAAAATAAAAAACAATCAATTATTCCAGTTCCATAAGAAAATGTCTTATCTCACTTACACTTTGCTTTATGTTTTAATTGTATTTTGGTTCCTAAAAGGTGCAGCATCAAATTTTTGGAGAGGATTTTTGTGCACTCAATTTTGTTGTGTATTAAATCTGATTGTGAGCCATCTTGAATAGATTTTAATCACGGCTTGAAAAAAACTATATATAACTGATGATGTCACCTGCTGTCATGGATGAGGCCTTCAGTGAAGATGATCTGCAACTGCTCTCCTGTCTGACTTCAGGAAGGATCATCTGGGCCCACTGGCCTTGGGGTCTTAAGTCCAGAGGCTGAACCTCCAGATGAAGGTAGCCCTGGCTAAAGTTGGAGGAGGAGACTGCTTCTCAACCCATGAGAAAGCCACTGGATGAAGGGGTGGTTTCTAGGCTAAGAGCTCTTAGGAATTAGGTCAGCTCAAGAATGGGGAGTCTCCCTGAGGTAAAACTTTTCCTCTCAGGGAGATTAGATGGCCAACTCCTACAGCTGAGTCTCCTTCCCAGCTGATAAAATGTTTGCAGTTGGGTTCATGGTGGGATTTCAGTAATTCAGCTATATGTCCAGGAGGACCTGCAGGTGCCTTTTACCCCAGAACTTGCCTGTTGTGTATCTCAATTCTTGCCATTGACTCCCTGGCTGTGTGTTAATTTTGGACTGGTTTGACTATGTTTCCTGGGTGCTCCCTGCTTCTTTACAGTTACTAATGGACTGGTTTGACTTTGCATTGTTCTTGAACTGTGGCTTTGAAGATATATGCCCATCTAATATGCAATCAGGCTGTGGTCCATCCCTCCCCTTGTGCTTGTCTTATAGTCAATACAGAAGAGTATTAGCTAGGCTAGTCAGCCTAACAGTTAACTTGTTGATCATGCCAGACCCTATTTCCTGTCATTGATTTGGTGTCACTACTTATCTAATCTGCTCACTTGTCCACAAAGTTCAGTCAGAAGAGAAATTGGTGATTTCTATCTTAATAGCAACATCGAAGAACTAGGTCTCAAGGGCATAGATCCCAGAGACCTTCTGTTGTCCTTTTTTCCCTGATGAAACTTAAGTGCACACACTTGGAGTTTATTTCCAAAGACATAACATTTGGTTAAGAAACTTTCTATATAGAATTTGTAGAACTTGCTGCATTTAAACTATCACAGATAAAAAGAAGGTAAAGATACAATTATGAATTGATTACACATTTCTTGGGCTCAACTGTGTGTGTGTGTTTTTTTAAAATGTTTTACCAAACTATAAACAGAAACGAACTATGACTAGTCTTATTTAGAGACCAAGCCCTTTGAATCAATTGCTGAACAGTAAATGAACACTGGGGTGCATGCGTAGGGCTTGGAGGTATGGGATCAATGGCCAACCCCAAAAAGGAATCTGGTCCATCCTTCACAGGTAATGAGGACACACATCCCTGGCCTGCATTTCTGATGGCAAGTAAGGGAACATATCTTCAATGGTTATTATGTGAATGTATTGTCAATTCGGAGACTAGAGGAGGAGGAGGAAGAAAGAACTGATGAAAAGATGAAGGAGAAAAGATGAAGGAGAGAGGAAGACAAGGTAGTCAGAATCTGAGAGAAACTTTAGTAACTGCTCATCTGGAGAGGGAATGGCACCTGAGTAAACATCTGAACAATGTCTTGTGGCCTAGATCTTTGATGGAGAAAGAGGCTACAATGAGGTTTTCAGGAAGAGAGCCTTCCCCAGTGCTGGCAGCAGATGGGACCTTATTAATGGCAAGTTTTGTCTCATCATGGTGGGATCCCATGTGTCAGGACTGGGGCCATACCAGAAGCCTGCAACCTTATTGCAGGCAGGATCCGGCCCATCTTTCTGGGGAGAACTGCTCTAGGGATTGCAGAACTGGGCCCTTTCCCTGCAGCTGCTGCCCAGCTCCTCAGGAGTGCCACCTGGGGAAGCTGGGGACTGGGCTATATAAGAGCAGGCCTTCCCCACAGACCTTTGCCTCAGCAATGAAGGTCTCTAGTTGTGCTGTTGTGCCTGCCAGCCTCTTAGTGCCTGTCTTGCTTGATAGTGTCTGCCTGGTCTCTCTTTGCATCTCTGGACCCTGCTGCCTTGATATGGTTCTTCCTGGCTTTCACCCCGGACTGTCTGACCACAATTTGCATCATCTTTCTACTTGGCTGTTGTTTGGACTCAAAACCCTAGCTGATTGGTCTCTGCTTGGGCTGTGGGGTTGGTTCTATCGTGTTCCTGTAGTCTTACTATGGACTGGGTCCTGGTGCCTCTTTTACTGAACCCTGACACCATGTCAAGGATCAGTGGGATGGGATCAAAATGGCCAGGTGGTGATGCTGGAACAGAAGTATGGATACAAGTGAGTCTGTTGGAAATATAAGGTGGGGAAATGCCAAAGGCAGCACTGTAAATTTGCTCACAATTAAAATAATTACTTTGAAACCCCCCCCCGGATGTCCTGTTGTCATCACTGGGAGGAGGAGGCAGCAGCCCTTTTTTCCAGCTTGATCCCCCTCCAAGAGTATCAATTGAAGAGAAGGAGAATCCAGCAGTGGGACCTCTTCAGCCCCCTGGCCTGGTACAAGGTGGCAGTTTTTCTTCCTTGATATGTATCCCCAACCTGAATTGCAGGGAGGGTAGCTGGGGTTTTAGAATCCCTTACGTAGGTCCATGGTTGGAACTGATGCCTGAAATTTAAAAGAGCTAAAGGAGCTGTTCCAGGTGGTGTCATCCAAGATTAAGAAGGAGCTTTTGGCAGGATGTATAGCTGGATACCTGAGGGACTGCCTCCTTCCATATAAGCCTACCCAGCAGTTAAGATCTAGCCAGGGGGGCCTTTTGAAAGATCCGTCCCTTAAGGAGGTAAGAGGGATGGCTTGTAGATAAAGGGCTTTTTCGGCAGTTACCCCCAGACTATGGAATGCCCTCCCGCCTGAGATTTGTCTGGCACCGATGCTGATGACATTTTGGTGCTCGGTAAAAACCTTCCTGTTCCAGAAGGCTTTTAATTGAAATAATATCAACTATGGGTCCTGATGGCAATTTTTAGAGTATCTATTTTACCTTATTTGCCGGTGTACAAGATGACTTTTTTGGCCCCAAAAAATGCCTCCAAGTGGGGGGGGGGGTCGTCTTGTATGCCGAGTGCACTTCAGTTAGGCCAGGAAGGAACCACCGCCGCCGCGTGAGTGATGCGGGGCTGCTCTGGCAGGAGAGGAAGGCAGGCGGGCAGGCGGGTGGGTGGTCCGGA
This sequence comes from Pogona vitticeps, assembly GCF_051106095.1. Taxonomy (NCBI): domain Eukaryota; kingdom Metazoa; phylum Chordata; class Lepidosauria; order Squamata; family Agamidae; genus Pogona; species Pogona vitticeps. The sequence continues at coordinate 146,193,078 of NC_135786.1, read as the reverse complement.
TGGAGGGAGGGAAGCAGAGCCAGCCATGCCTGAGTGGCCAGAGCCCACTGCTGGGCGGCCCGGTGCCCTGCGCCGCTGAGCCAGCTGCCTGCTCACCTATGCGCCACTGGATAGCTGCTTCCCCTCTTCCTCCTCCTCTGCCACTGCCGCCTGCCTGTCCGCTTCCCTTCCTCACTCTCCTTGCAGCTGAGCCAGCTGCCTGCTCGCCTGCGCACCGCCAAATAGCTGCTTCCCCTTCCCCTCCTCCTCCGCCGCCCGCTCGGCCGCTCACCCTCCTCCTTGCTGGCCATGAATGTCCAGGGCGGGCCCAGGCAGAGCCCCGGGCAGCCAGCGCCACCGCCGCAGCAGACCCATCCACTCTATATTTTGAGTGGCAATGTTGGGGGTCGTCTTATAGGCCGTGTCGTCTTGTACGCCAGCAAATACGGTAATTGTATTTTAATTTGTTTATCTTTTTATTGTATTTTAATTGTTGTAAGCCGGCCAGAGACCTTTGGGTAGAGTGGGCAGCATATAAGTTAAATAAATAAATAGCAGCCTCCTATCCTTCCCCTCCTCTGCCCGACCTAACGGTCTCTCCTCTGAGTATCTACCCAAAAGAATTCCTGGGTGAGTTCTTGTTAATTTGCCATCTCTCGTATTCCAGAGGAGCACCAGTTAATGATGTCATTCTCCCTGAGTATTGCACAGTGTGCTAAGCATTTTCTGGATACACTGCTTATTTGTCTCCAGAGAAGATAGTAGTGGTAGAGTATGTAGTGTCCTTCCAGACACAAGGTCCAGTGCCTAAATCAATGTGTATTCATTTGGTGACTTCTTTAATTAAACACAGATCTTCCCAGAGTCACGTGGGACATTCTGAGCTAGACAGGTCATAGCAGGTTAGGAAAGGAATACTCTAAGGGCACCTGATGGGAGAAAACCACCATATTCTGAGTTGATGCAATGAGACAGATGGGCAAAATATGTTGGTCTAAGTATGAGACTATCTTGTTTAAGGCAACTTACACGCAGACCTTCTTTGGAGTCTTTAGGGCAGCGGAGTTGGTCACCGGGTCCAATATTTTGGACAGAGCACTGTGTTTCATTTGAGAAGGGTTACCTGAAGCCTTCAAAGACAGGCTAGAGGGGACAGGGTTCCAACACATGCTGAAAACCCTGGGAGGAGGCCCTGTAATGCATGACATAGGCCTTTTTAGTACACTGTCTGATGCAAGAGGGACCTCTTCTGGTACATTCTGATAGCACACTACTCACACACTACCAATTTGTGGAGGTCCCTGGAGGCTGGCTTCCCATGTTTGCCACTTTGCATCTCGTTCCATTAGAATTGGTGCAGCAGCTGAGGCAGTGGCCCTGGTTTTACCTCCAGAACAAATAAAAGAAATTGGTAGATGGTGGTTGTTTGCATGTAAGTCATATATTTGCCCACCAATACTGAAATACTGATGATTTTGTTTTCTCTCAGGTGTCCTAACAGGAAGGGTGAAAGAGGTCTGGCTAGTCTGACACAGCATTATCTATTGGGCAGGGAGACATGCAGCTGTCCCTGCCTGGGGGCGAAACTTGGGATTTGAGTTAATGGTGAACATCACATAGATAGGTCACCAAGGCATGCATTGGAACCAGTTACTTCTCCTCTTGTGGCACCAATTCATCACCAGATGTACTATTGTTGCAACAGTGGGGAGATAACATGCCAGCAGTGAAAGGATTGAAGTTATTCCATTAAAGCAAACTTGGATTGCATACATGTAGCAGATATGTATGCAATCCATGGTTTGGGTGAGGTAGTCTTACAGATGTGGGTGTGGTGGTCGACCTGAGACCTTACAATATGGACATTTCAAGGTAGAAGGTGACCTGGGTGATTGGTCACATGGTGATGGCTTGAAGCAGCAACTGGATCTGGGACACAGGTATCTCATTAAGTTTGCAGCTCTCTTCCATGTTAGCAGAGTACAGTTATTAGACTGGGGACAAAATGTGGCACTGAAGGATATTGGGAGGGGGGGCATAGCAGATTTGTTGCAACTGCAGTTGTCTGATGGCAGCTGAGCAATGCCCAGCTTGAGTGGCAGCTTGGTGCCTTAGGGTGGATATAGGTGGTGTTGGGGTGGCAGCCCGGAGCAGGTTGCCCCTGGGTTATACAGAGACCAAGGGGAACTGGGGACTGTCCTAGCTTGGGGGCCAAAGGCCTGGCCATGTCCCTGGGTGGCAAGGAGCCATGAATGGCCATGTGCTCATGTGGTTTTCCAGGGGCTGTCATTTCTGGTCGTGACCCGGAGTGGAATGCTGATGGGCAGTGGTGGGGTCTTCTCTCAATACACTAGATCCATTCTCAATGCTGGGCTGCTGCTATGACCAATAACACTTTGGCCTTTCCTTCTAAAATATGTTGATTGTGATGATTGTTGTGTGTTGCTTTGCCCAGGTAGCCAGGTCCAGCTCGGCTTTAGCGTGACACTGAAAAATGAACGGTGGAAATCAAGGACGTATTTTTCAGTATGTCTTCAAATCTTGGAACTGACACCTTTCCAGACCTGATGTTACACACTTCTATAGAGGTTCTGTAGGCATAAGCTTTCATTTTCAACTAGCATGTTCTGAAAGTGGGCCATTTTAAAAGTGGGGCATGAAATTTACTTCTGAATACCCAACAGGCATGAACACATTAGGACATTAACAGTTTATACTTTACTCTCCGTTCTCGCTTACTGATGATGAATATATTAATAGCGGGATGTTATTACTTTCACAAGTTTTCTCTAAGACGGGTAGAATAAAGTAAATAAAAATACACTAAAAAAGGAAAAAATTAATTGTATTCACATGCTACAATGAGTTTTACTTAAGCAGGGAGTTCAGTGTAGCTCTATTAGATGAGAGTTCATTAAGTCTGTCATGCACTGATTTAAATCCTCAAAATTTTGCTTTTGCTTTAATGAGCAACCAAAACAGGAAGGATAGAATCAATTTTGCCAAAACAGGAAGGATAGAATCAATTTTACAAATAATGATCAAAGATAGATGAAGTTTTAGCCTAAAAAATCTTTACAGAGATTGAGAAGGTGCTGAAAGGAGCAATTAAAAATTATCAAATAATATTTATGAGCGTATGCCTATGTGACAAAAATGAATAGGACTTTCTTTCTCTTTCATAATCCTGGAGTCATCCAATGAAGCCAAACTGTGAGAGATTCAGAGCAGATGAGTACTGCACAGAATGTACAATTAAGCTGTGGAACTCACTGCCAACTGATAAATGTGAACTTGAACTATTTTAACAGGAATAAGAAAAAAAATCTGTATGCATTAAAGCTATTAATAGCTACTAGAAACAGTGGTTATCTCTGTTATCCAAGCTGGCGCTAGGTATCCAGTTCAATATTTATGCACTAAGAAAGCTGGTGTGACAATCTGATGGGGTGCCCTTATTGTACACATGACTATGCATGGACAGCACCTTGTCAGATTGCCATGGCAGATTCTACACCTAGAGCTCCATATGCATAAATGCTAAATAAGTTGATAGTCATTATGCCTCTGGAGAAAAGGAGATGCAGATTGCTACTATGGTCATGTCCTTCTTCTGGGCCTCTAGTTGGCTACTGTAGAAAGAGAATCCAGATGTCATCACAATTCCTCTGATTTCTGATATGCCAGCTCTGATCAATAATAAGGTGTTGCACACAAACATTCTCTTCTTTTTCTCAACCCACAATTATTTGTCCTGTCAGCACTTCCTTTTCCCATTTATTTTACAGTGGTGCCTCGCTTAACAAGTGCCCTGTTTAACGACAAAACCACTTAGCGAAGAAGATTTTGCAATCGAAAAAGCGATCGCATTGTGATGTTTTAAATAGGAAAAAATTGCTTTGCGATGATTGGTAAGTTGTTTCGCTTACCGATTATCGCATAGCGATCTTTTTCCTACAGCTGATCGGTGGTTCCAAAATGGCCACCGGGTAAAAAACATGGCCGCCCACTGTTTTCTGGGATGGATTCCTCGCATACCGGGCAGTGAAAATGGCCACCATATGGAGGATTTTCGCTTAAAGGTAAGTTTTAAGCCCATAGGAACACATTGAAGGAGTTTCAAGCATTCCTATGGGCTTTTTAAAATCGCTTAGCGATGTTTTTGGTTAGCAGCGATTTTTGCTGCACCGATTAACATCGCTAAGCAAGGCACCACTGTAGTTTGAATGATCAACTGTAATAATCTCAACCTGACAATTTGGGAGATGTTTTACTCCACTTCAACTTTGCAATGAATGTCAGGGTTCACAAAAATTGATGTGGATTGTACAGGCATGCTTTCACTGTAATAACTAGAAAAGCTTGTACTCCTCTGCGGGGGGGGGGGGATAAGAAACTCTTCCCTAGTCTGCCAGCTGGTTCAGGGGACAAACCCACAACTTCAGTACCTGTTAATAATTTAATGAGACACAAGAAAATCTGCCTAGGAATGCCAGACCCGGAAGTAGTGTAGAATGTATCAAAAGTGTTATGAATGTACACATCCTCAAGTAAAAGGAGTATTTGTTTTTCAAGAAAGTGTGCTGGCTGGTTGTTTTGTTTTTGGTGGGGTTCTCCCCCCCGCCGCCAGAATGTAATTCTAGTGAACAGCTTGAAGCAATTCTGGCTGTAATTGCATCTACCTCCCCCTAAAAAAGTATAAAAAAGCAATTGAATTAGTTATATTTGTATGTCTTGGGGGAAGGCCAATTCATACTCATGCCAGAATGCTATTAAATCACTAGTGGAATTCTTCTACATTTTTAAAAAAGGAAATAAATGAAATGAAATTGACACAGCTTTTGCAGAATTATTTGACCTACTGTGCTTTGCCATTTTGCAAAAAAAAAAAAAAAAAAAAAAGCTGTTGGTGATGCCAGGTTAACTTTGCGGATGATGTTTCCTGAAAACTGCTAATAGCACCTCGATTATCCTTGAGTCTTGTGAATTGATCAAGCCTGTAATAGTACAGTTGCTAATGAGATCTTACACAGCAGAACACAATAAAAGTTGAGAGCCAGCTTAGTCTGTAGTGCCGCAGTAATTAGGATCAGGCCTGTTGGTGTTTGCAGACACAGTCTTATAAGAGTGCTCCTAACGTGTGTACTTGTGTTTCTATCTAAGATTTCACATAAACTAATGGGAACTATTAGAAGAGAACCTGAAGCCAAAGCCTAAGTAGTTTTTTTCCCTGCAGCCATTGAGAATGGATGCATATTTCCCTTGTAGTTTCCTTGTTGTAATTAAATATGTCATTATGTTGCATACAGAAAGCTTGGAGGAGGTAGAGAAAACGGGACTATCCTTCATCAAAGGCAGAAGTTATATAAAACAAAATATTTTCTTGGTCTAAACATATTTAGAATTCTCTGAGGGGATGAAGTCTTTTGGATTTTCCAGACTAAAGGTAAAGGTTCCCTTTGACATTTAATCCAGTCATGTCTGACTCTAGGGGATGGTGCTCATCCCTGTTTCCAAGCCAAAAAGCCAGCGTTTGTCCAAAGAGAGTTTCTGTGGTCATGTGGCCACCGCGACCAGACACGGAATGCCGTTACCTTCCCACCAAAGTGGTGCCGATTTATCTACTCACATTTTACATACTTTTGAACTGCTAGGTTGGCTGGATTTTCTGGACTGCACACCCACAATTCTCCATTCGGAGAGATCTACTTGCCTTGCAAACACCTTGGTGTGACACACCTGAGAGAAAGGCCAAAATCAGATGGCTGTGAGTCTTAGCTAGGCTAAGCACTGCTTAAGCTTTCTGCCTTTCCCAGTTCTAGCTGGGAGCTTCCTTTCTGAGAAAAAAGCATGAGTGGTGCTTGGCCTAGTTAAGTCTCATCGGGTTCAATGCTTTTCAATGGGGGAAAAAAATTCACCAAAAATAAACAAAGAGTCAGAACAAAGCCAAATTAAGTTTGCACATGTTTCAGAAGGTGCACTAACGAATCCAAGCATTTAAAACCATTTTTGAACCTTTTAAGACACTTTAAAAATAGCGAAAATGGAACATTAGTAAGCGAAGCAGGGGACCTAAAACTGTCATTGCTAAGTGAGGCAAGGTCCCGAACATCGCTATGCAAATTTTCCCCATAGGAAACATTGTTAAATGGAGCACAAAATCGCTCCAGAAACCTCATCGCTAAGCGAATACATCGTTAAACGAGGCAATTGCTAAGCGAGGCACCACTGTAGTTTGCATAATTTCAACATGACACTACAAATGCTTGCTTCAGAAAAACAGCTGAGGAATTTTGAGTGAAATTGAAGCAATCTGAGACATTTTTAAAAGGCTGAATGTGGTTTGAAGGAAACTTTTCTTTCTACACATACACACTTTTCTTTTCTCTCTCTCAGTCACTTCTGCTAAAAATGTTTAACTCTTTAAATGTACACCACCTTTTAGCAGGATGACTCTTATCCAAGTCTTCCCCACCCTTGTAATGTTATGAACGTATGCTCTTAACACATGTTTGCAATTTGCAAATGTGTCTTGAAATTTGTGTGAGAAGTGGCAAAATGTCAGTAAAAGAAAGGGCTAACACCATCAATGTGCACTTCTGTGCTCCAGTTAATCTCCTCTTCAAACAGCCTTTCCTTTGAAGCAGTGATTAGAGTAGTTGGGGACAAACATTCTCACATATAATGTGCAGTTAGCCCTTCATCATCAGGTTCTTTAGTGTATAATGGCAGGTTCCTTTCCTAAACAATGATGCAGAAAGAGCAGGTGCTAAACAACCCTTTTTGAGGCTTGGGGTTTTATGGGTTTCCCGTAATTATGAATCACAATTAGCAATTAGTATTCAGGTCTTTTTACAAAAGGCACTACTACAGTATTATAAATGGATTGCTCTCCCAATTATTCATAAACAAGAGCATGGAGAACAACAGCGCACGCACATGCACACATAAAATTGCATACTAATCCCCAAGCACTGTGGAAAAGAAACTTCGTTAGTTAGATTTTAATTAGCACTTAGCAACCATTTAATGAATATGGTCTCAAAGCTTCATCCATCATACTAGAAACACTGTATTGCTTCCATAAACAGAAAGATATTAACAAAGGGCTTCAACTGTATGGCATACATACCTGTGTTTGCCAGTGATACCAGAAACAGTCACCCAGAAATGTGGGTAATGCTATTGCCCATATTCTTACCGTAAGTTCTTTGTAAATACTTCTACAAAATAGCTACCCCTAAATAAACCAAATCTAAGATACAGACTTGAATATCTAGGATTAATATTTGTAGTACCATATTAAAGCATAATAAGAGTCAGTAGCCTTCCTGGGCCATGCATCTTCAAAATCATTTATCTTCTTCAGTAGAACGTTTCCTGTCAGTATCTCCCATTGAGATGAACCAGAAGCATGACAGATGTGATGAATTTGTATAAAATCACTCTTTATGAGGCAGGTGGCCCCAATATACCAACATATCAGGACAATCTGTTAGAGAATTTCTGACAACAGTGAGATTTTCTGCCTGTACTGCGAGAACAAGACAAAGAGTGCTTTTCTCTTATTCAGCTCTCCACAATTTTTACAAAATGTATCTGCACAAAACTAATGCCTTTTCCCCATCAGGAAGCAGATCACATACTAACACATGAAGCACAGTACTATAATAGGGACTGCATATCTGTGTGGGATAGGTTTAAAAGACAGAGAGGCGATGCAACGGTCCATTCTTTACTATTCAAAGCAGGAAATGTCTGCTCAAGCTCTCTTTCACCCTCAAGGGAGCAGGGGAAGGCTGTATCTTATGAGCTGTCTCCTTCTGAGCAATGTATTCATGATGATTTGCTAGCATTAGTGGCTGGTACTGCCGATTTGTTGATACACTTTTAAAAGATGAAGAAAAAAAGAGTACAAGCTCAGTGGCCATGAAGTGGCCACAGTGCCAGAAACCTGATGATTCTGCAAAGGAAATAAATTGACAGCAATGTTTACACAAGCTTCAAGAATAAGAAATGAAGCTATCCATCATCGATAAAAATAAAACAACCCTCAGGCAAGGAGGAAATCAACCAGATAAACAGCTGGTGAGAAAAAGGAGTTGGTCTTGATTGTGCATTGTGTGCTCAAAAATTTATGAAAAGATCTTAAAAACAGCCAAAATCAGTATAACTGGGGCTCTTTTGCCACGTGTGATCGAGCCCTCATTTTCTTACAGAAAATAAAAAAATTTAAAGGACTAATTGGGAGTGATAGCCCAATTCTACAATCTTTTCTCTTCTACTTCACATCTCTAGCAGTTGCAAATCTAGCAAAGCAGCAGTCAAAGCTGGACAAGACAACTTTCATATAAGACAGCCTTTTCCCATCTCTCATACATAGCATGACTCTTATTCAGAAGTGATGAAACCTGGCACTCCCAGATTTCAGAAAGCTGATTTAAGAAATTCCCTGTAATTATACCCTTTCACCAGGAGTGGCAGTGTTCAAAACCAACCCATCTGATGGATCTGGAAATCACTTTCTTCTGAGTTATCGCCAAATATCTCTCTTAATATGTTCTGAGTAGAAAAGCCATGGGGAGGATACAGGGTTACAATTTCTGATGGCAAACCCATTATAAGCCTCACTACTAGTCCTATTCACAATTGATTGCAAAATGGAAAAGTAAAAGTCTTACTCAGTTGTTCTTATTTCTGCATAAGTCTCCCACGAAGAAGAGAGCAGTCTAGCCAAATCTCTCTGTCCGCAACTACATTGCTATATACAGATGGAGGCTGACAAAACTGCACATTCTTCACTATTGGAGGAAGACTATCCATTTGACTTTAGATCAGGTGCTCCCAGCCTTGAGTCCGCAGATATTCTTGGACTTAAACTCCCACAAACTTTCATCACTAGCCATGCTGGCCTAGATTTCTGGGAGCTGTAGTCCAAGAACATGTGAGGACCCAATGTTGGGAACCACCAGTTTAGACTCTTATTTTCCAAAGTCCCAACTCATGTCGAGAATCCCCATGGACGGTAGAGCTTTGCCTCTTGAGATTTGTGAGAAAAGTAAGGACAGAACGGGCAAGTCTAAGGCACTCCCTCTTTTCAGGAACTTTATACACAGACAAGAATGACTGAATAGGGCTATTGAGTTCTGAGCATGCAATAAGCTCTGCTTCAGTAGATTCAAAATTCTTTGAACCCTGTTCTCTGCCTAATTCATACTCCTTTCAAGGATGTGCTCGTGTCTCAGCAAAATGATGTCCCTTCAACTGCTAAACCAGTGTGCTGCATCCCACTAAGTTATCTGAAACAATTTAGTTCACTCAAGGCTGAGTGAGAATTTTAAATAAAGATGAAGGATATGTAGAGAAGGTAGTGAGGGAGGACAGGAGGCAATGTGTTATGGCTCGAAATGGAACAAAACAAATTCGTTTCCCCAAGAGAATGCATACATGTCCTGATGTATGTGTTTCTGCAGACTACATGCAGTGAGACAGGCCATCTTATCAATCTGCAAGCTGCCCACTGTGAGGCACTTGCACAAACAGCAATTTTATACTGAGCAATAGCCAATGTTCTGTCTCAGAAGCAGCTAACTCTTGGAAGCCATAGGAAGGCAAACAAGACTTCCTTGCAAACAGTGATAAATAACTTGAAAATACAGAAAGGCAGTGGTTTCCAAGTAAGATACTGAGGCATACTAGCTTGTTATGAGAGGTGTTGAAATCAGAGCCTTGAAACCTGAAGACTACAGTTTCATGCCCACTGACTGGGAGGTGAGTTCTGTTGAAGGCTGTGAGATTTTTCAAACCCAGATGCACAGGTTTGCCCTTCAAGTCATGAGAATGCATGCACTACCCACACATTGTACAACACTTTTACTTCACTTTTTTTGGACTTTTACCCCACCCCCCCTAGACAAAGTCTACTCAAGTGGGACCATTTTTCTGCCCTGGTCATAAGCTGCCTACGCTTTAAACATTTGTATTTTTTTGGCTACATGTGTTTTCCTTTCCACTGTGCTGAGGATGTATAAGATAACATACCCATGCTACTGGCATAGTGTTGGCAGCACAATGAACCTATACAGTATTACTCTTTAATAGACCTCTCTGCCATCCATTTAATTCTCATCTAAGCTTCTGCCAGTCATCTCACCCTGTGATGGTGAATTCCATACATTAATTAAAGACTCTGCAAAGAAGTTCTCTAATTTATTTCTCCTGAATCTACTGTCAATCAATTATATTGGGTGATCCTGCATGGGCTAAGAAAGAGAGGTTTTCTCAATTGCTCTCCACACTCTTCATTATTTTATACACTTCTATCATGACCCTCTTTTTCATCACTTCTCTAAAGTAGAGGGATTGTCCATCATTGTAAAAAGCATTTGTTTGCAGTTCTGGGAATCCTTTCAGCCAAACCAAGTAACCTGAATTAGAGAGAATAACTTTAATTTTCACTTGTTCCCTATCAGCCAGTCTTAACTATCACATCGCTCCTTGATGTGCATAGAAAACACATTTCTGCCTGTTTTACCTCCCATCCCTCCCTCCCTTATTTGCAAAATGTACACACATACGGAACAATTGCATTCGTTTAAAAAAGAAAGAAAATTAGATAAGCCAAGTAAGTAATGGTGCAAACTGAGTATGTACGTGCCAGTCTTTTTGAAACGTTACTGAAAGTGATTTTGAATACAAGAAGAGACTGTTGGCAACCTGGAAAGAAAAATCCTTGATCCAAATCCTGTTGTCTAGCTCTATCACTGGCATGAAAATTATGTCCCTGGCAATGGCAGATTGCTGCCAGCTAAATTGTTCCTGCTTCAGTTTCAGTTGTGCATAACTTCATATTTTGGCAGGCAAAAAAAAAAAAAAAAGGAGGAGGAGGAGGAGAAGGAGAAGGAGAAGAAAGAAACAGGAATTTTTCAGTTTGTAGCAATCTGCCACTGCTGCTAATGTCATTCCCACAGCACAGGGGAAATTTTGCAACATGAGACTGATCCTTGTTTTAGATACAGTTGCAAGGACATCTCTTCACACTCTTCCTTCCCCTTATGTAGCTCTCCCATTCAAGTTCTGCAGCACAGATTAGAAAAGTTACTTTTTTGGGGGGGGGGGAGGTGACAGCTCCCTGAATTCTTCAGCCAGCCTGATGACTATCACACTAGCTGGAGTATTCTGGGTATTGTCATTCAAACAGTTAGTACGTCTGAATTCTCCAAAGAGGGAGCTTGTCGTCAATAGATAGTTTCCTTTCCACTCTAGGAAGAGAAAGAAATCCTCAGCCATCTGCACCAGAAACATCAGGCTAGTTCCTTTTCTTCCAGCAGCACAGTAGGAACAAGAGATACACTGGACATTTGCAACTCTCTCCCTACTTGGTCCTGACACCTCCTCCTCTTCCATCTCTGCAAATGGATGATCTGGTGTTGTGTGGCCCTGATAGGGTAATACCCAGCACTGAATCACCCATCTACAGCCCCACAGCCAGCCCACTGACCCTGTCTCTTCCCTACCTGGTCCTTTCACCTTGTCCTTCTTCTCTTCCTCCTCTACTGCTGCCATCTTGAGAGACAGCAACTGAGTTTCCCTTCCAGAAGCCGGGCTTGATGTCTCTGCACATGCACTCACCTATCAGCTGACAGGTGGGGCATACACAGAGACAGGAGGGGGCAGCAGCATGGCGGGGGGTCAGGTTTTTTTAGTAACCCCCCATGAATTGTCAAATAAGTTCGTGCTTCATTGATTCATGGGGGCAGCTTCAAGTTGCTGATACAACTTTTGACAACTCACAAAGCAGGATGACTCGCCAAAATGCCGAGTCATCCCCATTTCTATTTATGAATCCAAATTTTAAAATGAATAAATGAGATTATGCTGATATTTGATCCTTTGGAGCTGACACATGGAATCACTATAAAGCAAAAGATTATGGCTACTTCACTGTATGTTAGCTATCGTGATAATAAGAATTAGATATGAAGCTTACGTCCAGCAGAAACTGAAGCAAAGAATGCTTTGTGTGCCTGAACTGAGTTTTTGACTCAGAAAGGCACATATCTGGATAGCTGATTCTGTGTCATAGTTTTTTGCCAGGGCAAATTTCTTTCACCTTTACTTCTCAAAAGCAGAAAGGGTGGGAAATCCAATAGCATTCTTGTTATGGGACTTCACAGTTTGGGAGGATAGGACACACTGCTTTACAAACTGGGCCAAGCATTTCTTTTATGGGCTGTTTCTCTTTTTTTCTACAATCCCCATTAGTGTCAGATAGCACAGCAAATGGAGAAGATCTTGGGAATTGCAGTTATCCATTGATTGATTGATTGATTGATATACTGCCCCATTAGTGCAAGCACTACTCTGAGCAGTTTACAAGTTTAAAATTAAGCCCAGAAAACAAATTGCATTCACAGTATTAATTTGTTAAAACTCTACTCATGTAGATTAAAAAGAGAATTTACAGAGATAATGCCATTGGTCATTGCAGCTGAAAGCAGTACCCTGTATCTCCTTCCTATCTCTCTGTAATATCTATTAAACTGTGGGAGATCATCATCATGACATAAGGAGATTTCTCCACCCTGCTTTGTATACTGCCATCTATGGTGGTAGCACATTATCAAACAATAGTTTCACCATTTAGTTCAGTGGTCCTCAACCTTGGGCCTCCAGATGTTCTTGGACTTCAACTCCCAGAAATCCTAGCCAGCAGAGGCGGTGGTGAAAGCTTCTGGGAGTTGGAGCCCAAAAACATCTGGAGGCCCAAGGTTGGGGAACACTGATTTAGTTGACATCACTGTTGAGGGGAGAGCACAGCCAGTCTCTGAAATACATAATTGCATCCTGTGTGAAATCTATAGATAGAAGAGAACTTATTTTCAGTTCTTTTTTTAAATCAGAATTTATTTACCAACATTCATCAGATTTCAAAAATGGGGGAAGATGAGAGTGACAGATTTACCCATTGCAGAATAGGCCAAGAAGCCAGCTAGAAAAGCAGAACAATATATAATTAGCAGTGTACCAAAGCTCCATAAGGAAAACATAATCACCAATATGTCTTCTAAGCCATTCAAGATGCCATCCTTCATAGAAGCACAGAATACTTCTCCCATTTTGGGCTCTCAGCAGCCTTATCAGGCAGATTAGGTTGAGCGATAATGAGTTCTCCAAGGCCATGATGGCCGATCAGGGATTTGTGAAGCAAATGAAACAGATATCTGAGGCAAAGTGTAAGAATAAATGAAACAGCACCTTATTCCTATAAATCAATTTCATCCAGAAGAGTTATTGCAATTTGAAACTCATGAGACTGTAAATAAGAAGACAATTGGAACTGGTTGTGTGGAAAAGATTAACATAATCCAAACAACTGAAATGAGGAAGCAACTACGTTAAAAACTAAACTGTGCAGAGTAGACACATTCTAGATGGGCTGTATATAAATCTAATCAACCAACCAATCAATCAATCAATATCAATCAATCAATCAATCACTCAATCAATTAAACTCATCAGTTTTTCCTCTAAGGGCATCCATAGGCCATTGAAGAGGTCAAACTGCGTCATATATTGATTTTAACGTAATGAGTGTGCATGTTATCCAAGATTTAATTAGCAGTTAGGGCTTCTCACACATCGTATACGGGGAGGGTTTTAAAAATATCCTTATCTACACACAGCAAAATCACATAGAAAATGATACATACATACAAACATCTCAGACAGTGTATCAGAGAAGTAATTTCAAATTCATCTCAAGTTTAGCCTGGGGCAAAACTGAGTGGCAATTCTGGGTAAAATGGTACACATTTTTTGTGTGGGAGGCATTATGATATTATTTCTTTTGATAGAAATACAAGTACAAACTCTATAGAGTATGCACACAGACTGCTACATTTAATTGTCCAAATTTGCAAGCCTGTTTATTTGTATTTTACATTTGTTGGATATGCTGATATTGTTGTTGTTGTTGTTGTTGTTGTTGTTGTTGTTGTTGTTGTTATGATTATGATTATGATTATTTAAGAAAATGGTCTTTGCTGCTTAGAAATCTCAGCTTTCCCTTCCTGAAATTTCCATACTGCAGCTTTCTAAAATACACCCAATCTTGCTCTACCTTTTGGGTGTTGTTGGCTGGCCCAGATATGCAGCAGTTTCTGTCACATCCAGACCAGGTAAACAGAACTAGGACAAAACAGATCTGGGCTCTTAGAGTGCAAGTTTATAATACTCAGAAGTGAAGCCCAACTGGGCTTATTCTAGCATAAAGGGACTTTGGATTCTAGTTAACACGTGGCCTAAGTTATATGTTGAGTTGAGCAGGCTTTATCTTTAACTGGCTAGTTTATTTTGAATATAATATCATGCAACAAGGTTCTGATTCACACTGAATCTTCATGCCAAGTTCCCAACAAAAAATGCCTTCCACTGCTATTCTTCTTCATAGATACTGTTTGCAGTAACAAATGTGGGAGATGGTCAGCATCAGCAGTCCCTGTGTGGGGTTGTGTGTTTAGGTCTCTTCCCCCACACCAAAAAAGCATAGAGACAGGTTGGTAATAAATAATAAACAGGGTGTGTCAGTAGCCAAGCTTTTTACAAATAACTTTGCCAATACACTTTCCTTCCTGCAGCCTCTCCTACCACCTCTAGCTGGTTATTCCAGGGTGCAGCTTGCAGCAACAGGGGTGCACATATGCAGAAATGAATAAGATATATCGAGTTTCGCATGCATAGTATTTTAAACAACCCTTTAGCAGAAGAGTATATTAGCTCACGTTCCACCTGTAAAACACACTTCCCTGGCAAAGTGATCTGGACCTGTGTTTGAGTAATGGAGACTTTCTTTTAAATGTTGATTCATTTTAATGTCAATGCTTTTCAAAAACCAGTTATTTTACCAGTGTGCTCACAGCCTCACTCAGTCGGCTAGAGATGGGTGACACACGTGTACACTTCTCCCTTGAACTGCACAGGTCTAAGCACTGCATTTTTGGTTATACATGGAATTTTTTTTCCAATAAGGAATTAAATATTCCAATAAACAAATATTCAATGAATATTGTGCTGCTATTTGTCTCCAGGAAGTGGCATGAGATAGGTTGCTCTTAAACCTATGTTGCTGGCAGTGTGGGACCTCCAGTTCAATAAACTACATGGGGGTCTGGCACCACTAACCCTAGCATTGTTGAAGGATGAAGAATAGTTGACTCTTGTTTACCACCCGTCCTCCATGGAACTCTCTACAACCTGGATTGTTAGATGACAATGCTTCTATGTGCTCCCTGTTGATGAAGTGATTTCATTGTAATTTGTCCCATTAGTCACATTGTTTTTAATGTACCAATGCTTAACACAATTAATACAGCTGAAGGTAGTAATGTTTTCTATAATGTTTTCCCTTTACCCACCGTATGATGTATTTTGACAAATCTCTAATTATATACAAATTTTGAGCTGTGCAAAAAAAAAAAATACAAACTACAGATGTGAGTTATAATTTCAGTAAGAATGGGCTGTAAAATGAAAAAAAATCAGAAAAATGAAAATGAAAGAGGCACATACACTCCAAAAAACACATGTATATTCCCTACTTGTGGAGGATAAATGATGTCTGGGTATGTTAAATGTGCTGATGTAGGTAAACATAATATGCAGCTTACTTGGAGTATATAGGGGTAGTAAGTATGTGAATGTGAAGGGATGAGTTTAGATCATGGAATAAATGACAGAGATTGGCTGGGTAAAAGGAGAGAAGTGTATGTAGAGAAGGGAGGAAAATTGGAGGTTAAAGAACATATATCTGAAGAGAGTTGGGGGAAGGATAAGAATTAGGCTAGGTTGTGAAATAAAACTATATATCACTGCAACTGCTTCTGCAGTAAAAGTTACCTAATTGAGTTCCAGCCAAATGGTGTCGTGTTTCGATGACCAGAGGGTTGACTTTGTGGTGGGAGTGTAAAATGCCAGATCAAGAGTGACAATAACAGAGCAACTAAGGGTTGGTGTCAGTGACTGGTGAAGACTGTAAAAGAAAATAATATTAAAATAGACAATTATCCCTGTCACTTGTGGGTAAACCCAGGTCTATTATTTCAAGTGGCATGTTAAAAAGAGAGATGGGACGTACAGTGAGTTTAGGGTGTGGAAGGATATATTAAGGTGCAACGACTAAGCTTTGGTCCAGTTGGTGAGCTCCCCTCAGCTTAGGCACTGCGTAGCTGTTGTGCTCCAAAGGTGAGGAGCTTCCCTATGCTGGGTCTTGTGAAATGGCTTAAGGATTGCACTCTGCTTGGAAAAGCGAACACCACCTTTGGAGGCACTTTCTCTCCTTTTCCTTCTAGTTCAGAATCGTAGTAGTAGTAGTAGTAGTTTGTTTGACTGCAAAATGGAAAAATCATAACACCAGAAGTCTTGAACTTGCCTGAGGCCAGAAAAGACTGCCTTTTTTTGAAAGTGGAAGTGACCAACCTATTCATCTGAAGCCTAAGGTGGTCACAGATGGTATCTTATGATTACTTATTACTGAGAGCAGATTTTTTTTTGCGATATCATTAAAAGCAGGAAATTAACATCTCTTCATTAATATGTATTTACAATCATTTTGGAAGGCAGTTTAATTTCCCCTTTGTTTTCATAGCCATATGAATTCGCTTAATGTTTATTCAAATGATAAAGGGAAATTTCCACTGTGTCCTAACTGAATTTACAATCTATGTGGCCTTCTTCATTCAGTTGTTTTTAAATGTCTAATTGCAATATTGCATTTTTATTACAAATTATGTTTGCATGATCCAATTATAACTCTGTTTCCTAACCATAAGGGAATAAAAATATTAATTGGGCCTTGTGTATTCAAATGAATTTAACAATGCTATTTGTAATAAAAGAGCACACGGCATTTCAATCAGTTTATTTGTCCAGGAAAATGCACACATACTTCAATTCACAGCAATTAAAGAAGGCTGGTGAACATAGAACAAAAGCAATCTCATTAATAAAGTTGTGGCATGCAAATTAGTGGTTCTTTGAAAGTTTAATTTATTTGATTCTGTTTATTACAACAGATACACTGCTATCAGAGGTGATGCTCTGGATGAAATAGGGCATTAAAATAAAATGAGAATATTGATGAAAATAAATGTGTTATAGAGGGTAAACAAGAGATAAGAGGTAATTGTAAATGTACTTATTTACAGAACAGAGTAACCCAAGCAGAGGTGCTTATAAACACAACCACAGCATCCAGCTGCAATAATAGGGTAAGTGCAAGCAGCTGAACATAACAGACATCTCTGCATACCTTCAGAGTAAACACACAAAACTATCTCCCTGATTTCTTTGTGGGATGTGGATATAGGTGCAGGACTTATCTGTTTCCCCCACATTTAGCCTTACATGCTTCTATGCTTAAACTGTTGTTACTATAAGGTGCAGCCCAGTTCCCCTATCAGAGATTCTAGAAGTTTAAATTCAAGTCAAATGCATGAATTTTCATGTTTTGATTATTCTAATGGCAAGTGAGCACAAATTGTCAGGTCCTACATAGCGTGCAGGCTACCACTTCACATGGTGCGACTACTGAAGTATATATAGTGTCCTGTACCATGCTAGGCAAGACAGTTATGCCTCTCAGCCAAAGGAGCCCCAAGGCAGGAAAAGGAAAAAGAGGGCAAGTACTGAAAAACAGACAACCAGGACAGGTATATAAGATATATAAGGTATATAAAATGCAAGCCACCATACAATAACAGTCCAGAAGTCAGACAGATCAGCTTCTACTCCAGTCCAGACAGAGGACATAGTTCAGTCCTCAGACACAATTCAAGAATCCAAAGGTATACAGGAACTATTAGACACATTGTCTTCAGTGGCTTGCACTTCTAAGACTTTCCAGAGATGGACTGCTGGAAACCCACTTAGCACTCATGATTGACCAGCAAGAGGAAGAACTCAGCTGCAGAGTTTGGCCCTTGAATTCTCCTAGGAGAAAAGGCCTCCTCCCCAGAAGACCTCTGTTTCTGAAGAGGCTTTTCTGTCCATGAATCCTTTTCCACAGTCAATCACGTTGCCTTGAGATTCAGGCTGATTCAGAGTGTGTACCTTCAACCTTCTTTGTTCCCACAGATTCTCCTCCTCTCTCGCAGTCCATGCATCCTTGTCATCCGCAGAACCCAGGCCTCCTAAGTTTTAGCCTGTTACTCTATCCACTACACCATACACTATAATAATAAAAATCCGTATGTATGTGTATATGTGTGCAGTTGTGTGTCTGTCTCCAAAATAGGTTCCAAGACTGTGAAATCAAGACACTTAAAATTTGGCATGTATGGTAAGGAGACCCTGAAGGTGTGAATATTATGTGTACTGTATTTCATTTTTAAAATGGGCTAAATTGTTTTAATTTCATAAAAGCTCTCTGTTCAGAATATCACAGACTGAGTCACTGAGTAGCAGACACTAATCTCCTCAAGAGTAGAGGTCTCATACCGAACCCCAACCCTAAATCCCAAACACCAGGAACCTCTCCAGCCCAAACATCAGCACTAGGGAAATTAACCTCTCAGGAATCAGAAAAGTCTGATAAAGAATGGCAGACCACTATGCAGAACCTGCTGTCCACAGGATTTGATCAAATTAATCGACGATTGACCGAAATGACAAACCAAATGACGTATATACAGGCAGAATTGACTGAGACAAAGGAGCAGGTAACACAAATCAAAACTAAAACACAAGATATAGAAGGGAAAATGAAAAATACAGACGCCAGACTAGATAAAGCTGAAGAAAGTGTACAGCAGATACAGAGAGACCAAAGGCAATGCCAGGACAGGCTAATAATGCTGGAAATGGAACGTGCTCTTAAGATGCTAAGAATCCAAAATGTACCAGAAAAGGGATCTGAGGACTTGGAGACAGTAATGAGTGAAGCCCTTGCACCAGCAATAGAGATGGATGTAGCGGAATTCCGCCAAGGTCTGGAAGCAGCCTTCAGAGTGAGTACAGCATATGTTAGGAAAAATAATTTACCCAAAGAAGTACATTTGAGATTCACGAAGAAGGCAATCAGGGATAAGGTTTTAAGGGCTTCACAAGAAAAACAATTGATAATAGAAGACAAGAAAATTAATGTCTTAAAGCAAATCCCATGGCAAGTGAGACAGAGAAGAAAGGAATATGCATCTTTGGCACAGCTACTCCAACAAAATGGAATCTCATATAGATGGCTAACACCAGAAGGGCTATTTTTTCGGATTGATACACAGAGATACAACATAACATCCCCGATGAAGGCACAAAACTTCATAGAAAAAAATGAGAAGAAGCTAAAAAAAACTGACAACAAGGAATCAGAAGAAAGATCTCGAGAGGAACAAAGCCAACTATCACAAGCAGAATCAGAAACAGAGACAGAAGAACAAGAAGCAATAGAGCCAAGATGTACTAGAAGCATGATGAAGAAAAAACAAAAGGATAGTAATTTAAATCAAGATGACTAGAAAACAACTGAAGATTTTATCAGTAAACGTAAACGGCCTAAACTCACCCCAAAAGCGAAAAAAGATCTTTCTACAACTGCAGAAACAGAAATCTGATGTTATATGCATCCAAGAAACGCATGTGAAAAGAAAGGATTTGAAATTATTAGAATGGCCAAGATTAGGAAAACTATTTGCGGCTTCAGACGTGAGCAAAAAGAAGAAAGGAGTAGCTATTTTTATTAAGAAGGAATGGGAGCCCTCCCTGATTTTTGCCTCAGAGGATGGAAGGATAGTAATGGTGGAAATCCAAAGAGAATCTAAGAAATTCCTAATAGTCAATATTTATGCACCAAATGGAAATCAAGAAAACTTTTATAAATAATTGCAGCGAGAATTGGCAAATAAAGAGTATGATCATTACTGCATAATTGGAGATTATAATGCTGTTTTCGACAGAGAACTAGACACAAAAACAGAAAAATCTAGTAGAAAGAAGAGAAGCACAATTCCAAGAAATTTCCTACAATTAGCAGAAGAATTAAATATGGTGGATGCATGGAGAACATGTAATCCAAAGACAAGGGATTACACTTTCTACTCTAACAGGCATAAATCGTGGTCAAGGATTGATACATGTTGGATATCAACAAACCTAATGAAAGAGTTGGAACAAATACATATCTTACCGAATACATTTGCAGACCATAACCCAATTTTGTTACAAATAGGAAGTAGAACAAGAGAATTCACTTGGAAGCTGAATATATTACATCTAAAAAATGAAAAATTTAAGAAACAAGTAAAAGAAGAAATTGACTTTTTCTTTAAACAGAATATGAGACCAGATATCTCAATGTTTATGATATGGGAGGCAAGTAAGGCCTTTTTTAGAGGAATAGCCATAAGATTTGCAGCTAAACAAAAAAGAGAAAGACAGAAAAAATATGAGACTCTGGAAAGTAGATTAGCCATAGAGGAGAGGCAGTTGAAACAAAACCCAACAAACAAAGAACTTATAGAGAAGATAAAACTTACACAACATCAGATAAATATATTGCTCACTGAAGAAACCGCAAAGAAGTTCAAATTTGCAAAGCAAAATTTTTTTGAGAATGCAAATAAACCAGGAAGATGGTTAGCATACAAATTAAGGAAAGAGAAGGAGAAGACAATAATCCAAACTTTGAAAGACGAAAAGGGAACAGAAAAATTCAAACAGGAAGAAATAAAGAAAATTGCTGAAGATTTTTATAGGAAGTTATATGAGAAAAAAGAAGTGGATGGAGAAGCCCAGGAAGAATATTTGTTGAAGCACAATAAAATGAAATTGACTAAAGAACAAATTCAGGCCTTAAATGAGCCTATAACGTATGCAGAAATTACAGAAGCCCTTAAAAAACAAAAAAAATGGGAAAGCACCAGGCCCAGATGGACTACCAGCAGAATACTACAAAGAACTGGAAGAGGTGCTTCTCCAGCCATTTAAAAAGCTTCTAGAATGCATTGAAGAAGAAGGGAAAATACCAGCAACATGGACTGAAGCAACAATCTCTCTTATACATAAGGAAAACACGGAAGGTAAAGAAATACAAAATTATAGGCCAATTTCATTGTTGAATGTGGACTACAAAATATATGCGACTATCCTGGCAACTAGATTGAAAAGAATTTTAACCCACTTGATACATCAAGATCAGTCTGGGTTTCTTCCTAAAAGACAGATGAAGAATAATATAAGGATAGTTTTAAATGCCCTGGAATACTATGAAGTACACCCGGAGAAACAGATGGCTATGATATTCTTGGATGCGGAAAAAGCATTTGATAATCTTGACTGGAATTTTATGATGCACACATTGAAAACACTGCAGGTTGGAGAAAGATTTATGAAACTAATTAAAGCAATATATACGGAGCAAAAGGCAAAAGTAAAAATCAATGGCAAACTATCAAAAGAAATCCAAATACAGAAAGGTACTAGACAGGGGTGCCCACTCTCCCCACTCCTGTTTATTTTGACTCTGGAAATACTAAACGAACAAATTAGAAACAAAAAAGAATTGAAAGGATTAAAAGTGAAAGGTCAAGTCTACAAACTCCAGGCCTTTGCGGATGATTTAGTTATCATATTGGATTCAATAGAGGACCTGATGACAACGTTAAGAATTTTTGGTGACATGGTAGGAATGAGAATAAACCAAAAGAAGACTAAATTACTTACCAAAAACATGAGAGAACATGAAAGACAAGAGCTAATAGAGAAGACGAACTTTCATGAGGAGAAGAAAATTCGATATTTAGGAATACAAATTACAAAAAAGACAAGTACATTATTCAAAGATAACTACATGAAACTAATGAAGGAGATACAGAACAATTTGGAGAAATGGGACAAATTACAACTATCGTTGTTGGGAAGAATTGCAGCAATTAAAATGACTATTTTACCAAAAATCCTATTCTTATTTCAGTCAATCCCTATAATATTAAAACAGTCATTTTTCAAAGAATTTAATAAGATAATCATGAGATTTATATGGCAAGGTAAAAAACCAAGAATTAAAATTAAGGCAATGCAAGATGCTAAGCAGAGGGGTGGCTTTGGTCTTCCTGACTGGGTTCTGTATTATAGAGCTTGTATTCTAGATTGGATAAAAGAATGGATAACTCTAGAAAATGATAGATTACTTAGCTTGGAGGGACATGATTTGCAATTAGGCTGGCATGCCTATTTATGGTATAAAAAGGACAAAGAACAAAAATTTTTTAATTCACATATGATAAGAAGAGCTTTACTGGGAATGTGGAGAAAAATTGTACAACAAATTTATTACAAAATACCTGTATGGGTGTCACCGTTAGAGGCCTTTATCCAACCCAGTCTTATGACAAAAACAAACTTTTTAAAATATCAAGATCTATTAAAAAAGGATGGTGAACTAAAGTCTAAAGAAGAGCTAGAGTCTCAGAATATATATATAGAGTGGTGGCCTAGAGCACAGCTAGAATCTAGATATACAAAAGATAAAATAGAAGGCTTCTACTTAGAGCAAACGATTTTTGACAAACTTTTATTAGGTTCAAAAGAACAAACTGTTAAGAAAATGTATAATTATATGTTGGAAATTAAGATGCAAGATGAAATGGTTAAGGAATGTATGATTAAGTGGGCACAAAATATAGGGCATAACATTGATATTGATCAATGGCTGAAAATATGGCAAAATAATATAAAGCTTACAAGATCGGTGAACTTTAAAGAGAATATATATAAGATGTTTTATAGATGGCACATGACCCCAGAAAAATTGTCAAAGATGTATACAGATGTATCAAATAAGTGTTGGAAATGTGAATCACAAGTGGGAAGCTATTATCATATGTGGTGGTCATGTGGAGTAGCGAAACAATATTGGAAAAGAGTACATGTAATGTTGGAACAAATATTGCTCTGTAAAGTGCCATTAACCCCAGAACTGTTTTTATTGAGTATGATACCTGAAAATATAGATAAGTCAAAGAATTATATAGTTATATACATAGTTACGGCAGCTAGAATTTTATATGCTAAAAATTGGAAAAGATCAACGGTACCGAAACAAGAAGATCTTATTGAAAAGATACGGGAAATAGCCGAAATGGACATTTTATCAGAAGTTATGAAGGACTATCCCTTGCAAAAGGCAACAGAAAGATGGGATCTATTTAACAAGTGGACAGAATCAACAGGCAGCTTGTGAACAGTACATATTGAAAGGAGAACTGAATCTAGAAGGCAGAAAAGAGTAAATAGAATAATTTAAAATCTTGATATGGCAATAGGTACAGAATGGATGAAAGTATGTTATTGTCTCCCCTCTTCCTCATTAATCCCAATTCCCTTTTCCTTTTTGTTATCCCTTATAAAAAATAAAAAATACAAAAAAAAAAGAGTAGAGGTCTCATAAAGGACACAAAGATGAGTGTTTTAGAACACACCCTGTTAATGATACTGGATCCCCAACTCAGATGGTGTTGGGATCTTTTGCAGGCTGTGTTTTGATTGTGGAACTGACTTCATATTCTGCATTGGCAGCTGAGGGGAGAGTGGGCACCTCTCAGTTTCCCCTGAGATCAGGATTTAGCCAGCTTCCAAAGCAACAGTTAACTGTGGTTCATCCCTGTTTTGCCTTCCCCATAAAGGAAACATCAGGGCTGGTGCTTGCTTTGTAGCAAAAATGAGGGGGGAAGGAAGCTGACACTTTGTCTGAAGAACATTGTTGTTGTTGTTTAGTCATTTAGTCGTGTCCGACTCTTTGTGCCCCCATGGACCAGAGAACAAAGAACATATTTGTGGCTTAACCTGACTTCCTTTTGCCACATTTTCCTTTGGAAGGAATGATGCTTCAGGGTAGAGGTGAGGTACCCCAAGGGCTGAATTGGGAGCCCTGGAGATCCAGAGCTTCTTATTCCCTAACCTACAGATTCCCTATACGCTATCAACTGATGGATACTATTTCTTCCTGATACATATAGTAATGTTTCGCACCTGCTAGGCAGCTGCATTGCAAGAAGTACACTCGGACAATCTATTTCATAATGCAGATATGTTCACAACAGGGTATTAATGCCCATAATATGATTATATGAGGAAAATCAGTTATAAATCAGAGCTAGATGATCATATTACTTTATTACAATATTGCTAAATTGAAAATGCATGTCCTATGTTGATTTGAGTGAGAAGCATCATTCATTCAGCCTGATAGCACCCTTGACGTCAATGAACCCAGATGACTATACAAATCAAAAAGGCCTTTAAAACCATTTAAAGCCAAGTAATGTAAATTTTCAAGACAAATATATTCAAGGAAATAAAAACAATCATTATGCCTTCTGATTAAGCAGTCTGGTATAGATAAAAATGCATCTAAGATGTCTTTTATTTCATTGTGTTGCATACCAAATAGGAAAACAATACAGAAATATCTGCACCAAATGCCAAGTAGTAGTCAAATGGGTAATATCTTCAGTACTGAGAGTGGGAACTATAGAAAACACTTCATAACCCACAAGGCTGCAAGCTAATTTGCATTAATCAGCAATGTATGCAAATCATTGCTATAATATGTGTAATGGAGTGGATGAAAACCACCATTCCAGATTCTTATAATGTGGCAGCTAGAAGTACAAGCTATATATTAGGAAATTCCAAGAACAGAAGTCATCTGATGATGAACTCAGAAGTTGCCTTAAAAAAGCCACTGTCAATCTCTTTCTGCCATATGGAGATAACAGTGAGAGTGTGTTCCAAGTATTCTGTACTTTAGCTTTTCCAGTCTGATTCTACCTTCTTTATTGTACAGTGCATAACCAAGAAAGGAGGCAGACCAAACACTGGGAGTGAGCAAAGGGGAATTAGTGTCATTGGATATACGCTTCACACAGACTTACAGGGCCATAAGCTGTTGGAACTTTGAAATATTTGAGAAAGTGCCTCTTCCAATAAGGATCTATCCTTAGATAAACTGAGGTTTGTTCCTCTCTGTCTCATCATTTGGAGCAATACTACTTCTGGAGACCCAGGAGTGGGCTTTCTCAGCTTTAGTACATCAATGGTAATACACCCACAATTCAGAAATCAGATCTGTGCAAACACAACCCTTATTTTGGTTCTCCTGAACATCTGGGACTTTATGAGGTTACAGATTGTTTAACAAACGATGGATTTGCTGATTGAGTTTTGTTTGAATTGTTACATTAGCCAAGTTCATCTTGCTTAAATTGCACTAGAGCAGACCCATTGAGCTGGCTGGATAACAGTAATTTAGATATCTGGCTGCAGAGCCAGAGGTTGAGAGTTCAATTCTCCACTCCTGTGAGTACAGCCAGCCTGTGTAGCCTTGGGTAAGCTGCGCAGTCTCAGGGAAACCCCAGAAGAAAGGAATGGTAAGCCACTTCTGAATATGCTGTACCTGGAAAACTGGAAAAGAGTCACCATAAGTCAGAATTGGCTTGGAAGCACATAGTTATTATTTATTGTTAGGCCCATTGAATTAATGAGGATTTGGTGAGTCAATTCCTCCTTAAGTCCCATTGATTCAAATGAGCCTGTTCTAACTGTGACTTGCTATGGTAAAGTAAGTTACAGTTAGAGCAGGCCCATTTGCATCAATGAATTTTATGGAGGAGCTAACTCACCAAATCCCCATTACTTCAATGTATCTACTCTAGTGCAATTAACTATACTAAGCTACAAGACTTTAACGTCTGTTTAAAAGCACATGTTTTGTTAAAATTGTTTTAAGGTTGTAATATTGTTTAATTGTATTTGTACTGTTTGTACCCTACATGAGATCTATGAGCGAGGGGTACAAATATTTTGAGAAACAACAATAGGTATATCTGGAAGTTGCAATAGAAACTAGGGGTTATCAGGATGCTAAACCAGAGAGCAAGAAACATCCCCACCTCCACAGAAGCCAAGCAGAAAGAAGATGGACACCTGAAGCAGCCCTTAAGCCCTGGAGATATCCACAATGGGCCTTCAACAAGGCAATGTCCTGACCCAGCAGGACAATGGAACATTCTGAGACCCAGAGTTGATGGAAGAACCTGGTCATTCCTTATGTGGCACGTGTGTATGACAAGCTCAAAAAGATTTTTTATAAACATCACATACCCATGCACTTCGAAACCACAAACATACTAAGGCAAAGACTTGTCCACCCAAAAGAACGGACAACAAAGCAGAATAGGAACAATATAGTATATGTGGCTGAATGCAAAGAGTTTGGAGCTCTACATTGGAAAAATCAAACAGCCACTAAACAGGAGAATGGCCTAGCTCGGGAGGGGCAATGGCTCAGGACCACAATCAGCAGTATCCCTTCATTTGAAGGACAAAGGACACTCATTTGATGACCAAGATGTACTCATTTTTGGACCCAGAAGATAGGTGGTATGAGAGAGGGGGTCAGGAGGGCCATACATGTGCATATAGAAAATCCCTCACTCAACAGGGGTGGAGGCCTTAGATTCAATCTGTCTAATATTTATCATGCTGCCCTTTCATTGGTCCCCAGAAGGATTAGGGACACACACACCAGAAAGACAATTAACACACCTTAATGACCATTAATGACCCATGACAATGGGTGGAGAAGGACTGCAGAAGTGGGATTTTCACTCAACCCTGTCCTTCCTTCTTCTAATAAGCCTATTCAGAGGAGGGGGAAGTAAAACCAATGTGGAGGTTATATCAGGGATCTCGTACCAACTCTGCACAGACTGAAGAAGGGTCTCTTATTATTTTATATATCTGTGGTTTTATCATGATATTATTTGACCATATCTGTATTTTAAACAATTGTGACAGCTTTTAGCTAATACAATAAACGTGAACTACTACTACTTTGATGAGTAGCAAAATGTTTCAGCTTATTAAGGAATAAGTCCAGCTGCCATGACTCAACTTCCAGATAACATCACCAGGATGACTGAGAACCTTCACAGAAACAATAGGTATACTTTGATGTTTTCCAGTCAGGCAAATGTATCCTACTAAAACTGCTAGCACATTTTCCCCTGACTGTTTTTTCTTACTTTCATAGATTGATCACAGCCAAGATCTCCACTAAGGAAGTACATAGTAAAGAAGAGGAGATCAAATTTGATTGTGTTGCTGTGTGTGAATGACAGAAAGCATATTAATGCAATTCAGAATGAACGTAATGGTTCATAGGGCTGTGTGTAGCTCGGTTTGGAAGGCCAGTTTGGGGCTTTAGAATGTAATCCATTTTGGTTTGGTGAGGGGAGTATCTGTGTCAATCTGATTTGTGCCTTGGATCTGAATCAATCTGTAAATTTCTAAAGTCACTGTATTGACTTGCACTAGACAATCAGAACAGCTGTAACTCTTTTTTGCTATTCCCTTGATATACATGAGAGTGGGGGATCTGGCAGACCCTAGAGCGGGCTGTAAATCTGCCACATTTCAGAGAGATAGCTTCAGGGATTTGTGTACTAGGCCAATGTTTGCTTTGGGGGAAAATAATAAAAACAGATTGAATTAATTTATACCTCAGTCCAAAGCAATTTCCAAATTCATTCCATGGAACTGAATTAAACCTTCTATTTCAGGCTAAACCACTTACAAATCAGTCTGAAACTGACCTAGTTGGTTTGAAATTTGGTTTTCTGATTTTGGAATCCAGTGCATAGCCCTAGTGCTTACTTATACAAACAAATTCACAAAACCATATGATGAGGAGGATGACTTGCCATAGTAAGTTGGCATGTTGTCACTTGCCATGACCAGTCAGCTGTCATTATCACCAAGGATCAAATAATACAATGTAAATCAAGATTTAGGAATTTTCAAGGCTTTTGATGACTTTTCGAAAAAGATGACTTTTTTGATATTGATCAGTGTGTTCATAAATAAAATAAATAATTCAGATTCATTCTTAATAATATGACTCAATCCTATGGGCATGTTATAAAGGCTGGGTCTGCCCAAGACTTATGCTACTTGAGGCAGAGTCGGAAATGGTGCCTCACCAGCTCACCAATGATGAGTTGTATAATACACAAAAACAACCCAATTCTTCTGGATCATGAGGCACAAGATGATGATGATGATGATGATGATGATGATGATGATGATGATGATGATGATGATGATGATGATGATGATCCCGCCTATCTGGTCGGGTGAGGACCACTCTAGGCGGCTAACATATCTCACCAACACCTCTACCCATTCCTGGCAGTAAAATTACAATGATGGTAAATAAAATAACCAACAATTTGATGCCTTCTCACTGAACTCTGAATCTCCTGCCTGAGGTAGTTTCCATCATTCTTCCAGATAAGGTAGCCCAATATAAAGATTACTTTATGAAAGTGAACTTTAAAAAAAACATAGAATGAGCAAAAGTGTTAAGCCCCAAAATATTTTGGAGTTCAGCTCTCAGAAATTTGAGTCAACATAGCCAATAGTAGGGAATAATGAGAGTTATAATCCAAAGTATCTGGAGGGCTAAACGTTCCCCACTTATATGTATATAGTTCAAGTGGCAGCAACAGCAATATGAAAATTTGATCCATTTAGGTGTTATATGGTGCAGGTAATTTAAAAAAAAAAAGCAGAGACATCACCTTGCCAACAAAAGTCCGAATAGTCAAAGCTATGGTTTTTCCTGTAGTGTTGTATGGAAGTGAGAGCTGGACCATAAAGAAAGCTGACCGCTGAAGAATTGATGCCTTTGAATTGTGGTGCTGGAGGAGACTCTTGAGAGTCCCCTGGACTGGAAGGAGATCAAATCTAACCATTTTGAAGGAAATCAACCCTGAGTGTTCACAGGAAGGACAGATCCTGAAGCTGAGGCTCCAGTACTTTGGCCATCTCATGAGAAGAGAAGACTCCTTGGAAAAGACTTTGATGTTGGGAAAGTGTGAAGGCAAGAGGAGAAGGGGACGACCGAGGATGAGATGGTTGGACAGTGTCATCGAAGCAACCAACATGAATTTGACACAACTCCGGGAGGCGGTGGAAGATAGGAGGGCCTGGCGTGCTCTGGTCCATGGGGTCACGAAGAGTCGGACACGACTAAACGACTGAACAAACAAACAAACAATTTTTTTTAAATATATATATATGCCATTCCATGAGCTGGTGCAACTCTTGGCTTGGAGTGCCTGGATGCAGAACCACCAGTCATGAGTTCAAATCTCAGATCAGCCCATATCAGTTGCCCTGATCCTTGCACAGCATTGTTCAAGCTGCATGGTTCAAAAGCACCACCAGAACTAAAGACTGGTAAACTACTTCTGAGTACTTTATACCTGAAAACCTGGGGACAATAATCATAACTCAGAACTGACTTGACAGTACATTGTTGCTTTATGCAGTTCTATGTGATATTTGGGAGTAAACAAGGGGGAATCATATAAATGCACAGAAAACCAAGAGAAAGGATTTCAGTCAGTATCCTCACAGTTATAATTAGCATATTTTCCTGTAAGTTTGATTAGACGATTGAAATATAACTCTAAAGTAACATCGTATACCCCAGCCTTATAGTTACCTTATATATGCAAGTTTGGTATTATTATTATTCTGGAGAAATAAAATTTGGCTGAGATATGAAAGTACAGTATGAGTCCTGGTACCTTTGAGACAAACTGCTGAAGTAAATGATACAGGCATTGCATCTTTATGAATTCTCTTAAGAGATACACATTAAGTCAGCAATCTGCTCATAATAAAGCCACTGACACCATGTTCAATGCCTTTTTGTACCTCACAGCAATGATACTTCAGATAACAGGTGAAATTAGGCAGTAGTAATTCCATTTGTTTTAGGTAGCCTAGAGACTGATGATTCTGTTTATATGCTACTGTCAATAAATGGGTATTGCTTGCTGCAAACCTTGCAATAGCTGAAATGTGTGCAATGAATCCTAAAGTACTTTCTAATGCTACCTTAAAAATAAACTTCTAAGCTTGTGAAATAAGTGCAGTTTGGCTAATTGTGTTGTAAAAGAATATAACAGAGTATAATTAGCCCTATGTTTGCCCCTCCTATAAATCATCCATTGGATTCACAGGAACCACAGATACATCTATTTGATTGTATGTCTTTTTTTAAAAAAAAACATGTATGCTCATGAATGTTCATGGATGCTCATTAATACTTTATACTCCCTTCCCCACTCCTCAGTTTCAAAATGTGTGAAGCAAGCTAAGCAATATCTGCTTGAGAGGAAAACTGGTTTTGTCGTGACACATTTCAGTGAATACTTAGAACTGCAGGCTTGAGGTTGCTGATGACACGAGTGCTAGCCAGTAGGCAGTCCATATAGCTAGGGCTTCCCTGTTAGGGTTAAACCAGGCCTAAAGTACTGAGTCACTCCTGTTGGCCTGAAATCAAACCAAATAAAGTCAAATAGAAGAATTTAACCTTTCCATTCCTTTCAAATTCATAAAGGGGCAATGTTACAAATAACTCCATGAATAACCCTGTGCAGCTTAAGCAGAAAGCACAGATATCTCAAACCACATATTGTGGGGCGGGCGGGGGGACGGGCAGCCAGAGAGGGCAAATGGCTGGGTCTGCATGTTATCTGGAAAGTAACCAGATTGTGCTGTGCACTATACGCAGCCATCTGAATAGAGGCATCTGGGCAAATAAAGCATTCTCCATTCACTGAGACATGTATAGAGATCTGAAGCATGTTTTGTCAGTCTTCGTAAAGCTGAGAAACTAAACTAACAGGATGAAAACCTTTTGGAGGTCGACCATTTATAGGGTCACCACAAGTCAGAGGAGACTTGATGACACATAATAACAACAACAACAAATGTTGAAGCAGCAAATAGCCTCAGAGAAGAGCCCTGTCAGCTTGATCATGCAGTTTGCTACAAGATTTTGAAATGGCTGCTTCCATAGATTTCACAAAAAACTTCTTCTGGATCATCTTAGCATCCCAAATAGAGATCAGCCTATTTTTCCACCAGATGTCACCATGTTGTCTAGTGAAATAAAAGTTTCTTCAGACCACCTGCTGAGTAATGAAAAACCTGTGAAATCTGTAGATTTACAGTTGGTGTCTCATGGTACCATTAAACTCATTATACAAGAAAATCCTGGTTGGGCATCCAAGAATTTTGATGTCTCCTTCAAAGATTATGTAATTTATATGACACCATTTTGTGTCAAGAAACCAGGGCTTGGTATTTACTGCTGGTTTCTCTGGTTTATAATATGCAAACTTTCAGACTTTGGTGGGGAGAGAAGGAGAAGTATCAAAGAAGGCTTGATTTTTCTGGTTTTCTTGCCATTTCAAAGAGCAATCATCCAACTGGACTATGCTGTTCAATTTAGCCATCACCACCTCCTGATGATAAATGTCTCCTTTGGAATTGAAAAAAAAAAGTGAAAATACATAGCTAATCTTTTTTTCATATCAACTCACACCTCTTTTGTTCTGGCAGGTAAATTTAATGCCAGAATGGTTCCCTCTAATGATAATCTTCATGCTCATTTTAATATTGCTCATCCAATATCTGAGACAGGAAATTTGCACTTCCTCAGACAGTCTAAAGAAGCCAGACTAAAACTGAAAGGTTTGTTGCAGGCCACCTATTTTATTCTTAAGGGAGCAGTTCACAGAGATACACCTGGAGAGTTTACATATTGGTCTGGACACAAAGAAAGATGAATTGACTTTGTCTTGGAATCATACAAATCGCTGGACTCTGTGATCTATGTGAAAACGGGGATGCGCTAAGATATTGATAACTTCCGAATCTTTTTTGGAAATAAACATGGGGAGCCTAGTAATTTCTGTACCATGATTTGACCATGAGAGCAAAGAATCTTCCAGCTTAACAAATACTGGTTGAGCAGTTCCAGATCAAGCTTTCCTGAATTGCAACTTCAACAATAACTATATGACATGCTAATTAGAAACAACAACAACAACCAGGTGTTAAAGGGGCTGTGATTATGACTGATTTGGGCTGCTAGTACCAATGATTCTTCCTTTTTTGTACATTTTTGTCCTCATCTGTTAGGCATGGTTGAAAGACTTAAACATACAGTTGCCTGTATTATTGCCTGTATACTTGGTTTCTAATATATTACCTCAATTTTATCATTCCAGGCATATCTGACAAGTTTTATATGTGAACACCAATAGGATTCTGCCTTTAGTCTGCAAAGCAGTTGCAAACTAGTTTTCTCTTGGATTGGCAATGGCATTCATCTTGCCTGTTCTTTTAGTGGCTCATGCGTATCACAACAATATTGACTGATTGATTGTTTGGTCCATAATTCCAAGATTTCCTTCAGGCTGATGCATTTTGTGTCCTAAATCCTCACATTAGCAGACAGCTGTTGATGCATATGGAGAAAAATCACACATTTGAAAAGTGTGCACAGAAAAAAATTAAATGCATTCCCAATATTGCTTTAATAAGCTTCAGTCAATGGGAAGAATGTGTTCAAATAGTACATTATTTCTATACACCCACACCTTGGAGGGAGAAAGCTAAAGAAAAAGGGAGAGATTATGTCTCTTGAGTACACATTGTAATACTCCTGCTTGAAAGTTATTTAAAATCCCCAACTACACGATGTGAGTGTACATTTTTTATTTTTATTTTTTGGCTGGGAAGCAGGTTTTTCAAAGCCCCCATGTGGTGGTAGTTCATTTTAAATCAATTCAGGTCACACTCTTTTTTAAAAAAAACTTGTTTTGGCATGTCTGATTGCTTGTGTCAGAGTAAATAGTGTATATGCGGATCTGAGGTGCCAAATAGAACAGATTTCAGACCGCAAAAACCTGTCCCAGTCCATTCCTTTTTTTAGTGCTGCTTCAATCTAGCGCTATGCCAGTTCAAAACTTACATTAAAATATATATGTTAAAAATGAGAGGAGACTGGGGACTATGACAACTATCTGGAAACTCCCTCTTGCCAGATTGCAGGACTGTACCTTTCCTGTCAGCTCCAGGGAACTCCCAGCAGTTGGTGAAAGAAGTGTGGCTGGTCTTCAGAGTTAGAACGAGCTGCCCCTGCTTACCCACCCTCCCCACAACCTGAGAGAAGCCTTCACTGAGTGGAAAGTTGGGATATACTCCCCTCCCTATGTACTTACAACATAAGGCAAGACATGGACATGTGTGCAGGACGTCTTTCTAGGACAGCTTCCATCAAGACACACATAATGACACAAAAAACCATGTGACATATCAATTTCTAAAATACCTGAACCAGTTCCCAATTTAATTTAACAGTGTAATCATGCCATTAAAAAGCAACACATCTTGATGGAACCTGCTACAGATCAGGCATTAAAGTAGGAAAACTAAGGCATTTAAGTGTATGGACTTCTTAATTATCCATATTTTCTTTCTGTTTACCTGTCTGAGAAACAGATAATAGGGAGGGGACTTCAAAACCTACTTTTATTATAATATTTGTATATTTATTGTTTGTTAATATATTGTTCAAGCTCTTCACCATGGACATTTATGTATGTGTGATAGAAAATGTTCCGGAACGAAGATGTTTTAAAACTGCTTACATTTCCACTGAATATGTTTGTTTGCAATCTGTTTAGATTTCATTGATGTCAATAGAAAAAAAATGCATATGCTTAAACAAGACTTTGGCTAGAACAATGGGTTTCAAACTGTCTACTTTCAAGGAATGTTTTAGATCTTGACATATCGGTTAAGGACAGGCAAGAAG
Source organism: Pogona vitticeps (assembly GCF_051106095.1). Taxonomy (NCBI): domain Eukaryota; kingdom Metazoa; phylum Chordata; class Lepidosauria; order Squamata; family Agamidae; genus Pogona; species Pogona vitticeps. The sequence continues at coordinate 146,159,366 of NC_135786.1, read as the reverse complement.
CAAAAGTAAAAAGTGACAGAAGTAGGGTCAAGATCATTCATACTATTGTATTGCCAATTGCTATCTATGAGTGTGATAGCTGGACAGTGAAGAAAGCTGAGAGGAAGAAAATTGATTTGTTTGAAATAAGATGCTGGAGGAGAACTTTGCAGATGCCCTGGACTGCCAGTATGACAAACAAGTGGGTTCTTAGAGCAAATCAAATTTGAACTTTCTCTGGAGGCAAAAAAATAATAATGATGAAACTGAGGCTGTTGTACAGCATTTTGAGCACATCGCGAGAAGGCAAGTTTCACTGGAACAGACAATATTGCTAGAAAAAGTTGAAGGCAGCAGGAAAATAACAAGACCAAATATGAGACAGAATGACTCCGTAAAGGAAGCCACAGCCTTGATTTTGCAAGAGCTGAGCAGGGCTGTCGAGGATAGGACATTTTGGAGGTCACTCATTCACAGGGTCACCATAGTTGGAGGCAACTTGATGGCGCATAACAACGACAACATATTTGCTAAGGAATTTCTGAATATTTCAGAGGATTCAGAAAGTGATTACTAGGTACAGTCTAGAAATGAGGATTATCTAGTCTCTGACCTTTCTGTGTGGAGTGTAAATGGGTCCTTGAATACTGATTCTCACCCTTTAGCCCCCTCCCCCAATGTTTTCAGCTTAAACTTCCACCGTCTCTTCATCTGGAGAATTAAAAGTTTAGAGCCACTGGCCCCAAACGCCCCTACCTTACTTGGATCTGTAGATTACAGGAGAGGTTTAGGAGTGAGCATTGAAGACCTCTTGATGAGCTCCAAAGGAAGCCTGGGATTTTCTAAGACATTATTTGAAAAAAAAAAAACAAAAAACGCTGGGTTAGATATTATTTACTGTTGGAGTAGAAATTGGATTCTGGTAAAAAATGAATCAGCCTTAAAATTCCAGTCCCTTTATTTAAACTACATGCCATGTTGCTTCTGTTGCTGATGTCTTGTGTGCAATAAACTGCTTCATCTTTAAGAGGCATATTGAAGTCACATCCTGCTCACATGAAGGATAGCTAACATTTCCGCAACATAGAAAGAAGCATCAATTCTCTGCTTCTGTCCATGTCCCCTCAGTGCACTTGACCTTCACACTGCGATTTCATTGGCTCCACATGCTTCAGTCATAGATTCAGCATGAGAAAGTATTTCCAGGACATAGATCACATTTGCAGATTCTGCACAGATTTATATGAGCCATAAATCAGGGCTACTTCATTTTGTCCTTGACTTTAGAATTGTTTTAAATCAGTATAGAAAGGTATATTTAAATACATACAATAAATCACCTTGTGCAGAATCCAGTTGGATCATTCCTCTGGCAGAACTGCATCTCTCAGCTGAACCAGGAAGAAAGCATGCCCCTTTCCTCCCTGTATAAGGCTTTCTTTTAAATCCCACCTGGAATATTTTTTTAAGAAAAAAACTGGATGTAAACTTTAAAAATAAGTATCTATTAGAATCAAAGAATGAGATGGTTGGACAGTGTCACTGAAGCTACCAACATGAATTTGACCCAACTCCGGGAGGCAGTGGAAGACAGGAGGGCCTGGCGGGCTCTGGTCCATGGGGTCATGAAGAGTCGGACACAACTTAATGATTAAGCAACAACAACAAAAATCTATTAGAGTTGGGCACAAACCTCAGTGTGGAGGTTCATGCCAGGTCATATGTGTGGCTCCTTCCCCCCACATCCCTGGCTGAATTCCCCCTCTCACCAGCTGGTGAGAGCTCCTCTCCTCCTCCTCTTTGACTCTTTGCCAGTCTCTGGCAGGAGCATGGACTTCCCTGCCCCACCTCCTTGGTTGATCGCCCACTCAGACAAGGAGATGCAACTGACAGTCCTGTGCTCCTTCCAGGGACCGGCTGAACAGCTGAAGAGGAGAAGAAGAGCATGCTCCAACTGGTGAGTGGGGCATTGGCCATGGAGGCAGGGGAAGGGAACATGTGGCATGACCCTCTAAACCATCTCTAGTATCCCATCTCTAGTATCTACCTACCTATCCACCTAAAATAAATAGAATTTTTTTCAAGTAAGCATTTTTTTTCCTCTCTGAAATGTTTTTACTAACTATTTGATATTTGTTTTGATGGTAGGCTGGTTAGAACAAGAGATGGGGATATTTGTATATGAATATAAATACCCCCACACAGCTGGACATAACGAGGGTCCAGCCCCCTGGGGCCGGAGACCATCCACTCAATGTCTGCTGCTGCCACGGGCTCTGTGCTCCCTTCCTATTGCTCCGGAGCTTGCAGTCGATTAGCCACTCATAGAAGGAGGTGGGATGATGAGCCTCTCTGCCAGCTCCCATCTCTAGTTTGAACATAAAGAAAATGCAGAATCAGGGGAGTACTTAGGCCAAACTGGTTGGGATATTCCAAACTGGTTGGAAGTTTAGTTGGGGGAAAAAGTAACTTTACCCATCTCTGGTTCAGATCACCACCTTAGTCTGGAAGATCAGTTGGATTCATTCTGCAATTCAAAAAGTTTGAATTCCCCAAGCATCAGTAGGGCCACAATCCAGGCTTTCTCATCATCTATATAATGTTCCACAATTGTAATTGCCTGTGCATGATTTTGGAAATAAAATGAAGAAGAAGAAGAAGCAACAAACAACACATAGAGAAACAAACCACTAAGGAAACAGAAGTCTTTTGTGATGCACTTTTGCTGAGCTCAGCTATTCCATTTCAAAACATAGGGGAGAGGTTTTATATTTCAGCATCACCACCAGAGATGGGCACAAACTGGAAAACCAGTGGTTCATAATGGTTCGTGGTTACCCATGAACTATAAACCATTACAAACCTCCCCAACAAACCAGTTTTTTAGGATTGTTTTGGGTTGACTCGCCCACTTTTCCCCTTCCCACTGCCCATCACCTCCCTACCTTGACCATCTCCTCCACTGCCACAACTGCCATCATCAGAGACAGTGAGCAGCTTCCTTTCAGGAGCCGGGCCCACTCTATCTGTTCATACACCTGCCATCCAACTGATGGGCAGAGCCAGCTCCTTTGGCATTAGAAGTGTTGGCGTCAGCTTCAGGACCAAGTAAGGAGGTGACGGGGAAGTAGGAAGTGGGTGGGTGGGCAGTTTGTTTTGCTAAAGCAAAATGAAGCACCAGGGGCAAAATTTTGGCACTTTATTTTACTTTGGCAAAAGCAGGATCCACAAACCAAACTATGAACCAGCCAATTTTGCCAGTATGACGGTTGCCCCACGTCACTCCTGACACTCAAAGTCATGATCTCATTTGCATGAGCCTATGAGAGGATTGGAGGGGCAGAGTCAGCAGATATATAAAGGTTTGGCAGTATAAGATAAAAAAAGAGATAGAATTTGGAGAGAGATAGATAGTCAGAGAGATAGTGAGAGATGAGAGGGAAGGAACAGATACTAATAGAGATTAGCTGGTTAAGATAAATAGAGCAGGTGGTAATTGAGTACATGGCAAGATATATGATATGTTAATGATTTTATTGTATACAATGAACAACTGAAGAACATCTTTGATTATTAATACCTTTGACTACATTTCAATAAATAAAAGTTTGGTTTGCATTTACCAGACAAGTGTTTGGACTAAAGTCTTGTATATTGTGGATAAAGGAGATCCACTGGTGGCAGTGAGGGAAAGAAAAGACTGAACCCTTTGTGAGACTGAACCCTTCGTGTAAGCTGGTGGGATGACATAGCGTGAAATCTCTGTTTGGTGAAACAAGCAGGGGCCGTGTGGTAAACATCACAGCCAGTTTTTTCTGGTTTGCAGTTTGGTTCATGTCCATCTCTAATCATCAACCCCACTGCTCAGTATAGACAAACCTGACATGTCAGGGGAAAACCTTTGCATCAGTATTTTGCCTCGTGTATATGAAGAACATTTAGGAAATATTCACACATCCAAATCAACATTTGTCTGAAATGGTGTGGCCTAGAAACAGACATGTCAGATGTCAGTTTTCTTTATTCATTTGCCTTGACTAGCATTGTGGTCAGATCCAGGAAGAATTATGGTTGCTTGGCAAAAGAAGAATCAACTGGCATATCGTACTTCCCATGTGGGACTTCATATAGTGACATGTTTCCACCTTCAGAGACCTTTAATTACCTTTCATGCATAATAAATGTTCCAATTTCTAGAGATCCCTCCTGTAGAGAAACTCAAAATGCATCTTATTTCTGCCTTTCTGATAATCAGTCACCTGTATGATACAGGAAGACTTTTGTACATGACTTCATATTAGGATACACATAAATCATTGCAGAGCCAGGAGGAACTGGAATAGACAATTTTGGTTTCAAAGCAATATCTTTAGCAATTGAACCAAGCAGGTTTATTCCTTTCCAGTGAAAAGCTTTGGACTTTTGGGCAAACATTTTCCCCAGTTTTATTGGCTGAAATCCTGTTGTGCTGCTACCCAAAAGTCATAACTTTTGGAAGTGAATTGCCATAAGTAAAAAAATCCCCATAGGCATGATCTGTTGCATGCTGAGTCACATCACTCAGTAGCAACAGTTCATGCCTCCAAAAGCAAATTCCCTCCAAAAGTGGCACCCTTTGTGTAACAGTGCAACAAGTTACCTACGTGGTCTTTCCCTTCACAATTTCTACATCAGTCACCTCACTTCTCCAGGATTCTGGATTTGGGGCTTCTGTCCCTTCTCTTCCTTCCTCTTTTTTCAAAGGAAATTATTTCATTTTATTTAAAATATATTTTACCCCACCTTTCTCCTTAAAACGAACCCAAGTTGGTTTACATATATTTTTGACAAAAACAGGGTTTTAAAGCTAACAGTGAATATACAATTACTAAAGAGGTTCAAATGAATATAATGTTAAAAAGCATAAGCAACACCAACAACACATTCAAAGCAGTAAGGTTCAGCAATCCATTAGAAAACCCCACTCAGGCAGCCAGTCACTCAGGGAAAGCTTGCCTGAAGAGAAAAGTCTGTGCCTGCCTGAGGAGAGGGAGCTCCCCTCTGTTGTTGTGAGGAGCAACAGAGAAAGCTTCCCCTCATGTTCCCACCAAACACACCTGTGAAGGCACCAGGACTGAGAGAAAGGACTCTTCTCATGATTTAACACTCTAGCAGGCTCATAGAGCGAGATGTGGTCCTTGAGATTGCCTGAGGTTTACGATATGGGGTAAGGCGTTCCTGTTTAAGGAACACAAGAAGTCCCTGACAGCTCACAAACCGAGATCCACAAAGGATTCTTGGAATCCTGTCCATTCCATAAAACATTCCTAACAAATTCAGCATTGTTCATGAAACATTCCATGTAAGACGTTTCAGCATGGTCATAATGTTCAGCAAGAGAGAGAGAGAGAGAGAGAGAGACCAAACATATTTGCATGTTTGCTTCTTGGTTTTATCAGTGTTGAACTGAACAAAGGAAAGAAGAATTGCTGATGTTCACAGGTAAAAGGATGTCTTGTTTTCTTAAGATTTGCGGAGGGTCTCTGAGAATGCAATTGCTGCTGCATAAAGACATTAACAGTTGCACAAACAAAGCTTGTTGCACCTCTATCAGCCGTGCCCTGCACCAAGATGGATGGCTCTCTACACCAGTCTGGGCAGCTCAATTATCTGAGGTCAACTGCAGCTCCTTGGCACTGCTGGGAAATTGTGTAATATCTCTGTTCTTTTGGTCTTTTGGTTAAAATCACGGACTAAATATGAGGAGGTGCTGACAAGTATTAAGCCTTACCCAGAAACAAAGCTGTAACTGCCACACTATTCTACATATTCCCCCAGGAAGTCAATGCACTTGCGACATTAGTCCTGCAGCTTCTTAAGTCCTTGCAAATAAAATTCTTTCGACTGCTGGTGTAACCACTCATTTGCAGCATTAGTTGCCTCCAGAACAGTCCCAAATTGTCCCTTTAGGTGCTTTTTTTAGTTTGGGGAACACATAATAGTCAGAAGGAGCCAGGTCAGGAGAACAGGGTGGATGGGGCATCACTTGAAAGCCTAAGGAGGTCAGTTTTGTCATTGTTTCACCTGCAGTGTGTGACGAGGTGCTGTCATGCAACAGGATGACACCTTTGGAAAGCTTTCCTCAATGTTTTTCCTTGATGTTTTGCCTCAACTTCATCAATAAAGTAGAGTAATATTTTACATTGATGGTTGAACCCTGTTGGAGGTAGTCCACCAGCAGAACTCCCTTCTTATCCCAAAACACTGTTGCCATTTGCTTCTGCACCGAGCTTTGCACTCAGAACTTCTTTAGCCTAGGGGAACCACTGTGCCTCCATTCCTTAGACTGTTCCTTTGTCTCAGGATCGTAACAGTAGATCCATGTCTCATCACCAGTTACCAGCTTGCCTAGGAAATCTGACTCATTTTTTGCAAAATGTTCCAAAACAATCACCAACGACTCCACACGTTTCCTCTTTTGTTCGGTTGTCCAAAGTTTGGGGATCCAATTTGTTGGCAGCTTTCTCATTTCCAAGTTATTTTGGATAATGGCACCAACTCTCTCACGTGGTATTCTCAGATATATAGCAATACTTTTGGCTGATATTCGACGGTCCTCCATGATCATGTCATAGATGGCTTTCACATTTGCAGGCACAGAGACACAAAAAGGCCTTCCACTGGGTTTCTCACTTTCAATACCAAAAATGTCCAATTTTAAAATTGACAACCCAGCGTTTAACTGTTGCATATGAAGGGCCACTGTCACCCATAGCTTGTGACATTTCATCATGGATCTACTTTGCACCGTTGCCTTGGAGAAACAGGAACTTGATTATGGTCCTATCCTCTTCCACACTGAACTTTTGTGGAGGTGCTGCCATGTTCACTTTGGACCTGAACATGAAAGATGCGTTAAAATCATAGGTAGCTGATTTTTGCACCATTGAATACAGACAAATTGGTGAATACACCCTGCAGTTTATAGCTTCCTAACTCATATTTTTCTGGGAAAGGCTCAATACTTGTCAGCATCCCCTCATATATATACATTTCAATGCAAAGCTAAAAAAAAACCCATAGTTCAAAAGGAAACAAACTTAAGACTGAAGAATCAGAAATAGAGAAAATCTGAAAGATCCCCTCCTTATTGACACTTCAAATGAATTACAGTAGTATTACATGCAATAACTGCCACTTAGAATTTCCTAAAGCCTCATAAGATTTTGTTTAATGCCTTTAATCTCAATGGTTTATTCTTTATGCTCCACATGAAGGGATTTGTATGACAGTATCGCCCTGATGTCCAAACCAAGCCAAGGGTCAACTAAACCAACACTACCTCATCTGAAGCTGTGCCGAATCCAAATCCAAGTCTGGGGATGTTAGAAATCATTTAGGTTTAGCCTTGCGGAAGAGGGTTCAGTTTGGATGAACTCCCTTCTTCCTGCTCCTTGCCTCTTCTCTGACCCCATTCTGGGTCTCATACCAGCAGATCCTAACCAGCAAAGCAGTTCTGTCAACAGACTGCTGAGACCAGCCAGCAGAGCAGGATTCTTCCAGCAGAAAGAGGAATTTCTTCCAGCCGAAGGGGTTTTCCATTGGAAGAATATATTTATGTCTCTTCCTAGTACCCTACAATGAGGTCCTCTCTGAGATAAACTTGCCTTGTAATTCTTTAAGTCTTGATACAGTATATAGGTTTTACATGTATTGGGGCATGACAATGAACCCTGTGTTATCATTCCACTTAGAAGTCAGAAAATAATCTTGTACAGTATTTTGCAGATAAATGCTTATGTTTTGAGCCACTCACCCCTTTTCATCATAGAATAATCACAAGCATAGGGCAATGCACATAGGAATATACCTGTGAGTGTTGGGTAAAAGCAATATAATAGTTCTCTCTCTGGGATATTATATCCAAGAAAGCCATTCACACATTCAGGTGATCATTTGTTGGTATGGGCAACGTTTATAAATGGTGACCCTCCAAATATGAATTCAACTATATAAACATGTTCTTCCCTTGTTGCATATGTCAGCGGAAAGGGCTTGGGGGTATAATTACGTCTACTTCAACCATATAATTACTGAAGGATTCTTTTTTCATTTACTTGATAGTTAAAAATGGGCTTTCTAGCTTTATTACATTCATAGTGGAAAAGAGTGAAAAGCTTAGACAGCAAAGGTAATATGAGCTTTCCTGAAAGAGGAATGGGATTGAGTCTTGTCAGGTATGAAGTAGCATAATCAGAAAAGATAATGAAATTGTTGGTTTATTGTCCATTCTGTCTAAAATATCTTAGCTAAGAAGTGGAACTGAGGGATTCTGCAGCAAACATCTTCCAGCCCATTGCAACACAGAGATGTAGCCTTTCTGACTCATCTAAATGCCAGTTCTGTGAGGGAAACTGATCTCTCTCTTTTGCTTTCTTTCCTGTGTTACTAGGTTGTTGCCCGCTGTTAAATATTGAGAAAGATAGATAACTCAGGAGGCATCTACATTGCTTAATCAACAGTTTGCATCGGATTTGGCTTGGATGAAATTGAATTAAAAACTGGCTACTTCACAACACACTGCTAATCATAGAGGAGACCAGTGGGGAATTGTCATTTTTTTAGTTCAGCCAGCAGGGGTAGTTTAGATTTGCTGGCATTGCTTTTCTCCAATTGCTGGTCTACATGATTGCCTAATCTGATACAAGTGGGTGCTCATGAGTTCCCCTCAACCAAATGCCTGTTGTCTTCAAACAGATTTAAAAAAAAAAAAGCTTTCCAAAGTCAGGGCTGGAACAAAGTAAGTAAGTAAGTAAGTAAGTAAGTAAGTAAGTAAGTAAGTAAGTAAGTAAGTAAGTAAGTAAGTAAGTAAGTAAGTAAGTAAGTAAGTAAGTAAGTAAGTAAGTAAGTAATAAGTAAATAAGTAAATAGAAAGAAAGAAAGAAAGAAAGAAAGAAAGAAAGAAAGAAAGAAAGAAAGAAAGAAAGAAAGAAAGAAAGAAAGAAAGAAAGAAAGAAAGAAATGGAAATTGCCAATAAGCATCTTGCCAAATCAAAGGCATCTGAGGCCAGTGCAGGGTGCAGTAGTCCTGAGTTGGTCTGCATAGGATCACAGATACAGGATAGCACCAGTACTCACTTCCATCCCTGGGAGAGTCCATCAGCAGAAGAGTTTGAACAGAAGAGTCCACCAGTAGCCTACTGTTTGTTGATGGAACGCTGCTTAACTATAGTAATGTGGTTGATGTGCATATATATGTGTCACATGATTCTATCCCATGCAAACAGGAATTTAAAGCATTTTTCAACAAAACAGATGTAGTAATTCAGAACCCTAAAACAAAGATGAATCCAGATAGAAAGAATTTCACTCTTTATAATGGGATAAATTGTAAAAAAAACAAACAAACAAAAAAAAACCAAAACTGATATCTCAACCATCTTGCACCAGCCAAATTCAGCATGAACAGCCACTTCCATCACAGAGAAGACTATGTTGTATTTGCCTGCTGAACATCCATGAGAAGCACCTTATAATACTTTAGCCATGTGAATTCAGCGCTCAGAATATAGTTGATGACACAAACATTCAAAATCAAACTTGAAAACTAAATACTCAGTTTTTATTGCCTGGTCTGGATGAATTTGTCAGTTTTGCTTTCTCTCACAGTTGCTTTCCTTCTTCTTCTATCACATTGCAGGACTGGCAAGGATCTCCTCAGCCACAAGAGTGGGCTCTTCAACAGTACAGGTGAGATTCCCGGCTGCCAGTTCACCTGTGGAGTTGGACATAGTTGAGGGAGAGATAAACAACCACAGGTGTAGCCGTGGCAAGATGGGGATTTGAGGAGGAGAGTGCCATAGGAGAGGAGGACTGCTGGGTGAATGCAATGGACTGAGAGGTGTGCAAGGCCCAGGAGATACTGCCCCTGCCAGAGAGGTTGACAGTGGGATGGGAGATGGTCTGCTGCTGTGATCCCGAGACTAGTTGCTGGGTTGAGCTGCTGGAGGAAGCAACCCTGGTTTTGTCTGGACCAGGCCAGGCGCAGAGATACTTGGAGACCCAGCAACAAATCCATCACCAGCAGAAGCAGCATTGGGACAAGTAGCCCCATCACAGAGACTCCTTGGGCAGCCTGCCTATGGAGGTCTGGAAAGAAAGCCAGCGGCTTCTGCCCCAACCCATACCCTGCTATCCTGGAGAGTCCAGCCAGGTCTTGGCAGAGTTTGGTCATGCCTCCCATGAGGATTACTGAACCTATGTTATGGTGGTGGCCAGTGGTGCCTATGGAGGCATAGCAGGGGAGGGAGTCTTTGCCACTCAGTTCCAAGAACAGCTGACCGCTTGCATACAACACCCCTGTTTGCACACCCTATGCCTGGCACACCTGCAAGGCGTCCTAGAACTGCCGGAGGAGGCAGGGCTCCACTCCTCCCAGTAAAAGACTTTTGACAGGCCAGCTCCAGAGACTGTGAGAAAGAAGCTAACGCCCTGGCACCCTGAGTTGTTAATTTTATGTTTTGGCCCCTGTTGGTCCTTTAAGAGTTCCATTGCTCAAATAAAGAGCCTGTTTCAGCTACTTCTCTCTGGGATGTCATGGAAGGGGCAATAAAGACATGTGAGAATTTTAGAAAGTTTTAATTAAAACCTGTACAAATTGCAATTTCCACCCAGCACTAATTTTGTCCACCTTCCTGGCCAGATTGATGCACTTGAAGATCACCTTCAGCATTCCTTTATTTCCGTTATTCTCCTCTTCTCGCAGCTGATGCTTCTTTTAATGGTGCTTGGCTATGCCTGTCCATATATATTATATGGATGCCTTTGAAATTATTAATGCTTGGAAACAGGGATGTGATAGCTTAGAACTAGCTCCAGAAGATCAGGGGCTAAGTAGATGGTGTACAGTATCCATGTATACTGTGTCCCCTATAAGATTTCCATTTTGCTTTGTTCTTTTAAAAACATGACCATGGAAGACAGCTGTTGAAAGCAGAGAAAAGATGATGGGAGTTGCTGCTCAGCCATTTCTTAATGATTTTCCTGCTCAGAATCATGCTTTGAGAGCCATATGCAAGCTTTTTGTGGTGAAAATGCTCACAAATATGGATCAGTGAGACTCAGGAACATGTTTTCTTCCCTCCAGTATCATAAGCATAACATTCTGTGCATTTGAAAATTATGAAGAAAAGAAATCTGTGGTCATGTACACCTCTTTTACTTTTCAATTGAATTAGAAGTTTATCTAAACTAGAAACACTGAAAGAGATTGGATTTGCTGTTTTCTTTTCGGTTTACGTGTCTGCAAGATGCCGCTGCAATTTTCTTGTGCAATGAGGTGAATCTAAAATAGCAATATATATTATTAGGCCAATTCCATACTCTGTTCAGGCAAATCTTTAACTGGCTTCAGAGGGCTTCTGGTCCAAGAAAGGAATGTGAACTAGGATTTAAGCCTGCTGCTACACCATTTGTTTCTGATGAGGAAGCTTAAAGATTACAGTAACTACTTGGCAGTTATTGCCTGACTCTCATTTGGATCTAGATTCTAAGGTAAAGCAGAACAACCAATGGTTAGGAAACATAAGTAGAAATCTGATTTCATAATGTAAGCAAAGTTTCGGGGTTTCTGGGCTCGGTTACACCATGAAAATGAATCAAGAGATGAACTGGGATTTTTTAAGGCAGCTTAAAATCATGGGGTATTCAACTGGTTTGGAGACTCCAGCCATTCCAAAATGCAGCAGCCAGATAGTTAACTAGGGCTCTTTACAGGGAACATATACCCTATTACAGCAGCTCCACTTGCTGCCAGTCTGTCTCTGGACCCAATTCAAAGTGATGGTTTTGGCTATTAAGCTCTAAGGCTTGAGTCCAAGCTATTTAAAAGACTGCATCTCCCTTTATGAGCCTGCCAGGGCATTAAGATAATCAGGAGAGGCCTTTCTCTTAGCCCCACCACTCTCACAGGTGTGCTTGGGAACATGAGAGAGGGCCTCCTCTGTCACTGTTTCCAGACTCTGGATTTCTCTCCCACAGGAGGCCAGGCTGCCCCCCCCATCTTTGCTGTTATACTGTTTATACTGTTTTTAGCTTGTAAATCTTATCTTTTTAATGATGTAAACCAACTTGGGTCATTTAAAGGAGTATATATATTTCTATTTCTATTTCTATCTTTCTATCTATCTGTCTGTCTGTCTGTATTTCTAGTGAGAAATATATATTTCTCACTAGAAATATATTTCATATACAAGGGATTAGCAATTCAATACCTTCAAGCTGCAGAAACATGTAATGTACTTGAAAAACACATTTTGTCTAGGCATTTTGATTACTTTGTACCACTAAGCAATAGATACATAGAGAAGATGTTGAAAAACAGCCCTGACAATTGCTTTGTGTTTGGTTGAGAAGCGGTTAACTGCTGAAAGAAGGAGTCAGGTTCTGGGATTTTCCCCTGCTTGGTGTCTCTTCATGAAAGGTAGTGAGCAGAAGAGGATATTCTATAGATCATCTTGACTGCTATCATAGGTGTTGTCAACATTCTACATCTCCTTTGCTACATAAAATTTGGCATCCTTTTTCCTGTTGGCAACATGGTCATAGTATTGTGCAGTAATATTGAACCATTTCCTGGCAGTTTGAATACAGAAGCTCAGTATCCCACATTCATAAACTGGAGTTCTGCTGAAATAAAAACCATTTCTTTTAATGAATCCGACAATTCATACTAGAATCAAATTGACCATACGACAATGGATGTGATGAATTTGTACCAGTTTTCTTGCAGTAGAGTTGCTAAGGTTTCTTGAGGAAAATAAATTTTATGACTATTCAAGGGCAGCCCTATTATTTGGTTGCTGTTTCAGGTAGCAGATTTTAGGTGGCAAGAAAGGGAAGCTACTTTTTGTTATTTGCTGTTTGTTTTGTTTTGTTTTTGCTAAAGTTTGGGAGTGATGCTGAAGGATTTTTTCTCTCTTCTTGTGCCAAAATAACTTGGCTGGCTTTGAAAAAGGCATATGGTGTGTGTGTGTGACACAGTGTGAACAGATATAATAACTCAACCTTGGAAACCACTTGCACAGATATACTTACTCATTCTTGTCATCTGGACTTAAGTCATGGAGTATGGAGAGGTTTTAATTCCCTTCCCCACTTCTCTTTAATTTTGTTTGTTATTCACCCAATGTTAGGAAGAAGCATGGGATGTGGGGGTGCCAGGATCCAAATTCCCCTCCCCACCCTATGCCACCACAACACATCAAAGCAATATTGAGGACCCCCTCATTATTAACTGCCCAAGGACACTGGGAAGAGAAATATATCTTTATCTTCTTCCCTGTTGCTTGTGATCTTGCTGGGAAAAAGAAGGCAGGCAGGGATAACTCTTTTTACATGCCCTGTTTCCCAGCACTTTTGATTCTTTTGGGAAACAGAGCGGAAGGAGACTTATCCTTACATGCCCTGTTTCCCTGCAGAATCAGGCTTTCTACTACTCAAACAGCTGTTCCTCAGGTTAGTAGAAGACTGATTCTGTGTGGAAATGAGACATGCAGGGACAAGAGTGATACTGCTGCTGGCAGTAGCATCGAAGGAGGGAAAGAGTCACTTGTGGCAGGCTGCACAGGTAGCTTGTAAACTACTCATGAGGGACATTGCTTACTCACTCATATGTTAGAGTGTTAATCTTTTCTGTGCCACTGTTGCTAACTTTGTCTCAAAGCCTCCAGAGACTCATAGTCTAGTGCTCAAAAATTTAATGTAAATATCTCATGCTTTGGATAAACACCACCACAGCAGTGATTGCACATGTTGCTGAACACATCAAATCTCGTCTGGTTTTGGAAGCTAAGCAGGGTTTGGCCTATTCAATTCATGGATGAGAGAGCAAGAATTTTCAGAAAGGGTAGAGAAAGAATTCTGCTTGACACTCTGCCAGTCAGAACTCATAGTTCTGAGCTAGGTCGGTGGCTGTCTGATCCACACTCCAATGTACACAAACTCTATCTTCTTTCCATGTATTACCCTAATTACACACACCCCAGGATCCATTGCCTGAGGCAGTTCTCTCGTTCTGCTTAATGGTAAGGCCAGACCTCTGACCTGCACCTTTTTCAATCAATGCCCAGTTGAGGAAGTTCTAGTTCAACCATTTGCTCCTTCCACTATAATGGAAAGTACCCGGAGATGAACAGAAGAGTAAAGTCCAGGTGGAAAAGTCACATATTTCCCATTTACTTGTCAGCCACTCAATTCTTTGCAAACAGGGCCCAGAACCTTCTTAAATAGACTGTGGACTCCAAGCTATTTTGTTTCCTTCACATAGCACCTTTTTGAGTGGGATCTTTTGCCCCAGCACCCTGACAGAAGTTGCCATCAGAACAAGGAAACACTGATTGAGGACAGGGGGGAATTTAAGGCTATTTCCTCTTCCTCATGACTGCAGCAATTCTGTGTTCCTTCTGTAGAAAACTGTCCCCAGTTCTTTTATTTCTTGATTTCATCAGAGTGGGATGGAATGGGTCTACAGTATGAAATTGTCATATCCACTTCTGAATGTCTGTGCACATATGCATGCATGTAGGCCTTAAGATTTGTGAAGCTCAGTGTGTGAGAACCTAGGAGGGTATTAAGGGAAAGGCAATCTCTGGCTAGTAGACAGTAAAACTAGAGATGGGGTATTCATATTCATAGACAAATAAGAGTATCTCCCCACAGGTGGCAATAACAAGGGTCTGACCCCATGGATCCAGACTGTCCACTCACCGTTTGGCCACTGCCGTGGGCGCAGTGGTGTCTTCCTATCACACTATGCTGTGCAATGGGTTAGCCACTCCTGGCTGGAGGCAGGATGACAAGCCTCTCTGCCAGGTCGCACAGTGGCTAATCCATTGCTGAGCACAGTGCGACAGGAACACACTACTGCAGGAACACACCACGGCAGCGGCCAAACAGTGATTGGACAGTCTGGCTCCATGGGGCCAGACCCTCGTTATTTCCACCTGTGGGGAGATACTTATATTCATCTATGAATACAAATACCCCCATCTCTAATTAAATCCCACAGGTCAGTAGATGAACTATTACTGTAGTATGTCGGTAAACACTAACACCTATGAATTCTCTACAAGTTCAGTGACTGTTAAAGGGACAGCTATGGGACTTGATTCAAGAGTTGGTTTAGCACTTCTACTATGATGCTGGCTTTAGAACAAGGAGCTCTATTATTGTGGCACTTCAAGGAAAAATAAAACAGAATATGCATACTGTATTTAGAAAAGGAAGGAGGTTGTCTTCTTAAACAAGATTTTTTTTTGCTGGCTTTTCACTAATACATACTTATGGTTAAAAAAAACCCTCAGCCTTTTGACCTTTTGTCTGATTCATGCTTTATAGTGTGAAAGGACTTGGGTGGCCAGGTTCAGTGGAGGGCAGTGGCCCTTTATTTGTAATACCTGTGTTAAAAGGAGGGGCATTTCAGAAGTGCAGTTTTCACAACAAGCCTGCCTTGCCGAACTGCTCTCTCCCATACAACTGTTTAGGAGCCCTGTCTCTATTTGCATCTTCATTTGCATCTGGCCACTTAGACTGCAGAAGGTTCTTTTTTCCACATTTTTTATTTTTTATTATTTATTTGATTTATACCCGCCCATCTGGCCTATAAGACCACTCTAGGTGGCTTCCACTATAACGTAAACAATAAAATAATGCACAAATTACATAAATCATACTACGACAAATACAATACAAAAACAGAATAGAAAATAAATAAAGGGAGAATAAACAGAAAGTCAGGTATTAGCTGGAGGGAAGGCCCGAATGTACAGCCATGTTTTTAATTGAGTTTTAAAAATGCCCAGAGTGTGGGCCGTGCAAATCTCAGGAGGGAGATTGTTCCAGAGGCGAGGAGCCACCGCCGAGAAGGCCCAGTTTCGTGCCTTTTCCTTCCGGGCCTCTCTCAGCGTCAGGCTCCTCAGCCTCACCTCCTGGCTCGCACAGGTGATCCGGGTAGATCTTGGTGGGAGCAGGCGTTCTGCCAAATATTGAGGTCCCAAACCATTTAGGGCCTTATAAGTGAGCATTAAAACTTTAAAGTCGATGCGGAAACAAATGGGCAGCCAGTGCAGCATGGCCAGAGTAGGAGAGATATGTTGGTATTTTCTCACTCCACTGAGGAGTCTGGCCGCTGCATTCTGCACCACTTGAAGTTTCCGCATCATCCTCAAAGACAGCCCTACATAGAGCACATGTGATATGATATTCTTCTATCAAAGAGCCATATTGCCATAATGGTTTTTGAGGTTATATTTGCATATCCACATATATTTTTTTTAAAAAAAATAGATAAATTGTTTAGAACTCCATAATCAAGCTGAAGGAGAAGAGAGTGATTTGCCTCTGTTCGTGGTAGCCATGAGTTGTCAAGACTACCTAATTCACAACTTAGGTAGCCACTTCACAATACTAGCCCTGAGTCTCCATAGCAGAGCTTTCTCTTACATTTGACTTGATGAAATTTCATATTCTGTTCACTGAATCTATAAAGAAATGTTGAGTTTTTGATACATTCTTTTAAAAAATAACATTCTCAGTCATCTACACTGGCCAAATTCAAGAGATACAACTGTTCCTAGCATTAGTAAAACCCTGATTTAGCCATCTGCCACGTAGCTAGGAAAGGTAAAGAGCCAGTCAGAAAATGGTGACCCTAAATCAGAGGGGCAAATTTGGTTAATTACGAAAGGATTCAAATTCAAGTCTATAGGCTGGAATCCAATTGACATGAGTTATGCTGCACAGCTCCTAAGCTTCCTAGGTTGAAGAGGATTCCTAGGGATCACCAGAATCTGGTGGGGCAAAATTGGAAGCTTTCATTTCCCAAAAACATCCAAGGTATGGCTGCAGCCGATGACATCATTAGAACTGCAGTGTGTAGCTTGCACCACCTGGATTCCAGCCAGAAAGAGCTGTGCAGTTGGAAGTCTCATAATATGTCTGTTTTACTCTCCCTCAGACTTGATTTTTAAAGTTCCTTTTGTGTAATTCTGGAAATTTATTATTAAGCAAACAAACATAATTTTTTCATGCATCCTAAATTACAACATTTTAATATTTCGGGTCCCATCTGAATTTGGCTGGGCAAAGAAGTAATGGATACAAGGGAACTTTTATAAAGGACAAAATGGGGTGAGAAAGGTGGGGTACCGAGAAAGGGACAAACGGTGATGTGTCCAGTGTGCCCAGATGAAAAGACTCCTGTGCCTTTAGTGGCTGTGCAGAAGAGGCAATTTCAGCAGGGGTAGCTCGCAGTGGAAGTTGCACAGGTTGACATCCCTACTTCTAAGCAGCTATTAAAGGTACAAGAAGCCTGCCCTTGATTTCCACTGATCACCCTTGATGTGTGTTATGTGGGTTGGAGACAGGACTTATTTGGTATTCTGTGCTTGTCTTACAACTCCCAAATCTAAGAAAAAGCTTGTGAGTATGACAAGCTGTGGTTGTAACATTGATCAGAAGATATCCCGCGTTTAAGCAGATCGGCATGAAGGACAAACTGGACCGCTGTATTTTTCTGCCCTCTCACTTGATCTGAGATTTTTTTTTTTTACAGTGACTCTTGTTGAAGCAGATTGGCTACTGTTTTTCAGACAGAGAGGCAACACTAGCTTTCTGTGCAGCCTCACTCTTTTCCCCTTCTCTTTCTCTCAGAGGCAACAAATATTCTCCAAATTACCTGTTTAAATTGTTGGCAAAACTCTGGCTGTTTAGTACCATTCCTGGAAAAGACCTTAGGAACCAGCAGCAGAACCCTGCTTATTGATTGGCTGCTGAACCAGGGGCCTATTGGATCTAAAATACATTGGTTTGATTATACAGCAGCAGCAGGAGCTTGCTGCATAGTGAGCACCGAGGCAAGGAAGCAGGGGAGAGAAAAAGAATATGTGCTATGGCATCAGTATGTGACTGCTGGAGCTAGCTAATCCTGCTACCTAGCTCCCTCCATGGACAACTTACTGTGTTGCTTTCTCCCTTCGTGAGAGGATGCTAGCTGTATGCCTGTGAAGCAGCCGACAGGACTGTACAGTTCATTTCACTTATTATCTGTGTGTCTTGGAAGAAAGGTTCATTATTGACAGTCCTGATATGAAGAATCCCCCTCAGAGCTGAAGGTACACACAGAATCAGATCTGAGGTAAGTTCAATGCGTGTCTTCTATGTGGGGGGTGCTTTATGTAATTCTTCATTTTAGCTTGAAATTTTTGTTTGTATATCAAAGACAGATGAAGAGGTAATCTGGAGAAATACAGAAAATATTAACCACAAGATTAATGAAATCGTATTCTCTAACTTCTTCGGAAATGTTTCAATAGCAACCTTCCTTTCCCGCTTTACATATGAAGTGGCACATATGGGGGGAGCAACAGTACAGTTAAATATTGATGCTCTTATTAAGTCTTAACTGCTCTTGTTTTACTTGTCAAGTGTATAGTTCCTTTTTACAAAATGCTGGTTTTAATTTAGTATTTGTAGTTGATTTTTAAAGAATTCCCCCTTTTAACCTGCAAATTTAACTTCTGTGCAAAAGATATTATTGGTCCTTTTAAACATCACAGTTTTCTTGGTAGCATAAAGGACAACACAATATTTGTATGTGCCAGCCAGCAGTGAAAAAATCAGGGTTAAAATGTGATCAGTCTCTTAGAGAAAATGGGAATTCTGCAAGCCTGTGATCTTGAGTGCCCAACATCTTTGGCTGTTTGTCCTCTTTGGGCTATCTGCCTGTTTTCGGTTAAAATTAAGAGATTTCTCTTTACCTGTTCTGACAGTTGAGCATGGAAAGGAATACTTCCCTTAGCCCTGTGAAAACGCATACATAGCTGACAGTGAGAGTATCTTCTCCCTATGTTGACATCAGAAGGTTGCCTGATTTGATCGGTGCATATTGAGCTGAAAGGGAAGGATTACTGTTTCAGATTAATGGGCTTTGTTTTATGTTTGTCCAGCTGTGATGATCTGCATTTCCTTTTGAATGTTTTCTAGTTTGTTTCAGACAACTACTATGAACATAGTCAAAAGGGTTTGTTCTGGGGGGGGGAGGGGCTGCTGTTCAGTTCCTATAATTTGTTTATGTACAGAAATGGGAGTTGCCTTTGATCACCTTATTTGCAGAGCTGGCTATAACTTTCCTGTGAATTGTCCAATTAGGAAAATTTGCATACGTGGTATTGCTACAGCAGTGTCTTCTTATTAGGGGTAAGGTTGCTTGGGCAAACCTGTACTCTTAGGTGCACTGTGAGAATTGTTTCCTAGAACAGAGCTTAATCTCAGCAGGGTCACAGTATGAAATGTTTTGCTGAAGAAAATGAGGAGGATATCTATAATCACATACACACAAGGTGAGGATGTGGATGATACATGTATTGAAACACATGCTGTGATGATGGTACACTTATGCAAACACAAACAGATGCATGCACAGTTCTTATATTGAAATGCACCATGCAGAAGTATCAGAAAATTGGTAGAGTCCAATGCTGGACATATTTACTGGGAAGTACGTCCCACTCTGTTAAGTGGAATTTACTCCCAGGGACAGTAGCTATCCGGGGGAGGGGGGGAGGAGAGAGAGAGAGAGAAGAATGGACAGGGCTCCTTAGTGACTGACATGGCACTTGTTAGAATGCCCTTTTCTGCACAGCTGTTAAAGATACAGAAGCCCTGTCCACTTTTGCATCTGGCCACATTACTTCCAGCTTGTCAGATGTAACAGTGCAATACTCAGAAGCAAAATTCATGGTGTTCAGTAGGGCTTTCTCCCAGGCAAGTGGATCTCGCCTGGGAGTTTCAGTTAAATGTGGTAAAGAATTTGGAAACTTTAAAAAAAAACCCAGCCCTTAAAAGAAAAAAGAATATCCATTCCAATAGTGACCTAAAGGATTTCAGGGTAGAGGGGTGATCCTGCCTCTCTCTAAATTCAGAGAAAGAACTTACCATTTGAATTCTGAACATATTTTACATCAATAGGCAAATGGGTCATCAACCAAATACGCCACTTTTGGCTGTAGCAAAATTCATGGAGGAGAATGTAGACATGGGGAATATAAAGAAAACCTCACTAAAATCAGTGAAACATAAATGCACTTACCTTTGGCTGGATTATGCTTAGTCTGTCTGTGATTCAGGAAGAGGAACCTTGTTTTCTATAGATGGTTTTAGTGACTCTTGTCCTCCATCACTGACAAGACTGCTGAAAATGTTGGATGTATTTTCTCCCTGCCCATCTCACTGTTCTGGGAGCATGTGAAGCTCACCCAACTTGGTTCTCCCAGACTAAATGAAATCCACCATATGCAATATGTATGCGTTTATCTGTGCAGTGTCTAAAGTCTGCTGAGATTAATTACTATTTTGAAATCCATTGTCCTCATTAGACATGCAGACAGTTGCCCAGAACAGTATCATATGGGGTTTATTAAGGTAGCCTTGCTTATATTACAGAGAGGTTCCATTAAAGGCAACAGATTACTTGGGGGGGAGGGGGAGGGACAGGTTGGAAATTCTACACAAATTATGTGCTGAGGTACTTCCTATCTTATTGTAGCATTCTGTTCTGTTCTAATGTATTTTCACGGGAAATATAGTGCATCCTTAACTCATTTTCTCTCTTTTCCTTTGAAATTGTGTCGTTCAGCATATAAAGATCATCTAGAGCTATACTGAAGCTTTCTGATGTAAATGTCTTGCTCCTCTTTTCTGCTCATCTGTGGTCATTGTCTCTATGCTCTTTATAGTGTATCTCAAGGAGATTTTTTTTTCCCCTTTCCTATCTGTGAATGAACCCATAAATGCACTTTCTCAGTGCTGTGGACCGTCCTTGTCTAAGAACATTACTAGTCCTATATGGTTACATTGTGTATGTGTCTCTGCTGTGAGAACTAAGGTAAAGAAGCTTGGCGGTCCAATTGTCATTGGGCTCTAGCTCTCATCTGCTCCAGTTAACAGAGGCTGGAGCTGAACAACATCTGGAGGGCCACAGGTTCCCCACCCCCACACTGGAATGAGTATACTGTGCTTTGCATGCATTCATGATCAGGAGAGGATAGAAAGTGTGTTTTTCATTTCAAGAGATGGTCTAGCAGAGCGAGCTCAATTGCATTATAGCACTTAGATGTCTGGTTGCTAGCTTTGTGATTTGAGATAACTTCCTATTTCAAATACTTTTTGCATTGTTCCAGATGTTGGTCTCCTTGACAGCTTTCTGCATAGTTAACCGTGATCCTGTTCTGAGTTTTGGTTTCATGTTATTCAGACTTTCTCATTGCCTTAATGTGTTCTGTTTGGGAACTATTTTTCTTAATGCTGTAAAATAGAAACTCTTTTCCTGCAATTCACTTGGAGCCATTAGAGGGCTCTTTCTTCCTCTGTTATTCACATAACCGGCTGTGTGTTAAAAAATACGATTCTCTGTAAAAGGTTCTTCTTGAAGGGGTTTTCTCTTGAATACAGAAACTTTTTAATCTTTTAGAAATGTTTATTCTCCCTGATTTTAGAGATAAGTTTGAAGATAATGCGGAAAGCTGCTGTCAAATCCCATACGGTAATATTTTA
Organism: Pogona vitticeps; assembly: GCF_051106095.1. Classification (NCBI taxonomy): domain Eukaryota; kingdom Metazoa; phylum Chordata; class Lepidosauria; order Squamata; family Agamidae; genus Pogona; species Pogona vitticeps. The sequence continues at coordinate 146,137,799 of NC_135786.1, read as the reverse complement.
AGGCTCAGCCCATCTCTACTGAAAAGGATGTTCCCTTAAGAACAGCATAAACATTCTTAGCATAAATAACAGAATTATAGTGCCTGTTGGACAGCAGTCTCAGTGGATTGCATAAAGACGATCACTTGTTGCATTCAGAAATTTTGAGCCACAAAGCTATTCCCTCCATGACTCGCATTGAACTAATGTGTTTCAGGCAGCATTGTTACACATGAAGACAAAAACTCATTGTCTGGTCCAGTAAGGCCAGGGCCAGACTTGGCATTAGACAACCATCTTAACTAGCCGATATTTGGGGGATGATGTCAGTGACAGCTGTCCAATCAGTCCCTTCTCTTGAATTATAAAACTGTAAGTACAATAGATCCTTTCCTGCATCATTTAAAATAGCTTTCTGACCTCACATACACTGAATCTCACAGCTGTTTCAGATAAGTTCAAGTAAATTGCAACTGTTCTATTTACTCAATTCATTTCTGCACATGGAGTGAACAATCACCATCTCATCCTTTGCCTCAGTCAATAAAATGTGTTAGGTCAGCTCTAAATAAGACTTTTTAAAGTGCTGGCTGGTGAGCAGGGACAGCCCCTGGATGACACTTTAAGCAGCAGAATGTCTTGAGTTAGCAGAACCCAACATGTTCAGTCCTTGAAAGATCTCAGGCAACATGGCAGTCATTCATCATTGGCTTCCTCTGAATGTTTGAATCATCTCGGAAGAAAAACAGTTCATACAGCTTGGCATGAACCTCAAGATGCTCGTGAGAAATATCAGCTAAGTCCTATCACTCCCATAAAATCTCCATTGGAAGAAGTTCTACAATGAAACATACTGTATAGGGTTGAATTCTGTGGGGTTGATCCAAACACAATCTATAGTTGTTGATCATATATAGTAATTGTGCTGGAGACTTGAAGCATCAAGTTATGTGACTTTTATTTGAACCACTCAACTGTGAAGCAATTTACAAGTTTTAAGCAAAATTGGTGGTTGAGGGTAATCACTTTAGTTTAAGGTGCCATTCCTAGACAGGATTAGAACGCTTCTAAGATTGGTTCTACAGATCAGTTAGTTAAACATTTTGGGTAGGAATCCTGTTGGTTTTACACACAAAGATGTGAAAGCACTAAGGCTAATGAAGGAGGTGCCAGCCGTGTCTTGGTTGCATGAGCAGGAATGTGACTAGTAGTTTCTTAATTGGCTTTGGGTAGCCACCACATGTTCCGCCATTTCCCTTAAAAAAAAAAAAAAAGCCAAGATGATTTTGGTTTAGATCCTGAACTTCTAGAAGGAATTGTTTCTCCCATTTAGGACGTATCAGCACCATGTAACAGTTGCATAATTGTCATTTTCTCTCCTAAGGGTAACAATTTTTTAATACAGGTGATGTAGACAGTTTTTTGAAGTATAGATGTTGAAGAACTATCACTCCATTGCAGTCTGCGCTATGCTTTGGAGGGAACCATGACACATGAACTCATCCAAACCTAAAGTCAATACAGATTTATACAGTAGCTAAAGTGAAAATCACAGCTTGGAGGAAAAATGAAAAGGGAGTTCATTGCAGAGAAATGTGAATACTAGGTGGGGATGAGAAAAGAGGGCTCAAGAATTATTTCTGAATAGGGTGTTACAAAAGGTGGTAGTGGTTAGAATATGAGTAATAACAAATATGAAGTTGTGTTATAGGAACCAGAGACATACCGCTTCTGCCAACATAGCACTTGCCCATACAAGGACATATATAAGTTTCTGTGCCCGTCTGGTGAGATTTTCACCCAACCCTAGTCTCAGTTCATGATCCTATTTGGGCATTTCTGGATGTGAGTGACCATCACTCCCATTACCATGAATAAGGAAAACGCAAATAGTTATGACCTGGGTGGTGGGGAATAGGGACTACACAATATGATCACTTTTTGAGCTGAAAATGGTAGATAAGAGAATTTTACTTCCGCTCACAGGGAATCAACTTTCGTTCACCTTTTCCTTTGACAGTAGCAGCTCAGTCTTTTCTATTTCCTCACATTGTCCACATTGCTGGACATCTTTGGTTACAACATTTTAAGCTCCAACAATGCTAAATGGAACATGTAGAACCCATGGGGGTGTTGCTCCACCTATGGGAGAGAAGCTACTCTTTGTTTCATCCATAATGTTACCCCAGTCACACAAAAACTCTTGATTCGGTCTGGTTTTGCACATTTGTCTGAAGTCAGCATATATCTTTCTTTCTTTCTTTCTTTCTTTCTTTCTTTCTTTCTTTCTTTCTTTCTTTCTTTCTTTCTTTCTTTCTTTCTTTCTTGATTTATTGATTTGATTTGATTTGATTTTTATACTGCCCATCTGGAGAAATCCACTCTGGACAGTTTACAATCAAACACAGATAGGATTAAAACAAACAGTAAAAATAAAACAATAATAACATATGAAAATCAAGATGGGGAAAAATGAGAGCAGGAGCTAAGTGCTAGCTGGTGGGAAGGCCTGCCGAAAGAACCAGGTCTTCAATTTACTTTTAAAAGCTCCCAGTGAGGGGGGCAGGCAAATCTCCATGGGCAGTGTGTTCCAAAGGTGAGGGGCTACCTCTGAGAAGGCCTGATTTTTAGTTTTTTCTTTCTTGGCCTCTCTCAGGGTTAGGTCCGTCAGCCGCCCAGCCTAGCTAGAATGGGTGATACAGGTAGATCTAGGCTGGAGGAGGTGCTCTGCCAGGTATCAAGGTCCTAAACTATTTAAGGCTTTATATGTAATTGTAAGTACCCTGAAGTCAATGTGGAAGTAGATAGATAATCAGTGTAAGGTAGCCAGGGTGGGGGGTAATATGATGGAATCTTTTAACCCCAGTTAGTAACCTGGCTGCCGTATTCTGGACCATTTGAAGTTTCCACATCAGTCTCAAAGGAAGCTCCATGTAGAGCGAACTACAATGGTCTAATCTCGAGACTACAAGCACATGGACAAGCATGGTGAGTGAACCATCATCAAGATAGGAGTAGAAACTAATATCAAATCATTCTGCCAGACACCATAGATGGAACATTGTTTTAGCTATCCTGTGGAGAGACTTGGTCAGGCTTCTCTAAACATGAAACTTATGGTTTAGAACACAATGGAATTTAATTATTTTTCCCCGATTCTTCTTCTTTCCTCCATTCTTGTAATGGTGGCTCAAATCATTTATTTTCTTCCCAAGCAGAAATAATGGGCAGGATTCAACTTTTTTGTTCTGCCAACAGAAATATGTTCTCCAGTGAAACCAGAAATGAGCTAATGCTCCTTCTATCCTACAGCTTTCCCTAGCTTGGGTCCTCAGATGCTCTTCTACTAAAACTCCCAGAAGCCTTCACCACTAGCTGTACTGATCAGGCTTTCTGGGAGTTGTAGTCCAAGGACATCTGAGAACCCAAGATTGGGGAGCATTGAACTAGAGGCTGCAAAAATCATTTGCAGCAGGTTTTTCAAATGTGCAGAGATGTGTAGAGGTGTGCATATCTGTGATTTTGAACTACAACTCCCAGAATTCCTTAGGCAGCATAAGCAATGGGTATGATACTTGGAGAAATCTGGGACTTGTCATCCAAAATCATATACAGGCACACCTTCAAAGGGCTGCATTAAGAAGGGGAGGAAAGAATACACTATACCATGTATCTTTCATGCTGAAAGATAACGTTACACTGATGATAGACTCAAGAAATGACCTGTAATGGAATCCCTCCAAAAGTCTTTGAGCTTTTGAACAGAAGATGAGGAAAAAGCAAGGAAGCTCTGGTCTACTGATGTACTGTATTCCTCAAATGTATTTTAAAAAAATCTACTATAATAAAAGAAGTGAATTGCACCAATTCTATCTTTGAAAGAGGAGGAAATATCATATATGTCATTATTACCCCTCATAACAGGAAACTGCAGTGCTCAAAAACCACACAGAACTAGATTTACAATTTAGGCATTCTGTGGCTTTTTTGTTGTTGCAGAATCCGCAAGTAGACTTAAAATATTGGCATTCTGGGACATTGTTATCTGCACAGTTGTATACAATGTCCCCAAATGTCAACGATTTCTGCCTTGTGTGGTTTATTAAGAAACAGCTGGAACAAAAACATCCTAACAAATCATGTTTCTGTGAGGGGAATGTCAGTGAAATCACCTCTAGTGGGCCATTGAGCCCCGGCCCCCATGAGACTAGTATGTCTCCCTTGTTGAGGGATGTAGTACCAGGAGAATCCGGGGCCAAAGACTGTGCAAGCCAAACTGAGGCTTTGACCACCAAGGCAACAGTAGTTGCACACAGCCCATTTAACTGTGCAATCCAAACTGAGGGCTTGATTACATGTGCCAAAAGAACCCCAATTATATTGATTCTGCTGTTATTCAAATCGCTTTACAAATTTCTGTTCACATTACACATGAGTAAGATTGATTAATTTAGCCAGCCAATGTTTTTTCTACCTCATCAACAGGGTCATTTTAAAATGTACTGTTCATGTATCACTTCAGTCCTTTATTACTTCAGCACGTGTGAACGTTGCTGTCAATTTATTTACATACTTTGAAAGGGGTCGGGTTTGGGAGCACTGTGACCACTTTGTGGCTACTGTACTTGTACCCTTTTAAAATATATTTTTTGAAATAGATACTGATAAATTGCTTGTAGCAGCCACCGCTGTGAGAAAAAACAACATAAATAAATTGTTCAGAAGGAGACAGCCTCTGCCTCCCTTGCCAGTGTAAGAAAGGAAAGGAGAAAGAGGGGTCGAGCAGACAAAGAGACATTTCCTGCTTTGAATTGTTTGAAAAAGAAAGGAGCATTGTATTAACTTCTCCTTTCTCTCTCTCTCTTTTTAAATACTGCTCTTCACAATGCTTTGCAAGTCTTTTAAAATCTGCTTCTTCCTCTCAATGCTGTTCAGAAGCCAAAAGAAAAATGAAAGCCAAGAACTGAGAAAGAGATATTGTGCGGGGAAATAAGGGAAAGTGGATGAGTGAGTAAAGAAGGAAAGAGAAAAGGGGAGGAGGAGAGAAGGAAAACAGAAGAGGAAGAAAAACAGAAAGTGGAGAAAGGAATCAGGAAGTGAAAATTAAAAAAGTAAAAAAGGGCTGCAGGTGTCATCTACCACCAGGTTGTCCATGAAAACGGTAGGAAAATAGTGATACAGTAAGACCCCCCCCCTTACTCATGGGACCAGTATTCATTCATTCATTTATCAATGGTCTGAAAATATTAAAAATATTAAAAGGAAAAAAATCCAGAAAAAAACTACTGTATGTATTACCAGAACCAGCCACATAGACCATGCTATGAACTCTTGTTAGTGAAGAATACAGAACATGGGCTCTGGCACCCTCTATTGTCCAGTTCTAGCAATGCACATGAAAATAATGTTTCTGGATCCCCCCCCCCTTTTACCATGCTATATATCTAGTGTTTTCAATAGCAAGAGGGGTTTGGAAACAATCCCCAGCGGATACAGGGGTCCTACTGTATTGTTGTTGTTTAGTCAAGAAGTCATGTCCGACTCTTTGTGGCCCCACGGACCAGAGCACGCCAGGCCCTCCTGTCTTCCACTGCCTCCCGGAGTTGGGTCAAATTCATGTTGGCACAAATTCATGTCCTAATAACTTATCAATTATTTTTTTTTTAAAAAAAGAAAATTTGAGGGCAGCAGGGACTCCCCCAGAAAGAGGAGGGCAAATAAATCAATGTATATGACATGGCAAGAAAGCTACCGATTGAATTGACAACCATGTGGAGGAGCCCGGTGGTATATATACCCCATGGCTGCATGTAAAAATGCATTGATTCCTTAAAGAGATGAAAATTAAGCCATTCTTTTGGCACATGCGATTGAGCCCTGAGGTGTTCTCTTTATCAAGCCAACTAAAAATGCACAAACATTTTTCAAGAGCTTTTAAGAGGAATGAGTATCTTCACCAGGCCTGATGTCACCAAAATAGGGTAGGAAGGGTCTCAGTGTTACACCAGTGTAGTTTGAATGCTTTCTTTAAAAGTGAGAGGCAAGAAACGTGGCATTACAGTAGGCTTCTCAGGTGTCAGATATCACCGTGGATGACTTCTGGTTTTTCTGGCAACAGGAAAGGCCATGGAAAGCAACACACCCTGAGTCTTCATTTTGAAAACACAGCAGTGCCCTTGAAAACCAAAATGGTTTCTTGTCTATTGTGAGGCTCACAGCTCCTTTGCAGGGTAAGAACAGGAAGTCTTAGACAGCTTCTGTCAAAGATAGATATGATTTCAGATGGGTAGTATCTCCGCCTAAGATACTCAAAGCCCTGACCCTGCCTGTTCTGTTCAGTTTTTTTTAAATTCAAAATTTTAATATCTCAAACTCCATACTGCCGATTAAGAAATTTGTGGGTTTTAGAAAATCTCATGGAGGAAAACAATCTTTAAAAAACACATCCTTATGTCGCACATATATAATTGTACTGTTAAGAACCCATGTTTTCTCCAAGTCACCTCAAAGACAGTAAATCTTACAACCACTCTATAAGCCAGGACAATATATTTATCCAATATTTGAGATGTGGTTTCAAACTTCAATCAGTAAGCATGTTTGTTAAAAGTTACCTGTTGAGTTTGCTGATGATCTGTTTACATACTGGTTGGTAAATATATCGCCTGAATAAATGTTCATAAACACAAAAGTCATTGTTGCATTGCTCTGAAGTACTTTGTAAGGATGAGTGATGCAAACTGATACTACAGTAAACATAAGTGGCTCTGAAACTCCATCTAATGAAATTGCTTACAGTCTAGGGCACGTCACTTAATCATAAATAAAAGATTCACCACGGAATGTTTTAAGATACTTAAGACAATGCCTCAGAAGTATCTCAGTATTAAATCTGAAAAACAGCAGAATAGGATATTAGCAGAATCCGCCATATTTCTAACTTCTTCAACCCCTTCCTTGCTCCAAGGGTCTTATGCCCCTGCAAAAGAGGTCTTGTACCACAATCCTCCAGATTAAAATGAGAAGCAAATCCAAACGAGTTCAATGTACATTGATTTGTCTAAGTGAACCTGGCGAGCTTTTATCCCAGATAAAATCTATAGAATTACATTGTAACATTTCTTTAGGAGGAAACGATAAAACTCCTTTTATTTAAGTTGCTGGATATACCATGAATGGATGATGACACGGATGATGATTAATCACCCTCCATAGAATGTTCTAGATATGAAGTACCCCCCCATCCCTTTTTCTATTTGTGCTCTGTGGCCATACAGCATGCTTATGGTCATACAGGTGATAGAACACGTGACTCCATCAGTAACCATCATCATCATCTTCATAATTGCAGAGCTGGAAGGGGTCCTTTGGATCACTGAGTCCAGCCCCTGTCAAGAAGGCACAGGTTCAAACTGAATGCCCAACCTCTAGCTATGCACCCAGATACCTAAACCACTGAGCTATCCAGTGTTGTCATATTAAAATTAAGTTCAGTATTTAGCTATTGCTTATGTTTTCTGGGTTCCCAGTGTGGTGTAGTGCAGTGGTCCCCAAACTTTTTAAAAGCGTGGAACGGTTGGGGGGCCAGAGTCCATGTGTAGGTGGGCAGGGTGTGCTCGTGCGTGGCACCCGTGTGTGTGTGTGTGTGTGTGTGTGTGTGTGTGTGTGTGTGTGTGTGTGTATGCAGGTGGATGGGGCACCCGTGCATGTGGGGAGCATGCATGCATGCAGGGGGAGGTAGGAGATCTGTCTCCATGACCGGGTCCTACTAAGGCCACAGCCCGGTACCAGGCTGCGGACCGGGGGTTGGGGACTCCTGGTATAGTGGATAGAGTGATGGACTAGGACTCTTGAGAACAGGGTTCAAATCCCTACTTAGACATGAAAGTTCAGTAGGGAAGTGGAACTCGTAAAACAACTCCTTAAATGTCTCACTTACCTTGAAAACCCCATTTGGGTCACTATACAGTGGTGCCCCGCATAGTGACATTAATCCGTTCCAGGATTAACATCGCTATCCGGATTCGTCGCTATGCGGGGGCGGGAACCCATAGGAATGCTTTAAACTCCGTTTAATGCGTTCCTATTGGGGAAAAACTCACCGCTAGGCGGGGAATCCTCCATCCGGCTGCCATTTTCACCGCCTGGTAAGCGAGGGCAGGGCGCGAAAACGCTATGGGCGGCCATTTTGTTGACCCGGCGGCCATTTTGGAACCACCGATCAGCTTTTTGTAAAACATTGCAATGCGATGTCTTCCCTATCTAAAACATCGCAATGCGATCGCATTAGCGATTGCAAAAAACACGTCGCTATGCGGATTCGTCATTAAACGGTGCGCTCGTTAAGCAAGGCACCACTGTAAGTTGGTTCTGACTTGACTGCTATAAGAACAACAGTGTTTTCTACTCTGCAGTTCAGGATTTTTCCCCCTGAAACACCATGAAAATCTTTTATAATCTTCATTGTTTCTCTCTGAACCCAGGTTAGGATACCCTGATCTGCATTTGTGCAGCATTACACAGGAAAGGTGGGGAAAATGATACAGTAACCCTCAGATAATATTGGTCAGTAACTTCCATCATCCCTGACGCTTGACTATTGACCATGCTTCCAGTCTTTCTAATGGGGTACCCCGAGAAGCCAGGCTGTGCTCTCCCGTGCCTCAGAAATGTTATATTTATTGAATTTATTTATTTTAAATTGTTTTTGAAAATGATTTTAATCTTTGTTTCAGTATTGATTAATGTTCATTGTCTTTTAATGTAGTTTCTTGTGTAGTATTTTAAACCTGATGCATTGTACACAGTAGGATTCCGTGTCCATGGGGGATTGGTTCCAAGCCCCCACCCCTCTAGATGCTGAAAAATGTGGATTATAGTGAACACTATTTTAATAGTGAATGCTATATGTAGCATGGTCTCTGTCACCCTCTAGTGGCCAGTTCTGATAATAACACCATAAAAATATATTTCTCTAGCAAATGCTATACTTAGCATGGACCTGGCTCCCTCTAGTGGCCAGTTCTGGTAAGTTTATCTTTAAAAATAAATATATTTCTAGGATTTTTCTTTTAATATTTTCAGATCATGGATAGGTGAATCAGTGGATATGGATCCCACAGATATGAGGGTCCTTCTGTAATTTTAATTGTTGTCAACTTGCATTAGACCTTGGGTCTAGATGGGCAGGATAGAAATCAAATAAATAAGTAAGTAAGAGTAAGTAAGTAAGTAAGTAAGTAAGTAAGTAAGTAAGTAAGTAAGTAAGTAAGTAAGTAAGTAAGTAAGTAAGTAAGTAAGTAAATAAATAAATAAATAGATAAAATAGATAAATAGATAAAATAGATAAATAGATAGATAGATAGATAGATAGATAGATAGATAGATAGATAGATAGATAGATAGATAGATAGATAGATAGATAGATAGATAGATAGATAGATAGATAAATAAATAAATAAATAAATAAATAAATAATTCTTTATGGGGAGAAAGCTGGCATATAACTATTGTGTGTGTGTGTGTGTGTGCGTGCGTGTGTGTGTGTGTGTGTGTGTGTGTGTGTGTGTGTGAGAGAGAGAGCGAGAGAGAGCGAGAGAGAGAGAGAGAGAGTTGGGGCTGAAAGGAGCTGGAGCCCAAGAGAACTTAATGTGCCACATGTTCCTCACCTCAAATATACACCTTGAGCACCTGTATATTTTGAAGAATGTCTCTGCCATTATGAACCTGGGTGGAAGAAGGGCCGTGTTACGGTCTTCTCAATTAAATCAATCTTTTACATGATTGCCCTTAGGAGCTGCATCAGGTCACATTCTCATTCGAGAAAATTACACACACACCCCACTCTATTACACTTTATGTTCATTTTGTTCAGGGACGACATCTGTTTTCAGCTTTCCAGTTTTAATTCAACTTTACCCCAAGCTGCGCATGAAGCAGATTGCACTTTTCAGAACTTGGATCTCCCTTCCCTAAAGATGGGATGGAGAGGCTCAGCAGGTACAGTGTTTCTACAAGTGCCTCCACATTGGGCTGAGACTATCATGCTGAGAGACAGATAATTTTGCCAATTAGAATCTGCTCTTCTCCAAAATAGCTTGTCCCATGGAGAGAGAAAAAATGCAGTTGTCATAGGCCCAGCCACAAGTCTGCTCTGGCAAGGCCAGCAACAGCACTGGAAGTGCATCTGCATCTATGTGTGGTTTAAGGCTTGTCAGTTAAATGAAGCAGCAATGTGGAATATGCAGCCCTGCAGATGTTGTTGGACCCATGATTCTTCTTTATTAGCTATGCTAGCTAGGAATAAGAGGAGCTGCAGTACAAGAACATCTGGGTGGCTGGAGGTTTCCCACCCTTGAAATAAAGATATACGTAAAAGCTTTGGCTCATTCTGAGGTTAGTAACTGTACATAGCCTGTATGTAGGCTTTCTTTAAGACAACAGGTCCTGTTCTTGTAATTAAAATACTGGAACAACCTCTTTTGTCACGAGTGAAGTTATAGAACAAAGCAACTGAAAGCATAGTAGGGGGAAGAAAATGTTACTGTACCTTGAAAAATATGGTGAACTAATATTATAGGCTGTTAACATATCGATAAAATGCAGTGTATGTCTTGTATCCTATATGAACAATGATATGTGGGGACAGCCAAAGTGGGAAACGATGCTCTTGAAGTTTTCTGTACTTGAATTTCAGAGCCTTAAGAACTGAGGCAAAGTTACTTCTGCTTTGCTCCAGGGCTGATTAGGTTTGGAACTAAAGCAGCACATGGACAATAATTAATGATCCAGGTCTGTAGAGTATAAAATAAATCAGAACTAGTTTACTGCACAAAAGCTGATCCAAGAAGAGGCTTGAAAAGATTATTGTCTTCCTTTGATGCTTTGGAGAATGAAGCCATTGCTGTGACAACAAACTCATTACAACATTATTTATTATTTATCTCAGCAAAGTTTTTTTTTTCATGGCTTCTGGTAGATGTTGCATAACAGGAGTAGATTTTTGTATTTATTGCTGAAGATTTTACAGTGTAAGTCAACGGAAGCTGAATTTTCTGGTCACTTGTTGGATTGCTGAATCATCCAATAGTAAATTGCTTTCCTTCATCCAATGAAATGCAAAGTCTGAGATGGAAAAGCGAGCTACAGTCATTTTAACCTATCGGTGAGCTCTGTTAGTACTCTTGTGGAGAGAGCCTCCTTTTGATCTGCAATTCTTTGGTAATATTGAAGGTCCAGAAGCAAAATCTTAGGATTCTTGCTGTATCATCAGTCCATAGTGAGGTCTAAACTCTTCATCCTGGAATGAATTTCTTTTTCTTTTTCTTTTGTTATCTCTTTATCTTGAAGATTTTGTTTCTTATTTCTTGTTTTATACTTGTTACTTTGGTATAAGCATATGTTATTTTTTATTTGTCTGGAAGCCGCCTAGAGTGGTCATAATGACTAGATAGGCAGGGTATAAATAAATAAATAAATAAATAAATAAATAAATAAATAAATAAATAAATAAATAAATAAATAAATAAATAAATAAATAAATAAATAAATAAATAAATAAATAAATAAATAAATAAATAAATAAATAAATAAATATGTGTTAGCCCAAATGTATACAGTGTTTCAGCCCAATCATCTCCATACTACTTTGCTTCCTTTCTTATATCACAGCTAGCAGTTCTAGTCAACCCCTCAAGGAGTAATATGAAAAAGTAGCCCGGAGGCACACAGATGTAACACACTGGAAGCATAAGCGATGTTCCAGCTCCCTGAGAGCTAAACTACAGACTACAGTAAATATAGAGCATGCAATTGATCCTCGATTTCCTTTCCCACCCACCCCCGGGAAAATACATGCAGCCTCCATTCAGAATACTGTCCAGATTGGGACAATGGTTTATATACAGGGGATGTTTGAACTTATCCTTACAGCTGTTGTCTTCTGGAACAACACAGCTGGGGAGGAAGAGTAAAGGCTATGCTAACTACTTGGGGTGGTTCGGGCTTGGATCAGGGTCATCCATTGCTACTTTGGAATAGGAAAGGGAAACAGGTCTGAGCTGCATTATCTGTAGTAGTGTGTAGTTCAACTCTAAGCAATTTTTCTATCACATTTCAATGGTATTTAAGTCTGGTGGAAAGACTGCATCTCCCCACTAACTGCTGTAGAGTTTTGAATTTCGTGTTGAATTCCTCTAGCTGAGCCACAAAAGGGCAAGGAGCAGAATAGCTTCAAGTTCCCCAGAGTAGACTACCCCTTTTTCTCACTAACTGGCAGATACAGTCTCAATAACTCACTTTGAGACATCTGAGGTAACATGATTAAAAAGCATTCTATTTAGTTACTGTTCTGAACAGATCAAACAGCAAAGTAACAAAACATGGCTGCCTGCTTTCAGCAACGGGCCTCAAAAGACTCACTCCTTCCAACAGATTATGGGGCAGAGGGGGGAAGCAGAGAGGAGGGACTCTCTTTGAATCAGAGGCAGGAAGGAACTATTGCTTAGTGCTGGATAGATTGACAGACACCCTAACGCAGAAAGATTCCTTCCTGCCCCCCTGGCAGCCACAACTAATAGAGGCAACATGCGAGGTTGCAAAAATGCTTAATGCTATCATGGCTCTATTTTAAGACTGGAAGGGGCCTGGGAAACAGCATTCCCACTCTTTCCCAAAAACATGGAGTTGTTTAGAGGCAGGAAAAGTATTGAGCAGATGTGATTTTCAGACTGCATAATCTGTGATGTGGGATGATGGTGGTGTGAGAACTTTTATCCTTTCTGTGGCTGACATGGTAGCTGGAGGCCATGCTTATTACAACCCATTCTTCTCTTCAACAAAATGATGACATTTCACTTATATTGTTACTGTTGTTATTTGTCCTGGTTTGCAATTGCTTTGCAGCGGCAAATCTTTATGCCTGTAACTGATTTTCCTTGGTTTGTGTTCTGGTGAACTTACATTTTCTAAGTACCAAACCTTTTTTTAAAAAAAGCTTGTACAAGTTTTGTTGCAAGTAGTCAGCAAAACCTTTCTCACAAGAATGATGTCAGAATGTGTATATATCCATTCCTTGCTCTGTTTTCATGGGGTAGATCTGTGGATGTTTGGGAATTGCTTATCTGGGTACAACCAGAAGCCAACATCATACCAGGCAGGTTCTTATTTTGGTTTGTGCATTTTGTTTGAAGACTAAATAAGTTTGGCTTTGCATTCAACAATGCTTTGGGTTCTGTTGCAAACCTGTTCTCCTGCCTACTCTTTGGGAAAGTGAGGAAGTGCGACGCTGCTGATGCCCAAGCACTGTTGTATAGAGGAATATATGAAAGCATGAATTAGCAAATTGATGCTAACTACGCTAATCTATTGGTTATACAGAAATGTGCATATTGTGCCCCCATCTCTCTTTGACCTGGGCCCTAGATGTGCCTGGAAGTCTGGGCACAAGAGTATCCATTTCCCCGTATCTATTGGTATGTTTAAGTGTTTTCTTCCTGGGATATGGCCTTCAATACTGTGAATCACTTGTGAATATTACAACAATCATTGCTGGCTTCCTCCTACAAGCATTCCAATGGTGGGCCATCTGTTACATCAAAAAGGTGGTTGGGCAAAGGAGAAGAGTTACATTGTTATTCTGTGTCAGCCATAAATACTTTTGAGCTAGGTATGAATGTTTCAGGGTTAGGTCTTTCTGAGGCTTGTACTTTCTCTTCTTGTCTTGTCAATTCTAAAATGTAGTTTCATCGTTACTCGGTATCAGTCCTATCCATGATCACATGGTATTTAGTACAGGTGGGCATGAACACACACACCCGTCTGATGGTATGTGCCCATCACTAGTGTTTACTGGCCAATTCTGGGTTCGGGTTTCCGGCAAGGACAACAGGCTAAGACACAAGGCAGCTGAACCAAAGACCCAATTTTATTTGAATAGCAGCAGAGAAATGGTCAGCTGGGTCTTCTCTTAAAAGCAGAGGGAGACCATGAGTAGATGCATGTACATACATTTTATAATGGTACAAACAAAGAGCCATAAAAATACTACATTTCTATTGGTCATCTGTACCCCAACTTTGGATCCTGTTCCTGATTGGACTTCAGGCTCCTTTTCAGTTGACCCATTGGTTAGAAGAAAATATACATTTTCTGCCTTGACCTCATCTCTGGGATGCGCGGTGCAATCTGAGTGTAACGGCAACTATCCTGTTTTCTTATTGCTATGTTTACGTATGTTGGTAATGCTTCTTCCTGAGTTCTCTGCCGTGCCCTTCATAGAGGGTAATTCAAAAGTATTTGTTATCTCTGGCCTTCTTGCCCTTTTGAATTCCAATGGCCTGGCCATCTGGCTGTTCATTCATTTAGTCATGTCTGACTCTTCGTGACCCCATGGACCAGAGCACGCCAGGCCCTCCTATCTTCCACTGCTTCCCGGAGTTGGGTCAAATTCATGTTGGTTGCTTCGCAGACACTGTCCAGCCATCTGGCCATACTTTACCTAAATGTCAACTCCTGGTGTAGGATAAAGGGTCCCATTGTTTATTTAGATGGCCCATGGATGGGCCGTAAAATCCATCAGGTATGGCTGGCTATTTGAGCCTGGAGCCTGAATGGCCTCTGCTGTTCCTGGGTCTGAGGGGCAGGATCAGAATACTATTTGGAGAATGTATAAAATGTATACAGCATTAAGGAAGTATAAGGTACAATACAAAATAAGATTCTAAAATACAATTGAGATAAAGTGTATAAAACCATAACTGGTACAGTCCATCAAGAGCTTTTGTGGTATAGATACAGTGGAGATATAATATTGTTACATTGTGAACAAGATGTTAGTACCTAAGAGAGATTCTCAAGCTTTATTGATACAGTTAGCAGTAATAACTCTGTTAAAATGCAGTATCATTATCCTTCCCTATCACTAGTCTTTTACCAGTCTAATCAAGGTGATATACATATTTGGGGGAGGGAAGTCACATTGTGTTTGATTCAATTGCTCCTTCACAGCAACATGCACTAGCCCACATCCCAATCCGTGCTCACATCAGAGAACACAGATTGGTGCACAAATAAAGATGTGCTTTTTGAGAGACACTCCAATCCGGGTCAGTAGCAGTGTGTTTTTAGATCTCTGGGCCTGTGGGAAGGGGAACATTCCTGAAATTGGGCAAACACAAATGCCAAGGCCAGGTCATGACAAATGCTGCAAGTGGCCAGGATCCAGAGTTTTTGGTGGTCCTAAGGGCAGCCAGGGCAAAAGGGCTTATGGTTAATATAGTGTAGTTTGCAAATCTGGGTTCTCTGTTTAATTTCCACCCTTCTTTTTTTCTTCCAGGTATTGAAGTCTTATGTCTTAAAGCTCTGTAGGATGCAAGGTGTTACTCATAAATCTATCCCTCATAGAGAACTGGTGTGATCCTCAAAGTTTTCCTCCAGGAAACATATTACAAAATCACATTCCATTAAAAACTATATTGGGGTGGATGGGAAGAAAATCACCCCAAGAAATGACAATCTATAGTGTCCATTTCGATAAAAGGTGCAAGTAGAGGCTTTAAGACCTCAGTCCAGTGTTGAGTGCTGCCTTTAGTAAAAAGAAATGCATTAAGATTTTCTACGTCATCCCAGCCCAGTTTTGAAGGGAGATGGTTCTGTTCATTTTTAACTAATCTGAGCTGAAACTGGTGTGTGCATTGCCCACCATTGCTATTCCCTTACTCTGATTCCATTCTACCTCTGATGTAATTTTGTAAATTAAAATGTGCTTGTTGTTGGGGTTTTTTCCAAAAGTCCCATGGTTGACAAATATTGTTGCATATAAACTCAGAATTCTTACAACCAGCACTCTGTGGAAATTATTCTTTCTTCATATTAAATTGGTTTCATTGTGCCTATGCATAACAAGCTGAGGGGAAAAAATTCAACAAAATCCAATTATTTTTTTTCTTTTGTTCTTGCAAAAATAAATCTGTGTCCACATTTCTAAAATGATGTCTGAGTAATGTGGCCTATTATATAACTCAATTCTACGATATTTCTGTTCACTCCCTTCCTTTGCCTCATCACAAAGACAGCAATCCTGGCAGCTGGAGTTATTATGCCCTTGGAAAATGTATTGAGCTCTACTCCATTCCTTCCAATTCGCCTATGTTAGAAAATTGACCCAAACCAAAGATTGCTATTCAAAAACTTAACACCTTTTGGATATAATGCACAACAGAATGAGTGTATGTGTGTGTGTTATATTGTGACAAAGTTTCCAGAAGTAAGTATTCAGTAAAGGGACTATATTATATAAATGTTCCCTTTCCTTTTACAAATATTGTTTTCTGGAAAATTTCTCTATCACAACACCTATTTAGAATGAAAATCAGAGTCCGGTTGTATTAAGTATGTGTCACTGTTACAGATCTGAGGATGGAACACATTCTTTTGGGCTTGTTTCATCCCAGTGAAAGATCAAGTTAATTTTAAACTGTCTCAACAAAGCGTAGGGATCAGTGCCTCCTATAATTTGTACTGCATTAAAAAAATGTAACATTGTAGCAATGTCCAAAATTTGGTAATCATTGACTCTTATGTGGGAGTGTTGATGATCCAAAACACATGCATTCTGAATATCTTATCTTCAATACTGAAACCTTATTTCATTTTTAATACAGTACAGCTAATATTTTGAAAGAGTGCTGGTGACATGAAACCCTAATATTCATTAATCAATTCAGATGTGGGGATTTTTGTAAGTATTCTTACATGCTTCATAATACTCAGTTATATACATGTGGATGTGCAATTTTCCCAGTTTCTACATCTCCTTTGTTTCTTTTGTGTGTGGGGGGGGATTTATTCACCTGAAAAATCACATGTTTTATTTATCACTTCCTATATATGGTAAACCCCTTCATGGATTGCTGCCTTGTCGTGGTGAAGGGGCTTGAGTAACTCAGAGAAGCTATGGGCTATGCTGTGCAGGGACACCCAAGATGGATAGGTCATACTGGAGAGTTCTGACTAAATGTGATCCACCTGGAGTAGGAACTGGCAAGCCACTCCAGTGTCTTTGCCAAGAAAACTCCATGGACAGAAACAAAAGGCTAAAATATATGACACTGGAAGATGAGCCCCTCAGGTCGGAAGGCATCCAACATGCTACTGAGGAAGAGCGGAGGACAAGTACAAGTAGCTCCAGAGCTAATGAAGTGGTTGGGCCAAAGCTGAAAGGATGCTCAGCTGTGGATGCGCCTGGATGTGAAAGGAAAGTCCGATGCTGCAAAGAAAAATACTGCATAGGAACCTGGAATGTTGAATCTATGAACCTTGGTAAGCTGGATGTGGTCAAACAGGAGATGTCAAGAATAAACATTGACATCCTGGGCATCAGTGAACTAAAACAGACGGGAAGGAGCGAATTCAATTCAGCCAATTATCCTATCTACTATTGTGGGCAAGAATCCCATAGAAGAAATGGAGTAGCCCTCATAGTCAACAAAAGAGTGGGAAAAGTTGTTCTGAGATAAAATCTCAAAAATTATAGAATGATTTAAATATGAATCCAAGGCAGGCCTTTCAACATCACAGTAATCCAAGTTTATGCACCAACCAATGATGCTGAAGAGGCTGAAATGGACCAATTCTATGAAGACTTACAACATCTTCTACAACTGACAGCAAAGAAAAATGTTCTTCTCATTCTAGGGGACTGGAATGTTAAAGTAGGGAGTCAAGAGATAAAAGGAACAACAGGTAAGTTTGGCCTTGGAGTTAAAAACGAAGCAGGGCACAGGCTAATAGAATTTTATCAAGAGAACAAGCTGGTCATCACAAACACTCTTTTCCAACAACACAAGAGGCGACTCTACACATGGACATCACCAGATGGGCAATACTGAAATCAGATTGATTATATCCTCTGCAGCCAAAGATGGAGAAGCTCTATATAGTCAGCAAAAACAAGACCTGGAGCTGATTGTGGCTCTTTATGGAGAAAGCCAGAGAGTTTAAAAAAAAAACAATAAAAAAAATCTACTTCTGTTTCACTGACGACGCAAAAGCTTTGACTGTGTGGACCACAACAAACTATGGCAAGTTCTTAAAGAAATGGGAGTGTCTGACCAATTTATCTACCTCCTGAGAAATCTATATGTGGGACAGGAAGCAACAGTTGGAACTGGGTATGGAACAACTGGTTCAAAATTGGGAAAGGAGTACAACAAGGCTGTATATTGTCTCCCTGCTTATTTAACTCATATGCAGAATACATCATTTGAAAGGAAAGACTGGATGAATCCCAAAGTGGAATTAAGATTGCCGGAAAAAATATCAACAATCTGTGATATGCAGATGACACCACTCTGATGGCAGAAAGTGAGGAGGAATTAAAGATCCTCGTAATGAGGGTGAAAGAAGAGAGCACAAAAAATTATCAGAAACTCAACATCAAAAAAACTAAGATCATGGCCACTGGTCCCATCACCTCCTGGCAAATTGAAGGGGAAGATATGGAGGCAATGACAGATTTTACTTTCTTCGGCTCCATGATCACTGCAGATGGAGACAGCAACCACCAAATTAAAAGACGCCTTCTTCTTGGGAGGAAAGCGATGACAAACCTAGACAGCATCTTAAAAAGCAGAGACATCACCTTGCCGACAAAGGTCCGCATGATTTTTCCAGTAGCGAAGTATGGCAGTGAGAGCTGGACCATAAAGAAGGCTGACCGCCAAAGCACTGATGCTTTTGGATTGTGGTGCTGGAGGAGACTCTTGAGAGTCCCCTGGACTGCAAAGAGTACAAACGTATCCATTTTGAAGGAAATCAACCCTGAATGCTCCCTGGAAGGACAGATCCTGAAGCTGAGGCTTCAATACTTTGGCCATCACATGAGAAGAGAAGATTCCCTGATGTTGGGAAAGTGTGAAGGCAAGAGGAGAAGGGGATGACAGAGGACGAGATGGTTGGACTCACTGAAGCTACCAACATGAATTTGACTGAACTCTGGGAGGCAGTGGAAGAAAGGAGGGCCTGGTGTGCTCTGGTCCATGGGGTCACAAAGAGTTGGACACAACTTGACTAAACAACAAAAATATGTGGCAGATGACTCTGCCACACTGATGCATTGCCTTTTAGGTATCATCCAGACCAGACCCCAATATGAAAGAAACTGTTCTTAGAAGAAGAAAAAAAAAACCCTGCACAGTCAGTGAGAATTTCACCATATGCTTTTATTCCTTTAGTTTTCACCACTCAAAAGGCACTTTATTTTGTATATTAAGCAATGGCTTGTTTCTTTAGCATCTGGAACTGCAGCGTTAATAACAACTGGAACAATGGACACCCATGTGGTTCCCTAAATCAGTGGCATGACACTGACTTTTGTAAGGTACTTCTTATACAGGGTTGTGCTGGCAAATTGTAACTGAATGATTGTTGAAAATGAAAGCTGTAAGTAACAAATGGAGGCATTACTATTTGAAAAAAGGAAATCCTCTCCTTAAATAGAAACTTAGAAAATGGAAACCACCTGGCTACAGTGAGGGCAAGCAACCTGGTAGTTCAATGCTTGTATTTGCTATTATGGCTGCTCACTTGCATTTAGCAGCTGTTGATTGCTTGGCTCACTGAAGCATATGATGCTGATCAAAGCCAAGGGTCAATAAAGTCATTTATAATAGTCAGACTGACAGCTGAAATGGTTGGTGAAACAGTCCCTCTGGTGCTGGGAAATTCCTTGTTTTCCGCAGGAAAAGTCTCAAAAGTTCAGCAAACCTGTACCTTTCCACTATTAATCCCCACTGTATTTTTTAAGTACTGGAATCTTACTCTCTCAGAGGAGTTTTAGAAAAGGACATGGTGATTACACAAAAACATGGAACAGTACCAAATAAATAAATAATTTTTTTTAAAAGAATGAAGCAGATATGAATTCTTATGAGATTGCTTACATTTGTCATGGTTGCAAATGTACAGAATTGTTGTTTGTTTATTTATTTTGAGATCTGCACATCATTTGTTATCTAGATCATGGCTCAGACATAAGCAGGGTAATAATAGAATTAGCAATTACAAACCTTTATTCTGGGTGAACAAGCAGCACCTAAGTTGTTTAGCCACAATGAGTAACAGCTAGTTCCTTTCAAAAGTTATTTTAAAGGAGTTTGGGGCACTACAGTCGAATTAGGATAGGATTTTTTTAAGCTATTTCCATGCTTCACTGAGCAGCAGACAAAACTAGAGAGTATTGGCGTGTAATTCTTCAGGTCTGTTGCTAGAGACAAAATGTGTTAAGAGTCTGTAACAAGGTAGATCACTTACATGATTTGAGCAACGATAATGATAATGAGGAATATAGTGTGTTACTATTTAACGTTCTAATTTTTGTAATATGAAAAACCAGCTTTGTGTGCTAAAGTAATTATAAATAAAGTTCTCATGTCCTAGAGCCCCAGATATGGTAAGGACCAAAAGGGAAAGTTTAGGGGTTGCAAAATGCTTTCTGCAAAAACCAATGGCAAAAAAAAAAAATCCCTTGATGGATTGGGCCCCAAGAACTTTTGATGTCAAACACTGCTCCTCATTCACCTTTGTTCTGAGTAAGAATGTCATACTCACAATTATAGGACCTCCATATCCACAGGAGAGTAGTACCACAACCTTCCACGAATGCCTGAAACTGTGAATATGAGAGAACCCTATATACAACATACAAGGGGTCAGGATAAAGGCCAAGAGGGAGGCACCCTTCTATGTTGCATGTAGGGCTGTGGCAAACTGCGGATAAGTGAAACCATGGATAGCGATCCCATAGATACGGAGGTCCTACTGTAAATTCTTCACTCTCATCAGTATAGGCTCTCCCAATTAATTAAAACTCTGTGAAGAGAAAGTTCCATCGTCCACAAAATTCCTTGCCTCCAGGCGCAATCTAAATAAGGAGCACTTGAGGAAGTTTTATGATGTTATTTACTCTTTGATGTCTGATGTCCAGCACTATGTGGAGTTATGATTGTGTGATCGTGTATGCCCTCTCTCCATGCATTTATAACTCTTAACAATTGTTTTCCTTTTCTCTTACTATAAACAATTTCCTATCTGCTCACCTAAGTTTCACCATTGTATGAAACTGCTATATATGCTACCGTGACGTAAAATCTCACAGACTTTGCATTTACTCAATTTTTCTGAGTAAAATATGTTGAGAAACATTTAGGTTTTGACTCTACTTGTTCTTTTTTGAAATTTCTATCTAATGTTACTGCTAGCCTAGTAATAATAAAAAAAGCCTTAAATCTACATAAGTACCTCTTATGGATTTACATATTTCAAAAGGCTGTGCTATAATGCAATACCCTTTTCCATTCATTCACTTCTTATTTACCATAATCTTATTTCTATGTTTACAAATTATAACCAGAACAGTCATTCAATTGCCAAGGTTGTTTATAATTCATTGACCTTGCTCTTCTGGAGCTGGGAAATTGTTTTGAAATCAGGCAGATTGTTTTGAAAACAACAAACTTTAAATCGCACTGTTAAAAGTAGCTTCATTTTCAAAGCACTTTTTTCCCTGAACCCCCCCGCCAATCATTTTAACATTATTAAACTCACAAAATTTCAAACCTTAACATTATGTACTTCCTTTATATTCATATTCCTTATTCATATTCATAGATGGAAGGGATTCGTGGCCTTCATCCATCAATTAGGGTTTCTGCAGATTTTAATTTAGTCAGACCTTTAGGCATTTTCCCTGATCGAAGTGAGGTTTTTTACATCTTCTAGAGCAGGGGTAGTAGGGTTAGGTAGTGGGTTCAATCCCAGGTAACCAGCTCCAGGTTGACTCAGCCTTCTATCCTTCCGAGGTCTGTAAAATGAGTACCCAATTTGCTGGGTGTGGGGGGCAATGTGTAGCCTGCATAATTAACTTGTAAACTGCCCAGAGAGTGCTTTCAGCACTATGGGGCGTTATATAAGTAGCACATTTTTTGCTTTCGGGGTGTGTGTGTGTGTGGCACCTGTCTATTCCTGTTGAGAAAGAGAATTAGAAACAACTTTCCAACCCCCATTTTTACACTTTCTGTCCTTTCTCTCTCTCCTTTCCTCTTCTTCCTTGCCAGAGTAAAAAAGAGGTGTTTTTTTTGCAGGCTGCTTTCCAATGCCACAGATGACCAGTGGCTACCTCTCCCGCCCCATGATCATCTTGCAAATGTAAAGTATCCCTGATTCACATGGTATCTTCACATTCATCTGAAGACAATGTACATCCTAGTTTTTAGTCACTATTTTAAAAAAAGTCGGAGTTCTGGCTCACATGAAGAGACTATTTCGGTACAACAGCCTTTCTCTCTTCAGTCAGTAATATTTTCATGTTCGATGCTATGACAGAGTGGTCAGGAATCGTGCACTCCCCTAAATGTATGTGGGCTCCCCATGCTTTCTTAATAATCACATATGACTAGAATCTAGAGTTCACATATCCTGTTGGAGTTATTTATGCCTTGTTTGCTACCTTTAATAGGGTTGGCTGGACGGGATCTTTCTGGGCTGGGATGACTGTCAATCAGCTCAGCAGTAACCAGTGGTTCCTTCCCTCTGATTTCAAAGAGAGCCATGCGTCTCTGCTTAAGCAACTTTCCCTTTCTTTTAGTCTGCTATCAGTTAGTATGCAGTTAGTGGAGTTATGTGAATGTAGTCTGCAGGAGTTTGCTGGAGGCAGGGTGTGAGTCTGTGGGGGCCTCCTCCTGTAAGCAGACATTTTGGATAGTATGCTGTTTTTGATCTGTTAAATGGTGAGTGAATGAAAGATTTTTGTTCTTTCTTTTGGCAATATCTCAGACTAAGTTATTGAGACTATAAGCACTGTTTAAGGAGACAATAAGGGATGGTCTACTCTGTTTAAGGAGACAATAAGGATGGAGACTTGAAGCTAATTCTGCTCTGTAATTCCTGCAATTCTGCTGTGCAGCTAGAGAATTTTTAACCAAAATTCAAAACTCTGCAACATATGAGGGGGTGCTGATAAGTATTGAGCCTTTCCCAGAAAAAAATTGAGCTAGGAAGCTGTAACTGCCACACTATTCTACATATTCCCAAAAGGAAGTCAATGCACTTGTGACATCTGTCCTGCAGCTTCTTAAGTCCCTGCAAATAAAATTCTTCCAACTGCTGGTGTAACCGCTCATTTGCAGCATTAGTTGCTTCCAGAACAGTCCCAAATCGTTGTCCCTTCAGGTGTTTTTTGAGTTTGGGCAACAGATAATAGTCAGAAGGAGCCAGGTTGGGAGAATAGGGTGGAAGGGACATCACTTGAAAACCTAAGGATGTCAGTTTTGTCATTGTTTTGTCATTGTTTCACCAGCAGTGTGTGATGAGGCATTGTCATGCAACAGGATGACACCTTTGGAGAGCTTTCCTCAACGTTTTTCCTTGATGTTTTTTCCTCAACTTCATCAATAAAGCACAGTAATATTTTGCATTGATGGTTGAACCCTGTTGGAGGTAGTCCACCAGCAGAACTCCCTTCTTATCCCAAAAATAGACTTAGACTGTTCCTTTGTCTCAGGATCATAACAGTAGATCCATGTCTCATCACCAGTTACCAGTTTGCCCAGGAAATCTGACTCATTTCTTGCAAAACATTCCAAAACAGCTACCGATGACTCCACACGTTTCCTCTTTTGTTTGGTTGTCAAAAGTTTGGGGATCCACTTTGCTGCCAGCTTTCTCATTTCCAAGTCATTGTGGATAATGGCACCAACTCTCTCACGTGATATTCTCAGATATACAGCAATACTTTTGGTTCATATTCGGTGGTCCTCCATGATCATGTCATGGATGGCTTTCAGATTTGCAGGCACAGAGACAGAAATAGGCCTTCCACTGGGTTTCTCACTTTCAACACTGAAATGGCCAGTTTTAAAATTGACAACACACCATTTAACTGTTGCATATGAAGGGCTATTGTCACCCATAGTTTGTTACATTTCATCATGGATCTGCTTGCACTTTTCCCTTGAAGAAACAGGAACTTGATTATGGTCCTATGCTCTTCCACACTGAACTTTTCTGGAGGTGCCGCCATGTTCAGTTTGGACCAGAAAATGAAAGCTAAGTTAAAATCATAGGTGGTTGATTTTTGCACCGTTGAATATAGACAATTTAGTCAATACACCCTGCAATTTATACCTTTCTAGCTCAATTTTTTCTGGGTAAGGCTCAATACTTATCAGCACCTCCTCATGTGATTGCCGCAATCAGCAGGATATATCTTGATGGCATGTCCATCTGTGAAACTGTCATGACCAATCTGATATCATAAGGTTTCTTATCTGCCACCAGGCTAATAAAAACACATTTGCTCCTATCCTATATGCATAAAAGGTTTCTATTTTCATGTCTCCACCTCGCTGGAAAACTGTGAATGTCTGTCTACCTGGGATGAAAACCCTCCCAGGAGCTATGGCATGGGACATTTAAACAACCTGCCAAGAACAATGTGATAGAATCCTTGGTTATCTTTATGAGAAAAATGAATCTTTTAATTATTAACCTATGTGCTATTGCAGTTATTAAGTAATCATTTCGAAGCTGGTAGGAAGATTCAGTCCAGGCTTATGCTGCTTTATGTGAGTAATAGGATTGTGGCCACTAAATTTAAAACAAGTTATTTCCTTTCATACTGGGCAGAACAGTACACTTGCATGCCCTACCACATCATTTCTTATCTTTCTTTGACAGAGCTAACCAAGAGGGCCAATTGAAATGCAGGAGGGCCCTCAATTCTGCCTGTATTTAAAGGTGTAAAATATCTCTTTCTCAATGTTTTGTAAATCTCATTTCCATTGTTCTTCTATCCATGATTTGAATCCATTCACAATACTTTGCCTCCCACACACTGAAGCACATTTCCTAGTGTCTGCATTTCTTTGTGTATCTTAAATAATATGGACATTTATTTATGCATGTATGTAATGTGCACATTACCAGAGTGAGTTTGTGCATTTTATTCAAGTTATTTCAGCTATTCTCATTTTAAAGTATGCACCTTGTTTTGTACATACTTCACTCATAAAAAACCAAGGCCTTAACTAGAGTGAGGAAACCAAGACTTTCCCCCAAGATTTCAAGTTTAGAGAGCGCTTTTCCCCCAGACTTTCATGCTTGACTTGGCAGCCTGGTTTAGATGGTGATGGAAGATCTAGGGCAAAGAATGGTGGATGATATTCCAGATCGCACTGTAGCACCAGAGAGCAGGTCTCCCCAAGACTCAGAAGACCAGGCCTCTATCCCAGAGGCACTGAGGCCTCTGGCTCAGATGGAAGGCTAACTTTCCTCCCACACCCCTCTTTGGCCCTTTAGTCTGGACTGTGTAGAAAGACTGTGTAGAAAGAGAGCAAGAAAGAGAGAGAGCAAAGGACATATACTGGCAAAGTATTGTGTGCCGAAATTACTTCTTGCATTATTTTCATATCATGAATTACATATCTGATTTTGGGGTGCATTTTGTGCTTCTTGATATGGGTGCCAAGACTGCTAGTTATAAAGAAGACTTGCTTTGTCGAGAGTCTTGTATTTTTTTTTAAAATCATTTTATTTCTACCTGTGTTCACCAATTGCTGGATACAGTTCTCTTTTCTATACATACCAATCTGCTGTATTCTCAGTTGACCTGCTGGGACGGTGCCCCTTCTTTCACAGT
Organism: Pogona vitticeps; assembly: GCF_051106095.1. Taxonomy (NCBI): domain Eukaryota; kingdom Metazoa; phylum Chordata; class Lepidosauria; order Squamata; family Agamidae; genus Pogona; species Pogona vitticeps. The sequence goes on along the minus strand of NC_135786.1, from coordinate 146,112,127 downwards.
GAGATATCATATTAAACTAGGTCTTAGTGATATGGTTTTCATTTCATTTGGGAATACAGAGTTTCCTCCATACTTCTTGCTTAAAGTGTTTGTACTACAGAATACCATCACAACACATATAAACAATCTCTATGGAAACAATTAGGATTTGAGAAGTCATCTGCAGGAAAACAAGCTGTTCATTATCCCTGTATTGTGTTCTTTTCATCAGCCAACAAATTTTCTTTTCAGAGGTGAATTATGTGTCAAACATGCTATTAATATTAATCTGTTTTGAAATATTTCAATATTTCAGTCCCTGTACCTTGGATTCTCTCCCTATAAAAACAAGCCTATGGGGCCAACCATTCTCTTTCAAGAGAAGCTAAATGGACTTTTCAATTTATATAAGCTATTTTAAATTTGGGGGCATTCAGGGTTGCCTATTTCTGAAGTGGAGGGACAGTTTTACTTTAAAAAAAAATAGAACTCAAAAAGCCTGTTCTGAAATTTGTCAGAGAGCAATAACAGACTGTCTGCTACATCTGTACCAAATTTGAAGCTCTGCTGAAAAGTTACAATTTTATGTTTGGCCTGACTCCATTTTTAGAATTGCCTATAGAATGTTGATTTGCTCCACCAGCATAAGATCACTGCTGCACTCTAATGCAGCAATAATATAAGGAGAAGAAGAGTAATCCAATAACATAAAACATTCAGTGCTCTAGTGTTTTATTACTAATTTTGGTTTAATCTGGCACTTGCTCAAGGGCATTTGTTTGCTATCTGTGTCTGCACAACATTTTCTAAAGACACATCCTTTTATATTCTATTTGATTTGACATTCTCTCAGACCTTCAGAAAACTGGTAATTTGCCCAATGCCCAAAGAAAACACATTGACGAGACTCTATTACCAATTTCCTTTAGATTAAGAGAAATCACATGAGTCTTGTTATACATTGCTGTCCATATATGAGGTGGGAGTTGCAATCCTGGGTCCATGCCTGACTGCATGATCAGGAGCATGCACCCGAGAATACAACCAGCATCTCCTTAATGAGCAACAATTTGACACCAAGCCTTATATAGTTCCCTTATACAAGAGTAAATGAGCAACATGATTTTTGCCAATGTGTTTTCTCTAGCCCTTTATTTACCAGATAATTTATAGGAAACCCCCAAAAATTAAAGCGAATTATAAAATTATTTTTCAGATGCTGTTCATTACTTGATGGCTACATTATGAAATTATGATTTGCATCAGTAGGTCTAAATACTCTAGAATTCATGTCCCAGAAAGTCCAGTAGTATAGCCAATGGCAAGGAATTATGGCAGCTGTAGTGCAAAACATCTGTCAGATCAAAAATTCTCCACCCTTTATCTGTGTCAACTCAAATTACATTTTCTTATGGATATACTTTGCCCTTTCAACCATTCATCCCTAGCCTAGTACCCTTCAAATGTATTGTAGGATAAATCTCATCATCCCCAGTCAGTCAAAAATTTTTCCCACTATGTCTGGAGCAAACCAGTTTTCAAAAGCTGGCCTATCTCAATCATGTTCCTTAAATACATTTCCTACTACTTTATTTATAAATGCACAGAGCACTTTCATTCTTTTCCAGGTCTTACTGTCCCATGTGGCTGATATTTATTGCCAAATGGATACTTCTAATGTGCAATGTTGGCTTCAGTGAGTTGCATTACAGATTCAATTGCCAAGATTCCATGTGTCTAATTCAGTGTAGTGACAGATCTGGGACCTGGATCAATCTACTCTGCCAGTGACATCCATCCAACTTCCAGCTAACAGTGAAGCTAGAAATAACCATAGTAAAAGACATCATACTGTACACATATTGCCTGAACAATGCACCTGTTATGGCTGTTACCCTCAACAGCTGCAGTTTCCTGGCATTCTGAAGACTGAATAAAGACAAAAAGCCCTTAACACAACATCTTAAACCAAAGATTTTTTTCTAAAAAATTACTATCAAAGTCTGTTCAGTATTATTGTATGTATAGGGACGTGGTGGCACTGTAGGTTAAACCACAAAGCCTCTGGGCTGCAAGGTTGGAAGATTAGCAGTTTGAATCCACGCAACGGAGTGAGCTCTTGTCACTTGTCCCGGCTCCTGCCAACCTAGTAGTCTGAGAGCATGTAAAACTGCGAGTAGATAAATAAGTACCACCACTGTGGGAAGGTAATGGCATTCCATGTCTAGTCGCGCTGGCCACGTGACCACGGAAACTGTCTATGGACAAATGCTGGCTCTACGGCTTGGAAACAGGGATGAGCACTGTCCCTTAGAGTCAGACACGACTGGACAATTTGTCAAGGGGAACCTTTAACCTTAATAGACACATACAACAAAAACAGGGATCCCCATTTCTGCGTTTCAACTCCAATGAATAAATAATCCGAAACAACTTCCCTTCTTTTTTTGTAAAATACTTCTTATTGATATTTATTTCCATACAAAGACTATAAGATAGAATTAATAAACAATACAGAACTGTTAAACCAATATAAAGTAACTAGTGTAACTCCATCAAAGTAACCTTTGGGGCAAATTGCTGCATATAAAAAGTTTTTGTAAGCATTCCTATTGCATACAAAATATCTTCTTAACTTGTAGCGATTTGTGAGGGTTCAGTTTTTAACTCTTTGAGCTCCACAACAAACTCACAAGTCGTTTTTAACTTTGAACCAGGAGATAGGTTTATTGAAGTGTTTAACAATGAATTCTCGTTCAATTTCTTTTCCCAAAGCCTTTCTCCTATCGCCAACTGGTCAGATAGGGGTACCCAAGCATCTCTCGAGAAGAGGTTCATATCATTGTTGCTATTCCAAGGTCCAGTCCAGAATAGGACATCAGTCTTTCAATAAATTGGGGGTTCCCTCATTCAAGAGGGGGATTGTCTTTTCTTCATCTGGGTTGACCCATCTGGCATCTCGGGCTTCTCCCAAGGGGTTCCAGGTCCCATCCAACACCCCCTCTTCTTTGCTTCCTCCACACGCCATGCCCAACGTTCACTTTCCTCCCTCTCTACTCTCTCTTCTATCAACTTTTGCTTCCACTCTCGGGCTTCTGACTCACCCCAATATGAAGGCTTCTGCGGGATACCTCTCCTGTACCGATAATCAGCCTCTTCCTTGGGAACTCGTACTCTCTCCCATTTTCCTGAACAGGGATCCTGCACCCAGACCATCTCCCAACCCCCTGGCAGTGGATCTTCCTTTTTATCTCTGCTGTCCCCACCTCGATCTCCACCCTCTTGGTTCTCTGCCCTCCCGCCAATTCATCTGGGGTTTGAACTGCTACCGTTATCCCACTCATTCTTTTTCTAAATCCTGGGTATCTGTACCTTGTTGAGCAGTTTCTTTTGGCAAGGTCAGTGGTGATGTCTGCACTTCGCTCTCTGTCTTAGAGATGGATGGAAATCCGGCGAGAGCCTCCTAACTCTCGCCTTGGGTCTCACACAATTCACCAACAAAAATTACAGCAATTGAATTATGCTATCATAAATATACAATAGGATTTTAGCCAGAGTCTAAAACTCACACCCCCTTCATGGATTGCTGCCTTGTCTTGGTGAAGCGGCTTGAGTAATTCAGAGAAGCTATGGGCTATGTCGTGCAGGGACACCCAAGATGGACAGGTCAAAGTGGAGAGTTCTAACTAAACATGATCTACCTGGAGCAGGAACTGGGAAGCCACTCCAGTATCTTTGCCAAGAAAACTAGAGACAGAAACAAAAGGCTAAAAGATATGATACTGGAAGATGAGCCCCTCAGGTGGAAGGCATCCAACATGCTACTGAGGAAGAGCGGAGGACAAGTACAAATAGCTCCAGAACTAATGAAGTGGTTGGGCCAAAGCCGAAAGGACGCTCAGCTACAGATGCACCAAGAAGTGAAAGGAAAGTCCGATGCTGCGAAGAAAAATACTGCATAGGAACCTGGAATGTAAGATCTATGAACTTTGGTAAGCTGGATGTGGTCAAACAGGAGATGATAAGAATCAACATTGACATCCTGGGCATCAGTGAACTAAAATGGATGGGAATTGGTGAATTCAATTCAGACAATTATCATATCTACTATTGTGGGCAAGAATCCTGTAAAAGAAATGGACTAGCCATCATAGTGAACAAAAGAGAGGGAAAAGCTGTACTGAGATATGATCTCAAAAATGACAGAATGATTTCAATACAAATCCAAGGCAGATTTTCAACATCACAGTAATCCACGTTTATGCACCAGCCACAGATGCTGAAGAGGCTGACATTGACCAGTTCCATGAAGATTTACAACACCTTCTAGAACTGACACCAAAGAAAGATGTTCTTCTCATTATAGGGGATTGGAATGCTAAAGTAGGGAGTCAAGAAATAAAAGGAGCAACAAGTACGTTTGGCCTTGGAGTTCAAAACAAAGCAGGGCAAAGGCTGAATTTTGTCAAGAGAACAAGCTGGTCATCACAAACACTGTTTTCCAACAACACAAGAGGTGACTCTACACATGGACATCACCAGATGGGCAATACTGAAATCAGATTCATTATATTCTCTGCAGCGAAAGATGGAGAAGCTCTATATAGTCAGCAAAAACAAGACCTGGAGCTGATTCTGGCACTGATCATCAGCTTCTTACAGCAAAACTCAACCTTAAACTGAAGAAAGTAGGAAAAACCACTGGGCTAGTCAGGTATAATCTAAAACAAATCCCTAATGAATACACAGTGGAAGTGAAAAACAGATTTAAGGAACTTGATTGGTGGACAGAGTGCCTGAAGAACTATGGATGGAGGATCATAACGTTGTGCAGGAGGCAGCAACAAAAACCATCACAAAGAAAAAGAAATGCAAGAGAACAAAATGGCTAACCAACCAGGCCTTACGAATAGCAGAGAAGAGAAGGGAAACAAAATGCAAGGGAGATATGGAACGTTACAGAAAATGGAATCCAGACTTCCAAAGAATAGCAAGGAAAGACAAGAGGGCCTTCTTAAATGAAGAATGCAAAGAAATAGAGGAAAATAATAGAAAGGGAAAAACCAGATATCTGTTCAAGAAAACTGGAGAAATTAAAGGAACCTTTTGTGCAAAGATGGACATGATAAAGGACAAAAATGGTAGGGACCTAACAGAAGCAGAAGACATCAAGAAAAGGTGACAAGAATACACAGAGGAATTATACCAGAAAGATTTGGATGTTCTGAACAGCGCAGATAGTTTGGCTGCTGATCTAGAGTCAGACATCCTGGAAAGTGTAGTCAAGTGGGCCTTAGAAGGCATGGCCAACAACAAGGCCAGTGGAGGTGATGGCATTCCAGTTGAACTACTTCAAATCTTAAAAGATGATGCTGTTAAGGTGCTATACTCAATATGCCAGCGAGTTTGGAAAACTCAGCAGTTGCCAGAGGATTGGGAAAGATCAGTCTACATCCCAATCCCAAAGAAGGGCAGTGCCAAAGAATGCTCCAATTACCGTACAATTGCACTGATTTCACACGCTAGCAAGATTATGTTCAAAATCCTACAAGGTAGGCTTCAGCAGTATGTGGACCGAGAACTCCCAGAAGTACAAGGTGGATTTCGAAGGAGCGGAGGAACTGGAGACCAAATTGCTAATATGAGCTGGATTATGGAGAAAGCCATCTCCTTCTGCTTCATTGACTATGCAAAAGCCTTTGACTGTGTTGACCACAACAAACTATGGCAAGTTTTTAAAGAAACGGGAGTGCCTGATTACCTTATCTACCTCCTGAGAAATCTGTAGGCGGGACAAGAACCAACAGTTAGAACTGGATATGGAACAACTGATTGGTTCAAAATTGGGAAAGGAGTACGACAAGGCTGTATATTGTCTCGCTGGTTATTCAGCTTATATGCAGAATACATCATGGCATGGACTGGATGAATCCCAAAGTGGAATTAAGATTGCCGGAAGAAATATCAACAACCACTCTGATGGCAGAAAGTGAGGAGGAATTAAAGAACCTCTTAATGAGGGTGAAAGGTAAAGGTAAAGTTTCCCCTTGACATTTCAGTCGTGTTTGACTCTAGGGGGCGGTGCTTGGAGTTTTTGTGTAGGTACCTGTCTGTGTGGGAGTCACGGTGAAGAAAAATTGGAAGAATTTCTCAACCATCTCAATAGCATCCACCCAAATATACCATTCACCATGGAAAAAGAAACAGAGGGCCAACTCCCATTCCTAGATGTCATGCTCCTACGCAAAACTGACCTCCGACTGGGACACAAGGTCTACAGAAAACCCACCCACACAGACAGGTACCTATACAAAAACTCCAACCACCACCCACGGCAAAAAAGAGGCATAATCAAAACACTGGTAGACCGTGCAAATCGGAACTGTGAAGCTCAGTTTCTCAACACTGAACTCGACCACCTGAATTGGGCCCTACAGGCAAATGGCTACTCCAAAAATGAAATCACAAGAGCCATCAAACCAAGAAAACAACACGGAACTGAAGAGGAAAAACAGCCACCCACAAACAAAGCATTTCTGCTATACATCAAAGGGGTCATGGACCACATGGGGAAACTTTTGAAAAAACACAACCTACAAACAGTATTCAAGCCCACCACAAAAATACAACAAATGTTATGGTCAGCAAAGGACAGAAGGGACCCCCTCACCACGGCAGGAGTATACCAGATACCTTGCAGTTGTGGCCAGGTATACATTGGAACCACAAAATGAAGCATTCACACCAGAATCAAAGAACATGAGAGACACTGCAGACTAAAACAACCAGAAAAATCGGCAGTAGCTGAACATGCCCTAAAACAAACTGGACATGAAATTCTATTTCAAAATACAGAAATACTGGACAACACCAGCAATCATTACGTCAGACTGCACAGGGAAGCCATTGAAATCCACAAGCACTAGAAAAACTTCAATAAAAAAGAGGAAAGTTTGAAACTCAACAAAACTTGGCGCCCAGCTCTCAAAAATACAGCATGCAAAAGGTCACGAACTCTACCCAACCACAAGGTCAAGGGGATCACTACCATCAACCACAGTGACAGACAATCTCCTTATCACAACAACACACACACAACAAAACACACTAATCACCCATCCACAGAAAACAATACACCCACAACAATACACACTAACCATCCCATCTCACAGCCATAAATACTCCACGCCCCTAGCCAAACTACACAAGAGCACAGTTTGCTGTCCTCTGAAGATGCCGGCCACAGAGACTGGCAAAACGTTAGGAAAAACCACCTTCAGAACACAGCCAAGAAGCCCAAAAAACCCACAACAACCATTAGATCCCGGCCGTGAAAGCCTTCGCGAATACATAAAAAAACCCACAAGATCATGGCCACTGGTCCCATCACCTCCTGGCACATAGAAGGGGAAGATATGGAGGCAATGGCAGATTTTACTTTCTTTGCCTCCATGATCACTGCAGATGATGACAGCAGCCACAAAATTAAAAGACGCCTGCTTCTTGGGATGAAAGTGATGACAAACCTAGACAGCATTTTAAAAAACAAAGACATCACCTTGCAGACAAAGGTCCGCATAGTCACAGCTATGGTTTTTCCAGTAGCGATGTATGGAAGTGAGAGCTGGACCATAAAGAAGGTTGACTACTAAAGAATAGATGGTTTTGAATTGTGGTGCTGGAGGAGACTCTTGAGAGTCCCCTGGACTGCAAAGAGAACAAACCTATCCATTTTGAAGGAAATCAACCCTGAGTGCTCACTGGAAGGACAGATACTGAAGCTGAGGCTTCAATACTTTGGCTATCTCATGAAAAGAGAAGACTTGCTGGAAAAGACTCTGGTGTTGGGAAAGTGTGAGGACAAGAGGAGAAGGGGATGACAGAGGACGAGATAGTTGACAGTGTCATTGAAGCTACCAACATGATGTTGACCAAATTCCGGGAGGCAGTGGAAGATAGGAGGGTGTGGCATACTCTGGTCCATGGGGTCACGAAGAGTCAGCCACAATGTAATGACTAAACAATAACAAAAACACACAGTAAAATTTGGGTTCATTTTGCTTAGGGATGCAAATTTTGGTTTGCTTGATCCTTGAAGATGGCCTGTTGGTGACAATGATGGCTTGGTATCTAAGATCTCTTGTACATTTTAAAGAGTGATCTTCCAGTAAATGTGCAAATTTTCAAACTGTGATAAGAGTTGTCCAGTTCATGGAGTACGAGTATTTTTAGATACATTGTTTAGATATTTTTGCTTGATCATCCTCTCTCTCTCTCAGATATCTAAATCTTAAGGCCAGCCCTATGTTCCTATTTTATTTGTGTCAGTGATACTGGAGTGAACCTGCTCATTCATTTTTATCCTTCTCATTAATTGGCAACTTTCCTGAATTCTGAGCATGTAGTATTTCATTTCTCCCCACAGAATTTTACTATAAGGAGAAAAGATTCTCACTCTGTCAGTAGACCTTGCAAAATCTGGGCCTCTGAAACAGTCTTGCCCCCCCCTTCTATTTAGAAGCATTTTAGTTTTTAGAGGCCAGCAACCTCTGTTCTTGACTGCATTGATATTCAGTAAACAAAATGAAGTCAATTCCTGTCAACATTCCATTTTTCACAAAGGACAGAAAAATATTGCATGGAGATTAATGGTCATGATTTACTCTGAGCAGGTTGTGGTTTTATGCCTGGGTGATTCTTTCAACCTTTATCCTGGGAAAGATGCTGTATTAGTCACATACAGTAGGACTTCAGCCTCAAGGCTGGTGAAGGAAAAATATATTAAACAGCTATCTACATTTTAAAAGTTTATATTACTTTATTTTGGTCAGTCCCATTTCTGAAGCATAGGAAACTAATCCAGCTTCATGGCCAGAAAATACATATTGAAGTTAATTCTAGCAAGTAGTCCCTAGCATAAAATGCTGTAGCAACCAAAGAGGTTGAGCCAAACAAGCTCTTTGGGTTAAGGTTATCTGTTATCAGGTATTTATACTTCTGGAGATTTCACATCTTTTGTAAGACTGAATTGTACTGTAGTCCCTTACGTGGGCTGGGAGGTAAGTTCCATTAATATTACATGTCCACATAAAAAGAAGGAAGCTCATTTGAATCACTAACTTTTTTTTAATTCTTGCCAACTCTTTGCTTCCCAAGCATTCTTGGGCGTTCTCGTCTCCTTGGGAGCAATCTGTTCTTGGACTGCAATTCCTGGAAACCCTGGCCAGCACATCCAATGGTGAAGGCTTCTGGGAATTGCAGTCTAAGAACACCTGGGAACCACTGCTCTAGAACTATAACTTTTTACAGCATTGGGAAATGCCTTTAGTTTACAGTTTAGAATATATCAACAAACTGTGTTTTCTGTCTTACTCTTTGCTTACTAAATCAAGCAAAGTAGCAATTTCTCAAGAATTCACTCCAAGCCAGTTCCATAATGGATGTGACTGCACACTGAGCGAAATGCACATTCACATATGACATTTGAGTACCAACCCTCTGTTTCAAAAAAGAGGCTGCATTATATTCAATAATCTCTAGGGACACCATTTCAAAATATGGAGGCATATGAGAATATTGCTTATATTTCTGCTATGATGAATATTTTAATCTGGAAAAGGATGCTCTCTAGTTTGGGTAGATGGACTTTTCAGTTTAGTATACAGTCTCAGTCTCCAGGGTTTGATTTGTTTGTACCATTGATGGGGAAGTTTTGCTCAGAGAAACAAAATGCACTCTCCTATGAGTTAATGGAAGTGAGGGGAATACCATTTCTCCACAAATTCATGGGATAATTAACCTTTTGAACCAGAAGTCATGCTAGGTTGAGGAAAGAGAGATGCAACACCATTGCACCACTGCAGACTCTTATTGAAAATTATTTTCAAACATTACAAAATATGCCCCCTGCCCCATGAAATAATTCTGAAGTAAAGCCATATTGAGTGTGCACATGTGTGTGCGTGCATGCATGCATGTGTGTGCGTGTGCATGCGCGCGCGCACACACATCATTATCATCATCTTCCTGGGAGCCTGCAGGGGTGTTTTAATACTGGGGGTGTTGCTAATTTGGAACCTCTATACAAATCAGCCCCGGAAATCACAGTGCCCTTGCTTTTGTAGTCATAAATTATAGCCACACTTGCATGATTAATCCCAGGAAGATGATTTGCTATGAGCTGCACAGTTTAATTGGGATGTAAATCATGAAACTGGTTATAAACCTAGACTGATGTAACAATAATAAATGATTAGACTTTTTTCACTTGTTTTGCATGCGTAATGTAATGCTAAATTAATGATCTTCGGGTAGCCTTTACATTCCAGTAGCTGTAATCAGCTGCCAGAACACCATCTAATCACTCACAGAAATGCTAGTTGTCAAAAGACTCACGGAAGCAGTTATAGTTCAGTCAAGCAGAAGTGACTCAAAAAAGAAAGAAAGAAAGAAAGAAAGAAAGAAAGAAAGAACGAAAGAAAGAGAGCAAGGCTCCATTTCACTTAATTCAAAAAAATCTCTGGTTTATGAGTGTGAGATATTACTTTTGAATCCATGATTTAGAATTCCAGGAAATGGCCCAATGTTTGCCTGCATTGCCAGCAGGAAAATGGGTGCTACATTTACATAGTAAAGGCCTGTCTAAATGTTCATGATACCGATATTAACAGTCAAGACGGTCTAGGGTCCCTTCTTGGGCTTAGCACCATTCAGAAAGACATTCTAAGCAAGGAAAAATCCCAAAACATTACTCCTCCTTTTTTGGCAATTAATCACTTTGCACCCATAACACAAATAAATGGACATGGTTGCTTTATTTATTAAGCTGCAGTAGAATAGACCTTTTGAATGAACAGGGGTTTGAAGATTCAGCTTCTATTTAAGTTTCATGGATTCAAATGGGCCTACTTTAGTGGTAACTGGATGACTTCACTGGGCTAAGTATTGTTTGTGCTATACATATTACTGCAAAAACACCTTGTATGGTGTTAATCAAACTGGCCACGTTTGTATATCACTCCCAGAGAGTCTCATTTTTGCCAGGAACCATGCTATGCATATCTGTGCATTCAACACACAGCTTTAACTGAAAACCTGTCTAGCCAAAGACAAGAATAAGGTTTAAAATAGTAACTGAGGAAAAAAAATAGTTTTCTCTTCCCAACTGAGCAAGCTTTCCCCCAGAGGAAATGGCAGGAATATAGCTGTAAATGGCTCTTATCAAAATGTACATAGAGAACATGAATAACTGTACACCAGCTAAAGTATAATCTCACAGGATAGCCCTCCTGGAAAAAGACCATACAGTCTGGATCACCTTCTTTTTCTTTATCCTATAAGGCATGTGCAAGATTATCATCAGGTCAGAACAGGTGAAGTGGGCACATGACTCACAAGGGGAGCAAGTCACCCCACCCAAAGAATGAGATAAAAAATCATAAGATTGCTGTTCCATTTGTTCTTGGGTCGGAAAGCTTACCATCTTCATCTCTGTCTGAACCTTGCTGCTGCTGAAGACCTCCCTATTTCTATCCTCTTATCCTTGTAACACATCGGCAGATCTTTGCAATAGCGCTTTGCCATCAGAATCTGCTTTCTTTGAGTCTCTTATTCCTGATATTAGTTTATTTTATTCTTGAAGCTTAGCTGCTCCCAATGGAAACATTGTCCATATTTTTATTCTGGTGCATCTAATAAAATTTCCCCATTGAATAACTGTGTGAATTTGATATACTCAGTCCAGTCTCTGCCATTGCACACTATTGAGGTGGTTCAAATATCACTTACGGGTGTGTCTCAAAACACACAATGAATTCATTTGTGTATTCTGAAACTTTTATAACAGAACCTCTCCCACTGGAGATGGCTCTGGTAAACCACTCCTTAAATATCTCACCATTAGGGTTGCTGTAACTTGGATGAAACTTGATGACACATTGCACATGTTTCCCACAAACATAGCATTTAGGCACAACCCAGATGTACTCCTACATTTCTTATGCAGAATCCTTATTTGAGCTTACCCTATAGGAACAAGCTACTTTTACATTTTTTCCCTTTGCACATTTAGCATGTTGTGTCAGTTTCCCTCCATATCTTGTATTCCCAAAGCAATTTATACTACTGTTGTAAACCAATATAGTGGCTCTTCCAATACAATAGCTAGCAAAATGACAATCCGTAACACAACTTTTGTATACCTTGGCTGTCTTGAGTTCCTATGGAGAAAAGAGGAATATTACTATATTATAATGACCAGAAGCCTGCTGAGATTTTATGTTATCCCACCGCATGTATATAAAAGATAAGTTATTCTGTGAATTGCTGTTCAGCATGTTACATTCAAGGGGACACTTAAGGTGCATAAAAGAAAATACTTCCTTCCAGAGCAAAATTGCAGACCAACAACAAAAGTGTTTATTTTGTTGTTTTTTTCTTTCTAACTTACATACTTTTGTGTATTTATTTGAAGTTTCCCTTCCTCTCCAGCTGTTTGTGAAAATTATGCATGAATTAGCATTTCTCTCTGTTTGATCTCCTTTTTTATGTACTTCTCTATAAATGTTTTTAATGTGCTACATTAAACTATCATTATTTGGCTAATGAATTTGTTTGGAGTCGGTAATGATGTTATTGAAGCATTCATTAATACTCTATAAATGATCAAAGACCTATCATATTGAAAATTTTGATATATTATCTCTTATTTTGTAGGAGGACATACATAGTTGGTATTATCTTATGATCAAAGATTACAAAACAAACACCATCTAACTAAATTCCTATTGATTTTTCTCTGTAAATGTATTTTTAAAATAAATTGATTATAAAAACTAGTTGCTATAACAACAAAGGACCAAGTATGCCAAGTATGCCCAATTCAGGATCTATTTGTGCAGTAAAGATTTATCCAGCCATGTTATCAAAAAACTGGATTTCCAGAGGCATCTTTTATGGCCTATATAGATTACAAGTGAAGACTTCTAACTTCATTGATCTGGAAGGGGAACTATATAAAATAGTCATGTGGCAGTCCCTTTATTCATTTAAAAGTAACGCAGACAATTGAAATGAAATACACATAATGTACTTTTATAGTATGTTTCACTGTAATACTGAAAATCATCAGAATTCTAAAAACCTTGCTGAGCAGAGGAAAGGTTGCCAGACATCAGGCAAAAGGAGGACATGTCCTACTTTTTAGCCTACTGTCCTCCGTCCGGCAGGCAAAGATAAAAACCTTTAAAATGTCAGTTTTTTGTATATTTTATGTTATAATTTTGGATGGAAGGGGGAGAGGTGGAAGGACCCCCCTCCCCTTGTCTTTCCCTACCCCCACCCACTTGCCCGCCCCCTGCCACTGGCACTGGAATGCAGCTCTTGCCCCCTCCCACCACAGCAACAGCTGCTTGGCAATCTGCCATGCCCGCCCAGCCCACATGGAGCCCAGAAAGACAGCATGAGCTGAGCGCCACTCAGAAGCAAGCAGCGCCTGAGCGATGGGAAGGCGAGCGCTTTAACTATGTATGTTCAAAGTCCCTTTCAAGGACTCCAACTCCCATACTCCCCAGCCTGAAACTTATGACCCTCAGGGGAGGAGAGGCTGCCTCATTTGGCTTTGCCTGGCACCGCTTTCCCCCTGCCTGCGCTAGAGCCTTGTTTGGGTGTCCAGATTATCAAGGTTGCCTCTGAGCCTGTGCAGAGTGTGAGAGGCCGGGGAATCCCACAGCCAGGCTGGGGTGGGTTCAGATACAATTGGCTATTTAAATAATGTTTTTGGTATTTTGGAAAAAAAAGCCTCCATTGAATTTATTTTTATTTTTTAACTTGACTGTTTCTTGGTCGGTTCACTAAGAGACATTTATTGACAGCCAATGTAATAAAATTGTATTGATTGCGGATTTAATCCAGAATGATTCAAATGAAACATTCAATACGTCTTGGTACCCATGTATCTGGCAATCCTAAACAGAGGACAATGAAATTTCAGCAAACCCAGAACTTACTGAACGTTTTCATCCTTGTACCTCCTGTAGGAAAAGATAGAGGAAGATGGAGGAAAAATTAATTTTAGCCTTTATTTTTTGTTGAGAATTTCCCAACTTTCTTTATATTTCATACTTATTTTTGCAGTGGTGCAAGCTATCATGAGAAGGTCTATTAAGAGTCCTCCAAGTCCCAATCCACCCCTCCTTATAGACTAAACCAAGACATTTTAGTCCACCAGTAAATTTTTGTTATAGAATGCAGAAACAAAAGAAAGGAGAGACAGAGGATGAGGGAAGAAAGCTAGATACTGTGAGCTCCTGGGGCAATTTTCCTCCTCAATTAAGTTGTTAAGTAGTAAGCACATTTTCTTGGATATCCATGAATATGCTTTAGAAATCGGATTGCCAATTTAAGATTTAGAGGATTTTGATATCTTAGTAGAGGAAGGGATAGGTTGTGCTGGGACCATACTGTGAAACTGATAGGAGAACAATCTTCATACCTACTGCTGCCATAACTCCATGTTGCACTTAGATCTCCCATCTAGTAGCAGCAACAATAATTCAGGACCTGAAACATAGTTACATACACAGAGGCCAGAATCTTAAGAACTAACCTTTCAAAGCACCTGGCAAGAATAGACAAATTTACCAGTTTCCCTTCCTTTCACAGTCATTTGTTAATATTCTTATTAAAAAAAAGTTTTCAGCCCTCCTTAAATGAGACTAGCAAGATCACCTGGGCGACTAGCTATTACATCAACCTGTTTTCAAGATACTCTTACTGAAGGAATCACCCTGAATTTGAGAAGGCATGAAGAATAAATGAAAAATAATCAGATGTAGCTACAACAGAGTAAGCAGATACCTGGGCTTTACCAGATATCAAATTGTTCTGCTTTAAGAGTTGAAAGTTGATTTTTGAGGCAAAAATATTTCCTGTAAGGCCTTAATTCATATTATGCTCACCTTTTATGATACTGTGCTACCATTTCCCCCTAGGTCAGGTTATTACTACTTCATCACAATTATTTGGCTAAGACATCTTCAGTACAGTCATACAAGTCATTCCAACCAATGAGGAACCACATGGGTAAATGGGATGATATCAAATGATGTGAAGTCAATCATTACGTCAAATATTGCAATACTTCCAAAATTGGTGAATATATCTATACCCTTTCATAGCAAACACACAAGTATTCTCCCCCACACTGTGCTTTGAGTGAAGATGTAAGTTCAGCAAAAAAGCCCCCCAGCACCCCCCTTGATTTTTTTCCACAAGGCACAAATCTCCCAGCCCTTGGGTTGGGTTGCTGCCATCATCCAAGTTACTTCCACCTCTGTTCCAGAAAGGGAGCAAAGCCTCTCTTCATTTAGGGTGGCTTCTCAATCTTCTTCCCCCTTTCCAAAGTCGGAAAAAGAAAGATCATATGACCTTCCCCAGAATGTAGTTTCCTATTGGTAGTGATGTTGCAGCCTATGCTGTTGTGAACTGTCCACTTCTTAAAAATGAATGACTGAAAGAATTATTATTGTTAGAGAAAGGAGAATGCATACAAATAGATAGTTTTTCCTCAAAGTCAACATTAGATTTCACAAGGACCTAATCCCTAGACACAACATCTGTGGTACAAACACAGATTATAATTCCAAACAAAGGAATAAATAAAACAACAACCTGATCATATTTTAATTAACACTGCCCTGCTCACATTGGATTCCATGTCAAGCTTCTCTAAGCCAAATGATCTGGTCAATTTGTTTCTTTTGAGCAAGCTGATCTTCCTTTCGGATAGATCACATTGTACTCCAGTTAAAAGCTCCATCAGGGATTCTAATTGGTCATTCCCTGTCTTCTGTCGTAGGCTAACCTCTATGCCCTTAATTTGTTGTAGAATCTGGGCCAGGTTTACCTAATAATGCTTAGCCAAACTATTACTCAAAAGAGCAATGGGATAGCACTTCCCTACACTCCTAAGAGGATTCACAAAAAAGATCCTGTCTGATTTGTACCTGGAGTGTGGGGAGATCAGTTGACAAGAATATTGGAATGTCAGCTTTTTGTTCATTGAAAACAGAGGAAATATCTGCAGAAAAGTTTATATCTCAGGGTTCTCTAAGCAATAATATTTTATGACAACTGCAGATAATGACGGCAAACAGGGATTCCTCTGCGGCTAAGCCAAATGCAAAGGTTTCAAGTTTTCCAGTAATAATACAAGGGCACTACTATGGCAACATATCCCAGTGAATACAAAGACAATTTCTTCACCCTAACAATCTGAGAATGGTTCTTTCAGAGAAAGAGAGAGAGAGTGAAAGAGAGAGAATGAATGCTGGCCTATATTTACATAATGAACTGAACACAAACTAAAAATAAAATATCCAGAAACCTATTGAATTAAGCATTTGTAAATGGGCAACCACGTAAGGGCAAGTGCAAAAGCAATCAGAAGTATATTCCGGGCTGATTCTCTCCTACTGCGCAACTGATTAGATGATCAGGTGCATGACCATCAGCTGGGAGGAAGTGAAAGAAGTTTCCGAGATCACCCTGACTACAGTCCTGCACACCTGGATTTTGGCTGGTATGGGCTAAATATGTTTCTGAGGCTGGGTTTTATTTGAGCAGCTAAAGAACAAGAGGACTTTTGTGTGACTTCAGATAAGGCACACAAAAGTCTGAAGAGCAAGAACTCAGGATTTCATTGCTTTCTTGCTCAACATAGAGCATACACAAGCAGGAAATCTCTTCAAAGTTGTTACTACCTTCATAGAGAGAGTTATGAAAGAGTAGGCAGGGCTAGCCATTCTCCTCTAATTGTGTTTACATTCCTGGATTAGAAAATGTGTAATACTTGGGTACGTAGTGTGGTGTAATGGATAAAGTAATAAACTAGGACCATGGTAATCGCTGTAAAGGTTACTATAAGTCTGTTCTGAATTAATGGCACAGAAATAAAAATGTGTAATGTTTATTACAGAAGAGGGCAGAGATGAGGACTCCCTTGGAGTTCTTTAGAGGTTTTCTCTGACAGGGAGTCTTAGAAAAGTTTTAAAAAATTTTGGCAACTCAGTGACAATGATCTCAGTCTCTTTATATACACACATGAGTGTTCCTTGTGTTACCAAAACTCCCACATGGTATTTTGTGTTAAGGGAGATTTCTGTGTCAACAGAATATTAATGTTAATGAGAATGTTAATGGAAAGAAGTGATTGTGACTCATGCTTCTTACACTCCGAGCAGTTGCGAGAAGGGGTAAACTTGTATATCCCTTTAGTGAAATGTGCATCGTGGCACAGTGGTTAAACTGCTGTACTGCAGCCAAAACTGTGCTCACGACCTGGAGTTCAATCCCAGGTAGCCGGCTCAAGGTTGACTCAGCCTTCTATCCTTCCAAGGTCAGTAAAATGAGTACCCAGCTCACAGGGGAGGCAATGTCTAGCCTGCATAACTAACTTGTAAACCACCCAGAGAGTGCTTGAAGGGCTATGGGGCGGTATATAAGCAGCACACTTTGCTTTGTGCTTTGCATCATCCTGCGCATGATCAGAATAAATATCCCAAAACAAACAAAAGAAGACAGCTATTGTATAAGAAGGATAACAAATTGTGCTGGTTATAAGGCTTAAATCACTCTCTAGGTTGTTTACAATTTGTTTTTAATTATGCAGGCTACACATTCACCCCCAGCCTAGCAAGCTGGGTACTCAGTTTACTAACCTTGGAAGGATGGAAGGCTGAGTTAACCTCAAGCAGGCTTCCTGAGCTTGGGATCGAACTCAGGTTGTGAGCAGAAGAGTCTTCACTGCAGTACTGCAGTTTAACCACTGCACCATGAGGCTTCTCCTGCACATCTCACTACAGGCATATATACATGTGTCCTATTACAGTATTTCATAAAACTCAAGAAAAGAATGCAGATATACGCAGGGCACAAATTCTGTCTCTCAAGGTATGTTAATTTTCTGGCTACATCCATTTTCCATATTCTATCAGGCTATCAGACTTCTATTTCTAACCTGGCAGCTGTTATTAACATTGTTATTAACAAACTTGCAAAATTTGTTTACATTAATAAAAATGGATAATATGACAGTACAGTACACTGATACTAATCAATTGTCCCATTCTTTGCAAGATCAGCTGTGTTATCCTTACCCCAAAATTCTGCTGCTGTGGGACATCAAAGCCACATGTGGAAAAGATGAGCATCTTTCCTCACCAACATGACACAGAGAAAGACCTTATTGAAACAAATGAATCTAAATGACTTACGGCTTCACTTTCTGTGTATCAGACAACATCCAAAGAAACAAAACAAAGCAAAGACAAAAAAAAAATTAAAACAATTTTGTGTTTTATTTTGTTTCTTTTGATTTTGCCTGATATGGTTGCACAGACTAACATGGGTATCTCTTCTAAAACTACAACTTTCTGTGTAGTCTCCTTAAAATTGAACAGACACAGTTTTAATTGAGAAGAAAGACAAAATACTTTCCAACTGATATCCTGATTTCCAGACTGGGAATTTCCTTGATTCTTTTATTCCCACTGTAAATCTGTAAGCAGCATCCAACAGCCAATCATGTAATGAAGATGCTTCCTATATTCACACTTTGCAAATTTATATATATATTTATTCAAATAATGTGGACAATGACATATCTTTACTGTGATTCTATAGATAATCTTATAAATGTATAATCCTTTATCTACTGTTTTTGCAAGCAAGTGATCAGGGGTTCCATTCAACCGATGGAGACCCCTAAGGGTTGAATTGTAATAGGTTAATTGTGAGAAAAGGGACATGATATAGTCTTTTGGATGTGTAAAACATTCTTCTCTGAAATAGGCTCCTGCAGCTTAGGGGCATGATGTAGGTCTCTAATTCTGAAACCATTTTCAAGATCCCAAACAGACCCTTGCAGCTTCTTAGAAATCAAAACTATTTGTTTGTCTTTATAAGCTGTAGACATGCTATGTGTGCCAGAGCCTCACAATATCCCTTTTTTCAATGTTTGTTTTCTTGTATTACTACACTACTTGGGTAGCCTTGGGTCCTTTTAAGGAGAAAAGCAGGGTAAAATATTTTGACATTTTAAGCAGGATGCCAAATTTTGAAGGCTGTATATTTCCAGAAGACAGTACTGGTTGAATATTTGAATCTCTTGTAGACTTTTAAGACACAGTAAACCAATAGGGATCCCAAATTAGGGGCGAGGGAAGGGGTCACAGGAGATGACGACAACTCCTTGGGTCACAGATTGTGCAACCCTTCACTGTGTGAATTTTCTGTTTCTGGTCTGTCAAGCAACTCGGAAAGGAGAGTTTCTCAAGTAGACATTAGCAGGGTTATGCTCCTGTCAGCCCTTGAGCATTATCTGCACAACAAACAAACATTTTGTGCATTTCAGTTCCATTAAAGTAAGAATTGCCTCCAATTTTTTTTAATGAGGATAGCTATATAATTACGTATTTTTTCTTTCTCCTGCCCTCAAATGTTCATCCAGATTCCTGCACCATAATAATGTAAGAAGACATATTAATATTTCATTGTTTGCTTGTTTAATTTAAATAGCGGAGCTGGCTGATGGGAGCACATGGATGCGATCTGGCATTCCCATATGTTAGGTGTTCTTGGCAAGGGTGGAAGAAACACAGCGCTCCATTAGGAGGGATCATTTTCCTTCTTTCCTTTAGATCATGCCAGTCCCATTGCATTTCAAGGCATAACTGTGTATTGCTGTTTGCCTTTGTTTACTTCCACCGGGGCTCCATTTTGACGTGCATCACTGCATCACTGGGATTTCCCGTCTTGCTGTGTGCCCACAACTGTTACATTCAATTTTCCCAACACTTTAAAAAGTTTGCCTAATGATCCTTTAAAGCCGTTGGCAGCACGCCTACCAGAGAAGAAGGAGCATGATGATTTTGCCACACGGGAAGCTGGCTTCAGAACAAATTCTAATGGCTCTTGCTCTCTGTGTCACCTTAGGACAGCCTAATTATGTAATACATTCTGTGGATATAATCTTTAGGGCATGGGGAGGGCTTGCACTTGAAAATGTCTGGTGAAATTGTAGTAATTTATCATGCATTTCCCCCCTCTTCTGTCATTATCAGTAGAAACCATTTCTCCACAGGTCCTCAGACTCTCTACAGAGTGGACTGATTCTGATCACTCTATTACCCACAATTACCCACTGGAATAATCAGTACTAGTGTATTCTCGTGTATCTACTTTGGTGGCAGATACATTAAAAAGAGAGAAAAGAAATTAGGCAACAAGGAAAAACAAGTGGGTTTTTTGGGGCTTGGTGGGGAAGAGTACTAATATTTATGTGAGTACAGTTATTGAAAGTAGGGCTGTCTTGGTATATTTAGCTCACAGTCTAATTTAAAGTAACCCACAGTTCAATGTAGAACCACAGACTCACAGAACAGTACCTGCCCTAAGGCAGTGGTCCCCAACCTTGGGCCTCCAGATGTTCTTAGACTACACCTCCCAGAAGCCTTTACCATCACCTCCGCTGGTGAGGATTTCTGGGAGTTGAAGTCCAAGAACATCTGGAGGCCCAAGGTTGGGGACCACTGCCCTAAGGGGCATAAAGCCTCTGTAAAAGAACAAAATCCATAATGAAAGTATCCTTGACTGATGGTCATCCAGTTTTTATCTAAAAACTTGAACTGTAAGCTAAGTTTCCACCACCTTCCAAAGTAGCTCATTCCATGGTCAAACAGCGCTTACTGTCAGGAATTTCTCCTTAACATTCATGTGCATTCTCTTTTCCTGTAATTTGGCTAATTTCATTCTGGTTCTTCTCTCAGGACTACATGGCTGCTATGGGACGATTGTTCAGTCGTCGGTGGTCCGTACTGCCTTTTTTCACCTCAGGCGGATAGCCCAGCTGCGGTCCTACCTTGATGTCGGGGCGCTCACTACCTTGGTGCATGCACTCGTAATTTCAAGATTAGACTACTGTAATGCACTCTATGTGGGGCTACCTTTGAGGCTGCTGCGGAAACTACAGGTGGTGCAGAACGCGGCGGCCAGACTACTTAGTGGAGTGAAAAAATTCCAACATATCTCGCCCACTCTGGCCGCACTGCACTGGCTGCTCATCCATTTCCACATCGACTTCAAAGTGGTGATGCTTACGTACAAAGCCCTAAACGGTTTAGGGCCTCGATACTTGGCGGAACGCCTACTCCCACCAAGATCTACCCATGTCACTCGTGTGAGCCAGGAGGTGAGGCTGAGGAGCCTAACGCCAAGGGAGGCCCGGAAGGAAAAGACTAGAAATCGGGCCTTCTCGGCGGTGGTTCCTCGCCTCTGGAACAACTTACCTCCTGAGATTCACGTGGCCCCCTCGCTGGGTATCTTTAAGAATCAATTAAAAACATGGCTGTTTCGGCAGGCTTTCCCATCAGATAATCCCTGACGCCCCCGACGCCCTTTTTCCCCTCTCTTATTGTTCCTCCCACTTTGTGTAATGTTTTACTAGTTAATAATTGTTTTATATATCAATTTTATCGTATTATTTATGTTGTTAGCTGCCTAGAGTGGTCCTGATCCGATATTAAATAAATAAATAAATAAATAAATAAATAAATAAATAAATAAATAAATAAATAAATAAATAAATAAATAAATAAATAAATAAATAAATAAAATCATATCACTTCTCAGTCTTCTCCACACTAACCATTTCCACCCCCCTTGTTCTGCACAGGACTTGATTTCCCAACCCTTTATCATCTTAGTCATCTTCTTTTGGACACTTTCCAGCTTGATATTAATCTTCAACCTTTCATTCTGATGTCAGCCATATATCTGATGACCATCCATTGACTCATTCTTTGAAGTATAAATGTAATTTATATCAATGATAAGATGTATAACACTGGACCAACATGGCTGGCCTGTAGCATCCTGTGTATCACAGTGGACAAGTATCAGGAGCTCTGTGATCTACCCCAGGCTCTAAGACTGAGCATACTTGAGGAACAGAAGTGATGTGGCTAAGCAACAGCAGCTCCTGCAGTAGGTGACTATGAAATCTCTGAATTTTCCTAAAACTATGTAAATGTTAGGATCTCCGCATTCTGTCTTTGTTTCACCCAAGATTTAGCGCATTCTGGTAAATATTTCCACCTGTCATCATAGAATTATATGGGGGGTTGGATGGGACCCATAAGATCATCAAGTCCAACCCCCTGCTCAGTGCTGCAGCTTGTAATCTACAACAGTTCGAAGAAGACCTTGCATGTAGTATTACTGAGCCAAATATTTCCCATCTTGTAACTATGCATTTGGTTTCTTCTTTCTAGGCATTGGATTTTTGGATTGATCTCTGTTAAATTTAATTCTGTCATTTTTAGTCAAGTGCTTGAACTTATCAAGCTGTTTTCGGATGTTATTATTAGGGGCCTCGTGCCACAGTGGTTAAACTGCAGTACTTCGGCCAAAACTTTGCATACAACCTTGGTTCAATCCCAGGTAGTCGGCTCAAGATTCACTCAGCCTTCCATCCTTCTGAGGTCAGTAAATTAAGTACCCAGCTTCCTGGCGGGGAGGTTTCTTGATCACAAAATGAGATAAGATTAGTCTGGTAGGATTTGTGGTCCGCAACTCCATGTTGGTTTCTAATTATCATTTCTTTATGAACAGCTTCTGTCATTGGAAGGCCTTAAAGCAAACACATTCTACAGGTTGAAATTTGACTACGGTCCTCCATGGCCTCAACCCTGCCCTTACAAACAGCCCCTGCTAGGACTCATTGGTTTCAACAGGTAGCCTTAAGCATATCCTCAAATTTCTGTGGCTGAAATGAATGAGAACTGAAAAGTCATACTCTTGGCAACATGGTCTTCCTGTTTTAACCTGCCCAAGAACACTGCAGATCGCAACTGTGCTTTTGTCCTTTGTTGTTGTTGTTTTCATCAAATTCTTCTAGCAGACAATAGTAGATCTAAAATTGTGCATTTCACTGAAGGCATAGAAAAGATCTGTACATACTCAATTACAAAAGGAATTGTGGCAGGTTCAATTGCAGAAGCAGGATTTATCTTTTTTTTCTATTTTTAAACAGAACATATTCTTCAGACCAAGCAAGAGGTTATTCCCATTAATATTCCACAAGTTCTTCTTGTGTACCTTCAGACATCAAGCGGAGACAGGCACGTTTATCCAAAAAGCCATCCATATTCATTTTGTTTGAAAGTGCTGTTGAATGCTGTGGTCTGACAGTTGTGAGCAGGGTTCTTCTCTACCTGATCAGCAGTTTCAACAATGTGTTCTGAATAATCCCTTGTACATAGAAGATATGAGTTCTATAAGCAAAAGGGAAGACGGTTCTCCTACTATCAACTACAGCTATCTGGCTCATTATTTTGCAAGCCTAAATGTAATCAGCACAACTGGATGTACAGTTAGGTGCAAAATCCGTGTGGCTGCAATGACTATCCCTTAGCCATTCTTCTTGGCCTCCTGAGAGTCGTTTTTTGGATGTCGGGACTTGTGCCCTCAAAGTGATTGTGCAAAATCTTAATGTGTAGTGTATGCTAGAGAATTGTGTCAATTCACATAACTAAGGTTGGAGTAATTATTTAATTACCAGAAACTTCAGATTTAGAATAATAATTTTTTATATACAACCCCCATAAGTGGGCATGCTAGCTGGAGGTTACATTACAGCATCCTGCAAGATCACCATGACACCCCCATGAGTGGTCGTTTGACCAGATAGGCGGGATATAAATACAATAAATAAATAAATCAACTTCACTGTGAAAGTGGTGATTCTCAGTGGTGTTATGTCACCAGGGCTACTTGAAGAATTTATCTTGCAAATTCTGATACCATCTGCCTTGACCTATTATATGATTGCCATCTATCAATATTCACTCTTCTCTAAACGTTGCAACATTGTTCTCCATAAGAAACAAATATGAGTGCTAACAAGTATTGAGCCTTTCCCAGAAAAAAAAAATTGAGCTAGGAAGCTATAAATTGCAGTGTGTATTGGCCAATTTTCTGTATTCAATGGTGCAAAAAATCAACTACCTATGATTTTAACTCATCTTTCATGTTCAGGTACAAAGTGAACATGGCAGCACCTCCAGAAAAGTTCAGTGTGGAAGAGCATAGGACCATAATCAAGTTCCTGTTTCTCCAAGGGAAAGGTGCAAAGCAGATCCATGATGAAATGTCATAAACTATGAGTGACAGTGGCGCTTCATATGCAACAGTTAAACGCTGGGTTGTCAATTTTAAAACTGGCCATTTCGGTGTTGAAAGTGAGAAACCCAGTGGAAGGCCTATTTCTGTCTCTGTGCCTGCAAATCTGAAAGCCATCCATGACATGATCATGGAGGACCACCGAATATGAGCCAAAAGTATTGCTATATATCTGAGAATATTACGTGAGAGAGTTGGTGCCATTATCTACAACGACTTAGAAATGAGAAAGCTGGCAGCAAAGTGGATCCCCAAACTTTGGACAACCGAACAAAAGAGGAAATGTGTGGAGTCATCGGTGGCTATTTTGGAACATTTTGCAAGAAATGAGTCAGATTTCCTGGGCAAACTGGTAACTGGTGATGAGACGTGGATCTACTGTTATGATCCTGAGACAAAGGAACAGTCTAAGGAATGGAGGCACAGTGGTTCCCCAAGGCCAAAGAAGTTCCGAGTACAAAGGTTGGTG
The DNA here is from genome assembly GCF_051106095.1 of Pogona vitticeps. Lineage (NCBI taxonomy): Eukaryota > Metazoa > Chordata > Lepidosauria > Squamata > Agamidae > Pogona > Pogona vitticeps. The sequence continues at coordinate 146,087,442 of NC_135786.1, read as the reverse complement.
CAGAAGCAAATGGCAACAGTTTTTTGGGATGAGAAGGGAGTTCTGCTGGTGGACTACCTCCAAGAGGGTTCAACCATCAATGCAAAATATTACTGTGCTTTATTGATGAAGCTGAGGAAAAGCATCAATGAAAAACAGAGGAAAGCTCTCCAAAGGTGTCATCCTGTTGCATGACAATGCCTCGTCACACACTGCAGGTGAAACAATGGCAAAACTGAAGTCCTTAGGCTTTCAAGAGATGCCCCTTCCACCCTATTCTCCCAACCTGCTTCCTTCTGACTATTATCTGTTTCCCAAACTCAAAAAACACCTGAAGGGACAACAATTTGGGACTGTTCTGGAAGCAACTAATGCTGCAAATGAGTGGTTACACCAGCAGCCGGAAGAATTTTATTTGCAGGGACTTAAGAACCTGCAAGACAGATGTCGCCAGTGCATTGACTTCCTGGGGGGATATGTAGAATAGTGTGGCAGTTACAGCTTCCTAGCTCAATTTTTTTCTGGCAAAGGCTCAATACTTATCAGAACACGTTGTAAACCCCCTCCAAGAAAACATTAAAAATGTTTGTGTCATGAAAAAGGTCTGAAATCCTGTTCTTCCAAATTACACTGTGTAAGGCTGATGATGTCATCACCCAGTACATTTTTTTTTATATTAAATATTTCCTACTTCTGACCTGAAGTACCCATGGTTCCCATGTTATCCTGTTAATTGTTGGGAACCCATGTGGGCTGCAGGGTGGGAAAAGAAAATGACCAAAAATTACTGCTGTCAGGATGACTTTCCTGATGGTGGTAATTTTTAGAAATTAAAGACTTCCTTCTCCTATACTGCAGCCCCCCAAGTCCTCAATGATGAAACAGATTACACAGGAGTTATGGGTGCCTCGGGGCAGAAGTAGGAAATGTTGACTTCCCCAAAAATTGTTCCAGATGAAAACATCATAAGCCTTACACAGTGTAAATTGCATAAACATAATTTCAGTCAATATGTTCAGAAAGAAGTATTTGACCCTGGAGCTAAATGTGATTTTTAAAAAATAAAATAAAATACTAACATGAAACAGAACATGTGTTGAAACATTTAATGTAAATGTGACATGAACTGAAAACCTTGCATGTACATCCATTTTCAAATAACATAATCAGAGTCATGATACATGTCAGCAAAGAATATGTCCAGAAGAAACCTTTTTGGGATTTTATGTACTGCATGTTGAAATAACATGCCCTCAACATCACTCTTGTCAGTGTTCTCTGCAGACTCTATCCTCCCAAATGTTGAGTGAAAGATTCAAAGAGAAAGTTTATGCAAATTCACCTTTATGTGAAAAACTCCCTCCCTTTTATTCCTCTTATCCAAATTGAAGCATTTTGTTTCAGTTCACATTCAATAAGGATTTATCAAAAGCTTCTGTTTTTTTCATGACATTAGAAAGGATATGAAGTTTTAAATAAAACAAAATCAGACGTGGGGTAAATGGAAATGATCAGCTTTGAGAACTTTGCCTTAGGTCTCACAAGTGTAGCACTGAATCCCTTATGTGTTCAGCCATGTTGGCACTTCTAAATTAGGGTTGCCACATATTCTTTGCAGGCAGGCTCCTCTTCTTCAACAGCTACATGACAAGCAAGTGCAGTAGGGAATAATTGTCTACAGAACTGGGCGACTACAGTGGGGAGAGAATTTTGTTTCAGTTAATTTTGGGATAAAACTCCCAATGTTTGCAATTGTCTTCGTGTTTTTCGTTGGAAAGAGTTTGACCTTTCAGACATAGCAATATGGAGGAACATGAAACTGGGATCTTTCCAACTTAAAGGTCCAGGAGGGAGAGTCAATAGGGGCAGTGTCACTGAATGTGGGCAAAAGTACACCGTAGTATTAAGTACTCCCAACAGGGCTTCTTTGAACTAAGAATCAATGATGTTCTTTCTGACCCATTCTACCAATGATTCCACTCTTTTGCTGTTCTAAATAGAAATTTAAAAAAAAAATCAAAATGTGTATTAAAAGTTGCATGTACGTATTTTCCCCTCAAAAATGTATTTAATGAATTACAGTTGTGGAAAGATAGTTTTGTTGAGAGATGGGGTTTTAAGCAGCAGAGTGCTTTAATCTGATACCACGGTCTTCTTATTTTGAGCACTCTATTCAGCTTGTTTCTGCCATGGGAGGACAGAGGGAATTACTAGAGGCCAGTGTTTCGGGCAGAGGAGTGAAACCAGAAAGTTCATTGAGAGTCTAATTAGAGAGCTAACTTTGATCATTAAGAAAAAGGTTCATTCTATTACAGGCTTCCTGTGTGACCTTTAACGAACAGCTTCAATTTTGTCCTTAGTTCACCATGTGTATGATAAAGATAGCAGTGCCTCTCATCCTTGCAGAAATGTTAGAGACAACAGAGAAATAGCAGTGAGGTCCTGAGGGAGTGTTATTTTATCTGCAGCTTTCCAGGCTCTGCTGCACCAAGATTTACACCACAGTAGAATAGATCACATTTTCAAATAGCTTTGGCAAACCAACACTATTCTACTTTGTGTATCTTTAGAAACCTTTGTGTGCAACTGTTAACTGTGTAAACAATGGAACCACACCCATGCTTCACAGTGGTTTTATAACTCCTTTCACACATTCAGGCAAGGCTTCATTTGCTGCCCAGACCAAACGTCTTAGGCTAACTAGAGATCTTTTGATGCCTGAGATGACAGACATTTCTCCATTCCCCAGGTAGAAATTGACTGGACTGCCAATTGACTCTTAACACCAATGCCGGCTGTGTGACTGGTTCCTCCACAACAGCCAGTTGAGGAGATCAAAAAAAGCAATGTGTACACTCTGTTCTGTCTTTTAATAGGGAGAAACGGCCAATGAGATCAGAAGAAGCATCTTGGGTAGTGCTACTGCCATCTTAGACAGTTGTTTCATTCTCCCTAATAGTAGCACCTACTCAGCTCAAAAATATATATGTAGGGGAATATATATATATTCTCTGACCTCATTGAGGTCAGAGAAACAAGAGTTCAGAATTTTACCTTGGTATGTTACTCACTGGCTTTTGTCAGCCATATTACTTTAACTTCATACCTGCTATAGTGAGGCAAGTGACTCATTGGCTGAAATCTGTTGCCCAGTTATGCAAAAGGTATAGCTTTTGGAAGAGAATTGTTGTAAATTAAGAAATCTCTGTGTACATTATCTATTCCAAAATGAGTCACATGACTTGTTATGCAACAGACAATATCTCCAGAGATTTCTTAAACTTACAGTAATTTGCTTCCAAAAGTTAAGCCTTTTTCATAGTTGAATAACAAGATTGCATCCACTGTGTCTGCATACAGTGTACATACAATTTAGATTTTGGGCAAAACTGGACCTCATGAAGTGTGTGTGACTGCTGCTGACAACAGCAACTCCACATCTTTTCCATCTTTCCCCCAAGTGACATATGTTGCTATACGCCATCAAGTCCCCCTTGACTTATGGTGACCACATGGATGATTGATCTCCAAAATGTCCTGTCCTCAACAGCCCTGCTCAGCTCTTGTAAACTCAAGCCTGTGGCTTTCTTTAGGAAGTCCAACTCATTTCCTCTTTTCCTGTGGCCTTCAACCTTTCCCAGCATTACTGTCTTATCCAGAGAATCCTATCTTCTTGCGATGTGCCCAAAATAGGACAGCCTCATTTTCAACATTTTTGCTTCCAGAGATAACTTAGGCTTGATTTGATCTAGGAACCACTTCTTCTTCTTTCTGGCAGTCCAGGGTATCTGCAAAGCTCTCCTCCAGCACCACATTTCAAACAAATCAATTTGTGTCCTGTCGGCTTTCTTCACTGTCCAACTTTCACAACTATTGTGATTGGAATTACGATAGTGTGGATTATTTTAGTCTTGTGACATCTAGTAATCCAAAATTTACTGGTGATCATGCTGTGACAACATGTAAGGCATTTTATATTGCAAGACTTTACCAGGGTGGAAAGGAAAGGAAAACGTTAACATTTTTAAAAAGCAGTTATGCATCTCTTTGCATAGCATCTAGTTTCCTTAGTATTGCCATGCTATGCTCAGTACTTTGATACAATGTTTTAAATGAAATATTCCCAATCACTAAAGTATTTTAGAGTAAAGTTCCAATTCCACTCCATACTACTCAGAGCCTATTCTTATGCTCCAGTATGATGTGTTTATTAGAGATGGAGATATTCATATTCATAAACTTCTCCTCTCATTCCCTACCTGGGGTGGTCAGCTGAGCAGGGAGACAATGGAGCTCCTGGCGCCATTGGTGGGAAGGGTGGGACCTCTGAAGTGCCAGGATGCGTGAGTGGACAGGCCGGTCCAGGGAGTGAGAACTTCATTGGGTCCAGCAGGGACTCTCATTAGGTCCAGCTGGGATGGGGATATTCGTATTCATTTAGTCATCTCTAGTGTTTATCATTAGTATATGCTCACTTCTGTACTACTCTGGTAACATAATCCACTAGTACTCAGACATGGCTGGTATTCTATGCCTGTCTTGCTGGTTTACAAGCTGGGTCAGCTGGGCTTAAACCAAAACCAGACATTATTACCTTTAAAATATAAATGACTCCTTAAGGAGAAAAATGCTGCGGCTTATGTCCCCAAATATGTAACATTGATACACATCTTCCAGTCACTCAGTTCTCTTGGCTGATACCCAATAGTGTCATGCAGAGAGATAATTATCCTGCTTCAGGGTTCTGACTACTAAGGTTACTAGCAAGGGTGGGAGAAGTTAAAAATATCTACTACAAGGAGACTAATCTAGACACTGAGATCAGAGATAATATCTCTCAGCAATTAACACTCCTGGTTCCAATTCTTTTCTAATCAAACCAGCTGTGTTTCTCTGTGATTAAAGACAGCTTGTGTCTTTAGTGACACTTTGAAGAACTCATCAGAAGCCTTTATTTTAAGGTGACAAAACAGAAGGTAAAAACTCTAGTAGTCCTAACCACTCCATATTATCCTTGCACCTCACAAAATATTACAAGTGTCAGTGATTAGCAAGCCTGGGTGAGCCATTAAAAATAATTACTTACTGTAATGCTTTCTGGGGTTTTCTAGGTATAGAGAACTGAGATGTGGTTTACCATTCCCTTCTTCTGGGGTGATCTAGAACCCTGTAGCTTCCTCAAGGCTATACAAGTTGACTCTTCTAAAAGGTATAGTGGGAAATGGAACTCCAGGTGCTTCATCTTAGGTGTGGGGAATCATTAGCTACATATGTATGACTGCAAGCTGTGGTTTAGAGCAACTTTGCTCATTTTTGTTCCTCTAGGCTTTTAGAGTACAATGCCCATCATCCTGGCTGCATTGTCTGAAGCTGATGACAGTTATATTCCAAAACACCTGAAGAGACCTAGTTTGGAGGTGGTTGTTTTGAAAATGATCATGAATAAGTGTGGTGCTTGCATTCTTCCTCTTTCAACCCTCCCCGTCTCCTTTCCCATTGGGTGCCAGCAATGGGACAAATCTATTTCAATGTAGTTTGGGCCATGAATTGTCCAATTTAGAATTCTCACAACTGAATGTAGACCCAAGCTCATAATTAAAAATCTGCCCTTTTTGAACTTGCAATCTGATTTTTGCAGAATAAAATATATACTTGATAAATGTCTGCCTTTTTGAAATGTGCATGAAAAAGCATGTTTGAAAAACGAACACCAGCCTGCTTTATCCAATGAGCCAAAGAATGCACAAATTTCAAGAATATGCACAAAAATGGAACCTGCATTGGACTACCTATCTCTTTGAAGGCGGAAGCTGGTTTCTTGTCACAGCAGGAGAGCAAATCTTATATGCAAAGTGATTTAGAATATTGATAGTTACTAGAGGTGGGCATGAACTGCCAAAGTGGCTGTTCTCCTTGGTTCATGGAAGTCCATGAACCACAAAATTATGTTTTTTTCAAGAACGAACCACAAATCAAGTTGTTGGTTCGTTTGGGAATGTATTTAATTTTTTGAGACAGTCCCGTGTTTGTCTAAAAAAAACCCCAAAACAAGCAACCCCACTGTCTCTCTACCTCCACAATCTGCTCCCCACCCCTCCCGTTTCCTCCTTACCTTTTCCTGCTGCTGCATCCTCCTCCACTGCAGCAGCTGTGGCTAACTTGAGAGGCCGCCACTCCAGCAAGCCAGCTGGTCTCTGCTCATGTCTCTGCCTCTTCGCTGGTAAGCAGGGACATGCACAGATGGCCCGGGCTGGTTGACAGACCAGCAAACTGAAAAAGAAAAAAGAATTAGCATTTTTTGATGAGTCTCCTGGTTTGTTTTTAGCTTCATGCCCATCCCTAATAGTTACCTTAGAGAAACATGGCAAAAAAATTGTAGTCATGTGTTACCTTGGATTTTAAGTTTGAATCTGAATCTCTTGCTCCTCATTGGATCTGAGATGCTAACTTAGCCAATCCTTTGGTCAGAAAAAAATATCAATTTTATGCCCTGATGTTTCTTTGACCTCTGCCCAAGATGCGCCTGAAAGTCTAGGAACAAGAGTATCCATTGTTCTGGGTTTTTCAGGCTCTTTGGTCACAGAGACTGGCGAAACGTCAGGAAGAACAACCTTCAGAACACGGCCAAGGAGCCCAAAAAACCCAGAACAACCATTAGATCCTGGCCGTGAAAGCCTTCACGAATATAAGAGAATCCATTATTGCTGCCTTCCTCCCCTGACATTCCAATGCCACTTTGGGCAGGATATAGAGGGCCCTTTTGCTTTCTAAGTGTAGCCATCTGGCCATACTTTACCACCACAATGTCAGTTCCTGGTGTAGGATGGGGGTTTCTTTGTTTATTTAGATGACCCATGGATGGGCCATAAAGACTCCCATCAGGTATGGCTAGCTATTGGGCGTGGGGGCCTGAATGGCCTCTGCTGTTGCCTAGTCTGAGGGGCAGGATCAGAATACCATTTGGAGAATGTATAAAAATGTATACAGCATTAAGGAAGTATAAGACACAATACAAAATAAGATTCTAAAATACAATTGAGGTAGTGTATAAAGCCATAACTGGTATTGTACATCCAGAGCATTTGTGGTATAGATACAGTGGAGATACAATATTGTTACAGCTACATTGTGAACAAGATGTTAGTACATAAGAGAGATTCTCAAGTTTATTGATACAGTTGATAGTAATAACTCTGTTAAAATACAGTATCATTATCTCCCCCATCACATGTATAGGCAAGCAAGTGAAAGCAGTATATCTTTGAAGTATAGGCATTTTAGACATAGAATATAAGGGTGTAAGTGCAAACATAGCTCCTAAATATCTCCTCTCCAAATGAGGCTAATTATCTTTGAAAACAGAAACTGTGGTTAAAAAGAGAAACCATACTTGGCTTGTGCCAACTGTGATTAAGAAAGACATCTGTAATAAATTGAACATGGTTAGAGAAGTTTCTTTCCTCACTCATTTGTAAGGTTAGTCCCAACTGGTATCTCACTGAGACCTGGAAACTTTTCAAAATGATATTCATTCCCATTACTAATTATAGTCTCAAGAAGTAGTTAATTTCCATTATTGTTACTTTTTTTATAGAAGCAACACCTGGGCTGAAATTCTATAGTGCAGCTCCATGTGGGCAACAGAGATGATATCATCTTCAGTGGCAAAGAGCAGCTGATAAAAGACAACTTTCAGGTCCATGCAGCTTGTTCACAATGCGGCAACATCATGTGCACCTCAAAAATCTCATAGGAAGCCTTTAATCAGCAGTGATGCGAATGACATCGTCTCTGTTGCCTATGTGGAATTGCAGAATAGGATTTCAGACATCATGTTGTTTGTTTTTTTAATTTCTAGTTCCTTTTTTTAAGGAGAAAAATTAGAATGGTTAAAAGAACAATATGAAACTTAGAGGTTCATGTCAAAAGGTTTTTAAAACCAAATGAAAGACATTACTTGCTCTACCAACACATTAACTTTATTCCCACTCATTTCATCTCAAATGCAACTTCCTTGCACCCTTATTACACTTTCCCACAATGTAACGTCTTATAGTTTTTCTATAAGACGTTTTTCTACATGACATTTAGTGGCAGGAGTAAATGCCAAAAGCTAATTCCCAGAATTGCTTGACATTTGGTACCTTTTACTGGAGATATGTTAACCAGTAGGTAGAAGAAGGTTACAGATTGTTATCATCACTGGGCAGTAAAGAGTATATTTGAAATACTGAGGATTCCTGTAGTGGAAAATGACTGTACATTTTATGATACAGGTTGGGAAGTGTAGGTTGGCCGAGTCTGGTATCATTCAACTGTAATGAGTAACATTTACACTGATTCTTAATTACTGCAACTGTCTTTGCCTTGGATCTGGCACTATAGTAAGGCTAGTGCACATAATCTCATGCTGATTTTGCATTTTATATTGTCAAGATTATGCTCGAATCAGAGAGGCCCACATTAACCACTGAGTCACTCTGCCTAGGCTTTCTTGGTGTGGATAGATTCCATGAGAGCCAGATGTGCTGATAGCTAGGAAAAATATTCCTGCCAAGTACATTCTCCAACACTTGCAGTCATTCTGGCTATTCAGTGTTTCAGGAAGTTACCAAAAATCCACAAGGTCTTTTGACCTCTTACACACAAACCCTGTATGGTAAGGATATCAAAATAGCTACAAAATACACAAGTATTCAGTAGGTGATCAAGGCAAAGTCTTTCTTTAGTACCAAAACCCCCCTTTTCTGAAAAATACCCAAACAATTGTAAAACATTAATTTTTATGAAAGATGTTTAAGGAAAAAGTTAAAAAGAGTAAAATTTCCCAACAATTTCAAAAGTTTTAAAAAGTTTTAAAAAGATAAAGCCAAGTTTTCTTGTTTCAAAAGGTTTTGAAACAAGAACACTTTCATAATAATGTCCACAAGAAAACAAGGAAGCTAACTATCCTAAGCTAATATTTACATATTGGCATAACTTCAGCATGGTTCCAAAGCATACACAGAATATAAATCAGGTGGCAGATGAGTATAGCAGTCTCCTTAGAGATACTAGACCAATGGTATGGTATGGCCTCCCAATTAATGGCCATTTTCTACCCCCTCTCATTTTCTACCCCTGCTCATCTCAGGCGCAAACTAAGAAGACTGTGTTTCAAAAGGGGAACTGAAACTGTGATCCTTCTTTTCTGTTTCCTGGGATCTATAAACTACCCTATTTTCCAATTAGGGATGGTTTCAACTAAAACCATTGAAACTACTGGTCAAGCCATACAGAACTGGTTCATACAGTCATAGTAGCACACAGATCATACATCTAACTTTCACCCGTTCCTTACTGTGTCAAATTGCTCTGTATTTCTGTAGTTTGAGAACGAGTGATACTTTTGCTTAGTTCATTTTAAAGAACACACCAAAGTTCACAAATATCTTCATAAACAGGAGAAAAAGATCTGGAGCTTTAAAAAATTCGGATGTGAAAGAAAGCAGAACTGACAAATTGATGCAGCCAGCCAGAGGGCTTGGAGTGCTTAGGTCTTAAAAGCGAAAAATAGAATCTCTGTGTATCCAACCACTTTGCTTTATGTTAAATGTATGGAGTAGTCAAAGCCCTAAGCTAGAAATGTGAAGAATATTTGAGAAATTTCTCCTTCTCAGTAATTTTTCAAGTCTTGCGTGCCAGGATTTCCCCTGCACTGGTAGAATCTCTTGTTTTCCCACAAAATAATAGGACATTGTGTTGTTTTTTCATTTTTGTTTTCCATCCCTTTTACATCTATTATTTGGCACAAGAAACTGCTGGGTTTTGCATAACTCGTTGCCTTTTCCAAAGTATGTCAAGTAGAAAAGATGCCATTTTGTATACAAATTGTAATAATTCTTCACAAATTGGTATTTCTTCTGGGGGAAAAAGAAAGACTACAAAAATATCCAAGAAATCCCATGGGAAAAAAATCTGATGTAGAGGAATTTCTTTGGGGGAATCCTGCTGGGGGGGGCAATTAGTTTCTAACGAAAAGCAAGAGGCTGTGGGAATCACATCCCTACCCTGAGTTTTGATGAGCAGATCTGCCAATTTCACCTTCAATAAAATTAAGTCAATTTTTTGCCATCAAATTAATGAAGAAACTTGCAATTTTAAGGAAATTCTTGTAAGGAACCAAATGAAAATCTAAGTGATCCGTAATCAGACTGATCAGATTGAATGCTTACTTTACAATCCAGTCCAAATGTTAATCCTCTCCTTTGCACTCTTAGAGAAAGACAGAGAGAGTGAGAGAGAGCACAAAGCTACAATGTGCTGCCACTGAGAATCCCCCATGGCCACTGACATCATGGTCCTGACATCACTTATTTTGCCTGGGTAATCATCTTCACATATACAAATCCTGTACCAAAAATGTGAGAGAAAGGAAGTCATATTTCATTCAAACTGTCATTCTCAATGCCACAAAAAGATAAAATTCTGTAAATGAAAAATGAGTCTCCTTAGAATGTTGGCTGGATATAAGGAAAACTGCTGAAAGGCGTTTTTCTTTAATTATATAGTCATAAAACCTTGCAAACTGTTGCCTTATTGATAGGAAACTGTGGTGGTTTTTTAAAATGAGTGTTTCCTTTTAATTAATATGCTGTGTAAGCTTAATGCAGCCAATCTGGCTTTCAAATCATCCCCCAGCCCCAAGAATTGATTACAGTAGTTTCCAGTGAATTACTGTATAGATTGTGTTGGCCTATAAATTACTGCTAATCAGTATTTGCTTGGTTTGGCTCATTTGAGTGTTTTTATTGTATGTTCAGCTCAGATGTCTTTGGAGCTGAAGTAGCGCTTCCATTCATTTAGTTCTATGAGTAACACCCAAGAGTGTTTCCACCTGCTTTATGCCTCCAGAAGCACATGCTGCTTTTGCTTCATCTTTGATCCCTCAAAAGAGTTGTTTTGCTCTTGAAATGAAAAGTACCTAATTGTGCAGAATGCTTAGTTATGAGTTTGATTCCTTTTCATAAGAATGTAGCAAGCGATCAGTGAAAAAAAATCATAATCCTGAGAGTCTAAAGAGTTAACACAGTCCCCAAGTATTTCCCCAACATTTTCATTTTGCCAAATCTCTTTTGCAGAGCTTCCAGCCCTGAGCATGAGTTTTAGACTTGCACTCAGTGACACTGTCCCCATTGAATCTACCTCTTTAATCCAGAAATTGGAAAGATGTCAGTTTCAGTTTCCTCCATACAAAGATTTCTGAAAGTTCAAACTCTTTTCAATGGAAAACATGGAGGCACTGGCTGTTGGACTTTTGTTTGCTGTTTGTTGTTCATGTGACTGGGAGGGACTTTCTGGGCTAGAGTGTTTGTCTATCTGTCCGGCACTAACCAATCATTCCTTCTAGCCTTTGAATTCAAAGAGAACCCAACTTCTGTGCCAATTAATTTTAGTCATGCTCCACTACTTATTTCTTACATATCATGAGTACACATGAAAGCGTATTGGTATTCTTCAACTAACCTTCGATGGTAAATAAATTTAATAAATATTTTACTGTAGGTATGGAGCAGTTGGTCATGTTTTCAATTCCCTGGATCCACTTTTCAGGATAGCTGTTGGATGAATACCACCACCACAGTCAATAAACCTTTTACAAAATCTAGTAGATGCTATGGAGAAAGTTCAATAGGTTAATACTTGTTTCAGAGTTTTGAGAACTTAGGAATTGCCTCCGCTGGAGATATGCAACGCTAGTATGCAGAAGATCAAATGAGGATCTCAGCTCTTTTGAACAAGGGGATATCTTCAACACTAAGCACATCTGTTGAGTGTTTGATCTCTTTACTCAACCTGGTCTTCAAAATTACTCTGAATGAACTTTATTTAAACTCTGACTTCTTGCACAGAAAGCTTCAGGGAATTGTGATAGCTTTGGTTCCTGGCAGTTAGATGTCTTCTCAACCGGTTCAAAATAGAATATTATTTATTTGGGGCTGGTGAGGTGAATTGGCTGTACAGTCAGGATTAGTGGAAGGAATCTGGGCTATATATAGGCTAAAAGTGCTTCCCTATAAATGGCTTGTATTAAGTCATTTGTCCCGAAAACACACATTTATGCTTCACAAACATACACACACTTTCAGTCCCTTTATCTTTGGACATTGCTCTTCCGCTATATAATTTCTTGGCTGTGTTTGCTTGTACGAAGCATCCGCTTTGTCCTAAAGCACTTTTTCTAAAAGGTCAATTTACATGGTTGTGCATGGGAGAAATGTCTTGAGAATTGCAACCATGATGAAATGTGCAAGCAGTGTCATTTATCCACATATCCATGGTGGTATTGAGAGCCAGCCTAGATTCTTAGAAGAATTTTGATTGCAGGAAGAATACTACTGAGTGCCTCATTTCCCCCTTCACCTTCTCAGGTGGTTAACACAAGGCTGAGCCTTCTACTCTGTTCATATCTTAGGGGAAGTTACAATTGAGGCTCAGTATGGCTTTGGATTCTAGCAGTTGTCCAAAATCTGAAGAACACTCAAACGTATCACCACATATCGCAATTCCTTTATTATTAGATAATATTACCAACATATATTTCAAATAACATATATGAAAGATTTAAAGACCATATAAAAACACATTTGTAGTGCTAAATTCAATTGACTGAACCAGAAGAACTGTGAATTGACATTAAAAAAATATAACTAGAGAAGAATGGGAAAAGACTATTCCTGTAGCTGAATTTTTTTTTTTTTTTTAAAAAGCTAGGTGGATAACTGTCAAAACACTTAAAATTGTTAACAACAGAAAGAAACAAAAGTGAAAGTCAATGGAAATAGGGGCAGAATCCTAAGTGCAATTTGTGAATGATTTGCACATAGGGTAAAGGAAGACTATTAGAACATTGTGAATCCCCAAAGAAATCAAGAGGAAAGGTATGGGATTAGAGATATTGAAAGATCAATTGACTCAATAAAGATGTGTGCAGGATAAAATAAAGAGAAGATGGAATCAGTATACAGGACACAAAGACGACAGATTCCTTCAAATAAGGCTTTTGGATGAAAAACCTCAAACCTAATAAAGTGAATTGAAATCTGCTCTCAAAGAACTTGAAAGGAATAATTCACCAGGAATAGATGGGATAATAATATAGCCGTTTTAAGCGGGAGACCGAATCTATCAAAATCCTAGCAAGAACATGCCAAACAAATATGGAAAACAAAGCAATGCCCCCACATTGGAAATATTCAGTACACCTTCCAATTCCAAAGGAAAAAAAGTGTCAGAGATTGCAGTAATTCTAGGACCATTGCATTCATGTCACGTGTAAATTAAGTGATGCTTAAGATTTCACAACAAATGCTTTTACTATATATGACACAAGAAATCCAGACATTCAGGCTGTTTTTAAAAAAGGAAGAGACACTAAAGATTGTATCACAAATATGCATTGGCTCCTGGAGTGTACCAATGGAAATTAGTCTGTGTTTTACAGTTAACAGCAAAGCCTTTGACTGTGGGGGTGGGGATGGTAATGAAATATTATGAATCATTCTTAAAGAAATGGCTATGCTGGCTGTTTGGTTGTTCTGATGTGTCACTTATGCACCAGAGCAGAGGCCACCATTGCAAAAAAAATATGGAAAAAGTAATTGGTTTCACAGTGTCAAAGAAATTCTCACAGGTGTCAGAGAAATGTGTACTCTATTACATCTGCCTATCTCTTTATATCATATAGAATAACATTTGGTTCTGCTCTGCTTCCTACTTTTGCATTCCAGTCACCTACTATTAAAAGCATGCCTTGTTTGGTGTGTGATCAATTCCCTTCTCAATGTTTGCATAAAAGCTTTCAGTTTCATCTTCTTCTGTAGATGGAACATATATTTCAATGATAGTTATGTTGACAGGTTTTCCACAGGATTGTTATTATTTGGTGAAAGCTTATATTATAGCCCCTAACTGCTTGAGCTACATCTTTCTGCAGTATTAGAGCCACTCCATTTCTTGTGAGTTTGAAATATTCCAAGTTTAAGTTTATTGTATTAGCTAAAAGCCGTCACAATTGTTTAAAATACAAATATAATCGAATAAAATCAGAATAAAAACACAGAGATATAAAATAATAAGAGACTGTTCATATCTGGGAGTCTCCAGCACAATTGATTGCAATGGCTCTCAGGGAATTTGCGCGAATGTTTCTGGCCACTTTTGCTAACAGTGCTGTTCTGTAAGTGATATATGGGTCACAATCCAAAAGCAACCTGACCACCTTTGTCTGGGGGCTTTCGTCCTGTAGAGCAGCCAAAATGTTACCCAGGAATTTTTTTCTGGGGTTTTGATAGAGCTGGCAATTAAGTAAAGAGTGGACAACATCCTCTACCTCACCTGCTCCACAAATACACAGCCTCAGATGCTTAGGTACATTCATGTACCTGCCGTCTAAGACAGCAGTTGGCATGGTTTGATAACGGAGTTCTGTGAATGCGGTTCTCAAGGATGGAAAAGTAAGTGTTTGTAAATATTGCACCCTTGAGTGGTTTGTTTTCAGCAGATGGTACCACTGAGAGAAATTTGAAGAGTGGATTGAGGATAAGTCCTGGTCGTTATCCAATTTGTAGAGCCAGTCCCTCAACATTCTTTAACACCAGAAAAAACAAAAATATCTGTAGAGAGGGATATAGATTTTAGTAGGGCTTGAACTGAGGTTGCCCAGCTGCCACTCTTCCATTGCTCTACCATGCAACGTTTAGGTAGACGGTGGCCGGGCATATCCATCACCCTCTTATAATAACAGAGTATAGCTAGCGTTGCCCTAGCTTTAATGGACACCATACCTGTCTCTGTTCTGAGAAAAGCTGCTGGGGTCCCCTGGGGTACCGCGAGGATGTGTCTCAGAAATTTGTTCTGTCCTACTTCAAGATGGTGTAGGTTGTTCTGATTTACACCCCAGATCTCAATGCCATAGAGCATTTGAGAGATGACCCTCCCTGAAAAAACTTTTAAAGCTGGTGTTACAAGTTTACCACCTTTCAGATGGAAAAATTTGACCAGAGCATGGCTAGATTTCTGAGCCGATATTTTCGTGCTCTGTATCTGGGATTTCCAGCAGTTTTTCTTATTGAAATGCACTCCTAGGTACTTAAAGGTCTGGACTTGTTCTATTTTGTTTTCACCTATAGTCCAGCTAAATTTGGGGGGGGGGGGTGCTTTCCAAAAATCATCACTTTAGATTTTGTGTAATTTATTTTTAGTTGCTCGAGGTGGCTGGAGGATTTTTAGATACCCTGCACTGCCAGAAAAATAACCAAGTAGGCCCTAGGGAAAATCAAGTCTGAACTGATTTGCCTGAAAGGCAAAAATGATGAAACTGAGGCTGTCCTACTTTAGGCACATCACGAAAAAGCAAGATTCTGTGGAAAAGAGAATAATGCCGGGAATGGTTGAAGGGAGCAGGAAAAGAGGAAGACCAAATATGAGATGGATTGATTCTCTTAAGCCACAGGCAACAACGAAGCTATTGACAGGACATTTCAGAGATCACTCATTTATAGGGTCTCTATACATTGTAAGCAATTTGACAGCATGTAACAAGAACATGCTGTAAAGTTGGAATGAAACTTGGTGGGTAAAAAGCATCAGTAATTTAAGATATGTAGATGGTATCATATTATCAGAGGAAAAAAGAGTGACTTGAAAGAATTGCTAAGACAAGTTAGAGAAGAAAGTGCATAAGTACTGATAAAGTTGGACATTATGACAAAAATAAGATTGTAGAAGAGTTAGATATTTCTTGTTTTAATAAACAGTCCAAATTGCTGCCAAGAAATTAGAAGGCTATTATTAAGATTTGTAAAGGTAGCTGTGAGGAAGCAAGAAGATATCCTTAAGAGTAAGTGAAGATAAAAGTCACTAGAAGAGACAATAATGCTGGAAAAATTGGAAGATAGTAGAAAAAGAAGACCGAACACAGGCTGGATTAACTCTGTAAAGGAAGCCATAATCTTCAATTTGCAAGACCTGTGCAGGGCTGTTAATGATAGAGCACTTTTGGAGGCATTAACCCATAGGGCTGACATACAGTACAGTAAGTCAAAGACAGCTTGTTAGTACATGACCAAAAAACAAACAAAAAACATGTTCAAACAGCTCACAGATGTTGAGTTGAACAGGTGTGGCTTTTCTACCAGTCCTTGTCATTTGGATAAAAGAAGAATCTTCATAACTGTGATCTTAACTCAAAGATATGCTACAGTAGGTTTGGAATGGCCTGGCTCAACTGTCCTTGTGCTGATTGATCTCAGAGATCTGCTCACAGAAGGATCTGCTGACACAACTGCTGTGTTAGCTAAGATCAGCTGGGAGAAGGAGTGGGAAAGGGGGCATGTAGTGAGGAAGGAACTGCATTTTGCCACACACAAACATCCTTTACCCCAGGAACACTGGCATTATATCAACACAAAGTTAAGCAAAGTTAAGCATAGTCCTAAATAATTTCCAACTACTGAGAAGCAGTTAAATGCAATACAGCTGGCCCACAGCCCTTTTAGCTAGTTAGAAATGCCCGTAAGTCAGATTTGCAGGGTGTGTGTGTGTCTCCCTCGGTTTCATTATTGTGAGGAATACAAAGCAAAGCAAAAAACCCAAAGTGTGCTGCTGTATATACTGCCCTATAGCATTTGAAACACTCTCTGGGCAGTTTAGTTATACTGGCTACATATTAACACACACACACATCCCGAGAGCTGGTACTCATTTTACTGATCTCGGAGGGATGGAAGGCTAAGTGAACCTGGAACCAGTTAACTGAGATTGAACCGGTGTCATAAGTAGAGTTTTGGCTACGGTAGTGCAGTTCAACCACTACTCCACAAGACTCCTTGTGTACAACCCAGTTGCATCTATGTATGTATGTATGTATGTATGTATGTATGTATGTATGTATGTATGTATGTATGTATCTATCTATCTATCTATCTATCTATCTATCTATCTATCTATCTATCTATCTATCTATCTATCTATCTATCTATCTATCTATCTAACCAATGGTGACTCTATACAACCCAGTTGCAGCTACATATTTACTTCTGCAGTGGAGACACAGAGTATTCACTGAAGACTCCTTGGTATGATACTGTTCTGAGTTATTGTGCATGGTGCATTGGCATTAGAAGGTCCTGATAGAATTGTATAAATAAATCAAATACAAACTATAACTTTATGTCATCAGAGGAATAGATTTTCAAGCACAAAATGTATGCATCTTACTCAGTCATGAAGGCCACCTTCACAAAGCAACTGTGGTTTTTACTTTCACATGTGCAGTCCTATTCCTTTCCCAGTTACCAGTCATGTGTATGTTGATGAGGAAAGCTATAGTTTATATTCATTTATTTTTATTGATTTATTTATACAACTCCATCAGGACCTTCTAATTCCAATGCACTACTCACGGCACCTTAGGAGGATAATTTATCTTTTCAAAGGCAAGACAGAAAAACAATGAAGAAAAGAGGCAAGGTCAGTAGTTAAAAGCAAATTATAAAACCATTGTGTCATAGTACAAAAGGCTCAATAGAAAATAGCTTTTATAATCCTCAAAAAGGAGTGTTAGGGAGGAGACTAATCTTATCTTATGACTTAAGGTATTCCATCATCTCTCTGCAGAGACTGAGAAGGCTTGATCTCTTGTCCTTGGCTAGCACTCTTCAAGGTAGATTGGTAAAGAGAGAAAGCAAAGTGTTCTGCTTATATCCACCCCACAGCACTTAAAGTGCTCTCTAGGTGGTTTCCAAGTTAATTATGCAGGTTACATATTGCCCCCACCCACCCCAAGAGCTGAGTACTCATTTTACCAACTTTGGAAGGATAGAAGGCTGAGACAGCCCTGAGACAGCTACATGGGGTTGAACCTCGGGTTGTTGTGAGCACAGTTTTGGCTGCAGTACAGCAGTTTAACCACTGCATCATGAAAATGTTTTTTCCTTTAGCTTTAAGAGAATAGGACAGACAGAACAATGTGGAAGAGCAGTCCTTGTAGAAAATGCTGTTGCGTTAAAAATAGGGATGGAAAACAATTTTTTAAAAAAGTCAAGAGCACCTATTTTCCACCAATGCAACAAGCAAAAAAAAAAAAAAAAAAAAAAAAACCTTGAAAGCTCACTCATTTGTGAAGCCTTTCTCGGAAATAAAATACATGGTATATATATTTTAAATAATGTGAATGGCAAAAAAAGTCTATAACTGAACATGTGTGTAAATATGTTTTAATAAAATGTGTATAAAGATGCATATGTTGAAATGGGGGGGGAAGCAAGTCATGGGAACTGCATATAAATTTCCACGTGGTCAGAAAGAACAAAGTCTTGCAAGCTGTTATCAGCCAAGGATGGAACCAGAAGAAGAAATGGAATAAAACTGGAGACTATTGCTATTTTCAATATCTATAATCATGAAAAGATCCTTATAGTCCAGCATCTCCTTTCCAATACCTCCAGTCTTAGACTCTTTGCCCCAGCATCTGTATTCGGTCAGCAGGATGATCTCCATGAATATGAGAGCCAATCTAGTCTAGTGCTTAGAGTGTTGGACTCAAAGTTGGAAGTTTCTGGTTCTCATCTCCACTGAAAGGTTAGGTTTCCAAGTGACTTTGAGCCTGTCACTCTTTCTCAGCCTGTCCTGTCTCTCTGGGGACAGCCATGTATGCTTCCTTCAACTATATATGTAATTAATTGAGTTGTAAAATATACTAACAAAGAAATCAATGGGATGAATCCTTTTTCTAAAAAACAAGTGAAGATCTTACCTAGACAAAGCATTTATTGCTGTAAGTGTACTTGTCACCAATTGTTTTGGAATTTTTTTCCCAACCATCCTTACGGTGTGATGCATGTTTGGGTAAAAAAAGTAACAGATTCCATACTTATCAAGCCTTTTGTGTCTTTAGCACCTTAATGCTCATGCCCCAAGAGTTTGTTCTGGGAGTGGAGCTTAGAGGTACTGTAATTTTGAAACTTCTGGGTTTAGCTCTAGCCAGATTAATTTTTTAAAAAAATTAAGCCTTGTCCAGTAGGCTTCTGTTTAAATACATATTCTCAGTAAAGATAGGCATTCTGTACTTTATTTTAGGGCAACAGAATTCTCAGTTCATTTTTTCCCTCTGGTTGTGAATATGCTGGCTGACAATTCATTTCCGTCTCTCTGGAGATCTTTTCCCACAAAATTCATTGCATTAACTTCATTGTTTCATGTGACCTAAATGGAAATTTTGGTTCTTCAGGAAAAAAGAAATAGATAATATTTTTTTTACTGCTGCAGAAGGAAACAAATATGTGAAGACCAACTGATGACACCTCCCTGGTTTTTTTTAATCTGTCAATAATTTCATTAACCCTAGCTTGTTCAAGCCAGAGTTAATGATCAGAGAATTTGCCATCTCTTGGAAGGGAGGAAAATATATCTTTTAAGGGCCAAACTTTCTCCATTATAAAAGAAGGAACTCATTCATGAACAGAGGAAGGAAGGAGAGAATGAACTGATTCACTGAGATAACCTAAAGCAAACATCCACACATTTTGAGAGCTAAGAATTCTTTATTTGGCCCATCCCTAATTCTTGGCAGAGTTATATCACTAGTTAGTTAGCAAAACAGCAAAGGAAGGAAAGGTACCACCAAGAATATTCCATGAAGTTGATTATGTACCTCTTTGTACTTTCCAAACCAATGTTTGCCCTTTTCTGCAAAGAGTGAAAGTGGAAAGGAGACACCAGTCTTGTAGCAAATTCCCATTCCCCAAGGAAATAAACGGTCACCTCCTCTCTTCCTTTCTGCCTCCAATTCCTTTCGGCCAACCTTCCCTCTGCCCTTTTCTTTGATGCAGGTGGAATGGAGATGGGATTGATTAAAACAGGAAGGGGCAGAAAGACTCTTTCAGCTGGTACTTGGTCATTTAATGTAAGACTGGGTTTCCATTTTTGCCATAATCCTTTGTGGCAGGAACTAGAAAAGGCATGCAAGCAAGCAAAGAATTTTTTTAAGGGAGTGATGAGAAGGGGGAGAGGAACCCTATATTTTTTGCACATCCAAGTGGGGCATTTCTGGAAGGCATATCTATGCAGCCATTAGGACAGCATTCACACGACTCCAGCAAGGTGTGTAATTGGGGAGGTGGGATATGGTTAATGGTCACGAATACCGGCAATGCACAATAAATTCCATGAGAAAGTGGGACTAAAGTTACTGGTAATTAGAGGAAGAAGCCTGTTGCCCGGGAGAGCCCTAAACTGGTGGCCGATCCAAGAACATAGTGGATTGCATGAATCTAATTTTCTTTAATCCTAGGCTTAAACAATTAAAATTATATGAGACTTTCTGCCTCAATCTGCTGGCACAGTACCTGCATATTTTGTACTCGGAGTGCTGTTATGGATGCAGTTGCTACCTCAGTATTTGACCTTGAGCTCTGTGCATCATTGTAGTAAATCAAATATAATGAAGTTTCCCTACCTCAATGGGAAAGAAGTAATTAATGTTTGTAAAGCACTTGGAGATGCTGAGATGAGTGGTGCTGTATAAATGCCAAGTATTAATGTTTTTGATTTATACTCGGTGATCTAGGTGCAGCTGGGTTATTGTCGTTGGTTGTGGTTTTCAGAGTCTAAATGTTTTTGCAGCACACCCCATTGGGACATTTAATAAGATAAAGAGCAAATGTAGTTGTACATGGACTTCTCTCTGTAAGTATGATGGAACTTCCTTCCTCTATGTTCAAAAGAGTTTAATGGGCTGTCCCTCCACTATATTATTTTATTACAAACAGTTCCCAAATGGGCAATGCCTCATGCTGTGCTAATGATTAAAGGAAAAAGAGTTTAACTTCTTCGAAGCAGGTTAAGATATACTATAAATCATAGAAAATTATTATTCCTTTCACAACAATTAAGATTTGCAACTTTCTCAGCTGGTTTGGAGATGTGCTTCAAAGTTGTTAGACACTTGACAGTGTCAGAAATCCACCTAGCCTTGGGGCTGTGATGCTCAATGAATCATAGGGTGTCAAATATTGAAATGAGCAGGTATAATAAGTAGCTGAGTTTTGGGAGAGTCATCCCAACGGGCAAGGTCTGTAGCAATGAGCAAAGAAAGTAGATACACAGAACCATTATTACCATTGGCAATGGAACCTATGGTATTCCAAATTTAATTGGGCTACATTTGTCACCGCTCATCATTTAACATGGTGGCTGGTGCTGACCGAAGCAGGGGTCGAACAGCATCTGGAAGACAACAGCTTCTCCCTACCCCACTTTGCTTTACAAATTCACTATGCAGGTGCAATTTCTGAAGCAGAATCCCAGTACACATTTATTGTTTCCACATGCAGATTTTATAGTGAGAACAGAGAAATTCTCTTTCATTCACCCATATTTAAGTTGTCCTATTGATATCAAGTGTTCAACCGTGTTAAGCACTATGATCTGCACTGTAAGCCAACTGGCCATCTCTTCAGAGCCGACTACATGTATTTTGAAACGAGTGTCATTCTGGGAGATTCTGTGAGGAAAATGAGTATATTCAGAAGAAATTCTTCTGTAGGCCTTGGTGATGGTCAAGGTTCCAGAAATTTTCTTTATTTGAAAAAAATGCATTTCAAGAAATTTCAGTTCTGCTCCTCTACTGGGCATAAAGAGTTCAGAGAAATATTCCAAAATGGGGTGGAATGTAAAGCTAACACCAAGAGATGGAGAACAAGAGGGGGGGGGGGGGAAGGGAGAGAAATAGTAATGAAAAATAGATGCAGCATACTGTGTGTATGTGCTGCAAACAGGGCTTTCACCTTATTCTAGCCAAGCTTTGGGAATTGTTCTGTCCTTAATGCATGACTGAAAAAGTACTCAATACTAATCGCTCTGCACTTCAGCTAGAAAAACATGTTTCGGCTGAGTGAGCCTTATTAAAAAAAATACAGCTTTAAATAAGAGGAATAAAAGGTTGGTGAACTCAGGAACTTTCTGCAAGCTACCAGAACGGAAGTGAAGCTGGAACAGCTTTAGGCCTCTGTCTTCTTCATCCATTATTTACTTATCAAAGATCAGAAAGGAGCTTGAGCTTCATCTTCTAGCACAATCCAAGATCAATGAAACAAAGATTAAAGGAGCACAACAATGGGAATTAGCTGTTGTGAATAGCTTCTCGGCTTACTGTTATAATCCTCACAGTAATTTAAAACATTTCTGCATCATTTCTAAACTCAGGGAGGCTTGGGACAATTTACTGTAAAACTGGAAGCACCGTAAAATACAGTCCCACCCGAAAGCTAAAACAACATGAATGGGATGGATAATGATAAAACGAAGAGACTTCCAAAATGAAACAATGTCCATAATCAGTAACAGACTAGTTCTCCCACAATTTTAAGAGCCATTTAAAAGTAATACTAGAAGAAGTTATTTGCATTTCACCTTACCTCCAGGAGCTAAGGATGGTGTTCAAGGTTTACATGCTTTCATCCCCATAACTATCCTGTGGCTTTCAGATAGAGAAATAAAATCTTCTACTAAGCCACAGAGAGTGCATCATGGTTCTAAAATTCCTCTGTCTAACCTTCAGTTTACTAGCTTACTCTCATATTCTGCACTAGGCATGGACAACTTGGAAGCCATATGTGGAGTATTTTAGCCTTTTGCTTCTTTTTACAAAACAAATTCCAAGTATTTAGAATATTACATTTCAGTTTGTTTTTCATTTCACTGTCTATGTGCTCTCTGACATAAAAATTGGACACCGTGCCTCTCAGTTGTGAGAAAACAAGTGCATAGTCGATAACTCTGCTTCTTCTAGGAGAACTAAATGTATACTCACCTGAGGAGTCCTGAGGTAATGAAATATTTAGAACAGTTTTACCAACGGAGCTAAAAAAATGTTGCCAAGCAAAGCCCAGCAAAGTTTATCTGATTATCCTTTGAGCATCTAGAATAATAAGATTATTTCCCATCACATGCAGTAAAGCGAAATCATCCTTTCCTATTCCAACTTCATTATTCTATGATTCTACAATTCTCTGTTTCTATTCTGGCCCCCTGCTATGAAAACATCAGAGGAAGGGAATCTGGCCTCAATGGCCAGCAGATATCCATTCAAAGTCTCCCTCTGAGCCACTAATTTGTCCTTGTTGCACTGTGCAGGTAAGTATACATTAATTACTAACAAAACATGCCTTATATTTTGGACGAGAAGTGCCACAGCTAGGGGAGAGCAACTGGATAAAGGCATCTACTCATATAGGTAGAGATCAGAAACCAAACAGCAGAGACTAGCACTACAACAACCCCTACAAGCTATGACAGCAGCTGGAACTGAGATGAAAACCATTCAGATATACATCCCCATCCTGCCAAGTTCCTTGTAATAAAATAATATGGAACTTAGAGATAATTTTTTGGAAATCTGAGTCATTAGCCTTTCCTTTCCAGCCAGGAATGTTCCAGAACAGTATATTTAGAGAAAGTAAACTTTGGTTCGTTAGTGGTCAGTCTGACTGTGTTAGATTATCTTGTGGTCCAGTTTGATCCAGACGTATACAGCCATTTTTCACTGACATGAATTAGAGAGGATCCAGATGGAGTATGAGTGTCTTCAGCCTTGGGGTGTCTTGCATCCCTGGGTTCTGGATTGTAAAGTTCATGATTGGTTCTGGACTCTAGTGGACCTAACTTGCATTTAATGAGATCAAAAGCAGAGGAGGATTTAGTTGCTCCGATGCATCGATCAAGGAAAAGGAACCACCTGGATTTATCTTGTCTATAATATATAGGGGCAACGAGGCCACTGCGGATTTCTGCTCAGAAAGTGGAGGGCTATTAAACTTGCCTAAAAGCCAGTGGTTAGTATTGTATGCATGTTCTGAAAGTCACATCAATGGATTGGGGGAGCTTTGAGCAGAATATATTGGTCCATTCAAAGAGGATCCAGAAACTAGGCCAGTGGCTTCCCTATCTAATATAGACACAGGCAGGTATTCTAGATTAGAGAGAGATAAGGAAGCTATAGGCAGTTTTTAAACAGAAGCAGTTGATATTGTCACAGTGTTGGGTTTAGTAGGTGTTTTCAGTGAGCACATGGTGGTAGAACTGCCCTTGGTGTCTAAGGGTATTAGGTACATTGACTGGAACATCTGCATGGCTAAGGTGACCCGTTAGCATGGAGACTTGGTTGTGAGTCTTGCTATTAGTCCAGACAAGAGTGATGGACATTTCAAGGTGGGCTTTCAAAAATTCAGCCATATCTTGTAGGGAGGCTGAAATGATTTTGGCTTCCTCTCAATTTCTGTCAAATTTGGCAAGAGAAGCTAAGGCATCCTTAGGAAGCCTCTATCTGCTGCAATACAAAGGAGTACAAAATTGTACCTCAGAGACACCAAGAATGTATATGTAAAGGGAAGAGTGGGATTATAATGGCCAAGTCTGCTCCCTACCACTCAGCCTATGAGAGTTGCATGATCCTTGACCATAGGTATATAGGTACCATACAGATGGCCTTCTACTTCAACTCTACTTTTAATCCCACTGCACCCCATGTCCAGATGATAATAAACACTGAGGACCTGTGCTGTTAAATTGCAGCATCACAAACTGAAGATGGGTAACAAGAAAGTGATTCTACTTGCCAGAGTAGCTGAGCAATGAGTTTTGAAACCTTTCTTGATCCTTCAAAACAAAACAAAAAGTTTAAATATAGGGAGTATGCTCACTGGATGTGAGTGGGCAACATTATATTTAAAATTTCCCCTAGGTCCTATGTTTCTGTAATAAAATAATTAAGACCATATAGATGTTATGTCATTTGCGCATCTTTGTCTAATGTAGTATTCCACTGTCAATTTTGTTTTGATTTATCTCCTTATTGGTGTGAAAGCAAACATAATAGACATTATGATTCTGCATTAGATTTAAACTGGGAATTTGATTTGCTTGCATAAAGACACAAACAAATACCTGCCAATGCTGAATGACAGAACAAATAAGCAATAAACATAAACTTCAAGAGTAATTATGCATAGAATAAGAGATTTAAGATCCTGTCTGGTTGTTAGTTTTTATTTGTATACTTACCAGGTCTGGCAAATTTTGATGACTTGGTCATTATATTGAAATAAACATGTTTTATGAACTATTATAAATTCCAAGTTGTATAATTTAAGTCAGAAGTTTAAAAAATGAGCTGAACCTCATATGAACCAGATATGGCTGAGGTAAATATGGGCTTTGGGAATATAGATGTTTATGTTCACAAACCTTTAAAAATAATGTTTTATTTTATATAAAAACCAGAAAATTTTAAAAAAGCAAAAAAAGAAAACAATCTTAATGAACAAATATCTAAGTGCAGAGTGTCCCTCTCCCCCCCCCCCCCAAATAGGGATGATTCAGGAGTAACATAACCTATACCATTTACCCTTATGAAGCCTCATCTCCTTTCCAAAATTTTACTGATTATTGCAATGGACTTTGCTCCTTCCCCCTTATTAATACAAAATTGATGTTCTCCCCATATATCTATAAATTCATTTCTTCCTGTTACTCCCCCCCCCTTAAGTTTTATGCTACATGTAATCTTTTCATTGATAACTATATCCCAAATTTCCCTATACCAATCACTTAACTGGAAACTATAAGCTGTTTTCCAATTTCTAGAAATAATCAATAATCACCACTGTTAGCAAATTAGAAATTGATTCTTTAGTTGTCCAGTTACCTTTCTCCTTTTCATATATTGATAAAACAGACATACAGTTTTAAGCTGTAAAAACAAATTTCAAAGATACACCTCACACATAAGATTTTTATCTGTAGAGGCCACTCTGTCCACACCAAAATCTTGATGGTTGAAAGGGGGGGGGAGACTAATGTGACGGGGGGGGGAGACTAATGTGACAGGAGCTCATTGGGTGGACTCACCAGTGAGGAAAGGGAACAGAACTGCTTCCGCTAACAAGGTTACCATATCTATAGTGCTCCAAAGTCTTACAACTTCTTCTCCATGTCTTTGGGGTGAAAGGCAGCTGCAATATGACCAAGAGTACCATCTTACCACTCTTCAGTTAGGAATGGCTTCAGCATATGATTATATTCATTCTTCTTAAAAGTCCATTTATGATTACGTATTTTCTAATGAATCATGAATATATTACTGTTTCTACTCCTTACTATATGAATCTACTATATGACTACAACATTACTTCTATTCATTCTACTTCCTATATTGATCAGGCTTTACTACTAAATGTGCCTCACTTTTCTCCAGGCCAGCTAGGTGTCACTACATTTCACCTCCTGTTCATCCAGTGACTTCCAATTAGTTCCTAAGTTCCATCTCTTGAGACTCAGAAGACTAAGCTTCTGGAGACTTGTAAATCTTGCTTGTAATAGAATAATAGCACAGTGCATATGACATGGCCCACTAGGCTTTTGGTGACATGGGAACATCAGCATGTCTGCCAAAAAGCAAATAGCTGTATGACCAAAAACAAAGCCAAAGTATGAAATGTTCAGGAAATGTTTTTTTTAAAAAATGCTTGCCTATACTGAAAACAATGGGAGGTAGACACATAATTGTGGCTTGTTGAATTCTGCCTACAGTTTAAAAGTGATAGTTACTTGTAATTATTTCTTTTCCTGAGTAACGAAGGTATAACTGCACTACTGTACATTAAAGTTGTGATGTAATGGGGCACAATCGCTTGCTCCTTTGGCATTGTAACTATGGTATTTTGTTACTTTTATGTTTACAGGGATGTGGTCTCACTATATAAAGAGCAGAGACATTTCATGTGTTGCTGCTCCATGCTCTGTTTGTGGTGTTGACATGATGTTGAGGTGAAGGAGAAGGAAGGCTGTCTGCTAGCAAGAACTGAGAAATTTCCCAAAATCACCTAAACTGGGCAAATCATGGAGCTGTAGCCCAAAAATGGTAAATTCTCCAATCTTTGCCTGTATTACAGGGCATAGGGCTGCAGCTTTCAGATATTTTTCTTCAAAGTTATTACTTTGAAGGAATATTAAAGGAGTTAACCTGCTCAGCAAGCATGCAATAGGATCCTAGTCCAAAACTCTAGAACTATTTTGCAGATGCCACTTGGTATGGAGATCAAGTTTGCCAAAGGGGAGGAGCTAATGAATATAATCTTGACATTCCAAAGAAGTGGCATTGCTGAAGAGGGATGGCTTGTAGACAAAGGGCCTTCTCGGCAGCTGCCCCCAGACTATGGAACGCCCTCCCAACTGAAATTCGCCTGGCGCCGACACTGATGATATTTCGGCGCCAGGTCAAAACCTTCCTGTTCCAGAAGGCTTTTAATTGAAATAACATTAACTGTGGGTCTTAATGATGGCAATTTTAATTGTATTTTTTAATTGTATTTTAATTGTATTTTAACTGTATTTTAATCATTTTGTTTTACTGTATTGAATTTTGGTTGTTGTGAGCCGCCCAGAGACCTTTGGGTAGAGTGGGCGGCATATAAATTAAATAAATAAATAAATAAAATAAAATAAAATAAAGTGCAGCCAGAGGCAGAATGATTCCCTCAAGCTGTAAATGATAGGTTTCTATGCACACACTGCAAGTAGTGAATAATTAGTTTCAGGTGGAAAAAGGGAAAGAACCACTGGAGGACAGAGGTTTTATAGTCTGAGTCTGAAAGAAAATAAAGTGAGGGGAACAGGCAGACCACTGGTACTAAGATGTGGATAGAAAGGAACAATTAAATCAAGATGACTCTGAAAGGGAGAAACTGTGAGAGGGAGTATCAGTGAAGAAACAGGTAGATGGAGCAGCATGTGGCAAGGGTCAACCCACCATTTTTTCTACTCTCAAGACAAAAGGACATATGAGAGAAGTGAATATTCTCCCTTTGTTAAACTAATACATGTCTTCTAGCTGATCAATATATACAGTGGACTGTTGTTGTTGTTGTTGTTTAGTCGTTTAGTCGTGTCCGACTCTTCGTGACCCCATGGACCAGAGCACACCAGGCCCTCCTGTCTTCATTCAGTGGACGACTAGACTTCAATTCCTTTTATACACTGAATTAGTCTTCCCTTACACATATACTCTGCCTTTTAGAGATGTATGTTCAAGTTAATAGATAAAGGGGGATCATCATGTAATATTCTTTTACAAATTTCCATAATGATATGAAATGCCAGAGTAAAATGGGAAAAAGATAAAGACAGCATTCATTGAATAGCATTTTTTTCAGACAGCGTGTAAATAGCACCTTCTCATGACACAGAATAGCTGGGAATGTGTTGGGTGGCATTGCTGAAGACAAAAAAAGTGTGTCCATGATTACATTCCGTCTAAGTCGCTGGAGAACAGTTCTTACCAATTAAAGAAGTGCAAAACTAGAATAGAACTAATTGTGTACACAGAATCAAAATAAGACTACAGAATAAAAAGACCACATCTTGCATTTTCTGCTTATGTGAAAAGAAATTGTCAGTGAGCTAAGCAGAAAGAACTACAGCTATCTTTTCCAGGCATCTTTTCCAGGGTAGAGAACTGCTATAAAATGAAAGAGTCTTTTAGTCTTATAGAAATTTTAATTTCTAAGCACATTATCTACACACAGTGCTATACTATAGTTTGTTTCTGTCAAGGACACATGTATTTATAGAGTTCATTATGCCTGTCCTTTTTGGGGGGGATCTGTGTTTAAGCTTCATTATGAAACCTTCATTTCTTTTCATTTGTTTTCTTTTACCTCAGGGTGTAGCTATTAGTAGGTAGTGGAAAGTAACAATTCTACCTCTAATACATTACTTTTGCCATTAAATAAGACATAACAATAGTCCTTTTGTGAACTAACATAATGACTGGTAATAAAGCCACATTTCCGTCTAATCACTAATACCTATTTATTGCTTTGGGGACTTGGGAAACATTTTGGACCATTTTTATTTTTTAACTAAAGAAGAGACATAAAGCAAATGATTAGTAACCTCCTCTAAAATATCCCATATAAATCAGTAGAATTATTGAGCAAGTTTTTTAAATTTATGGTTGTTTTAAAGTAATAATTAAAAATAGCCAAAGTCTTTCTAAACCTTGGTTGGGATGGGTAGCTGAAATTTGAATAGCATCTTCAAAAATCAGGTTCCCCAGTGGCCAAATTCATTAAGTACACCTATTCTGTCCATTGAAAATATATTATATAATTGCCTGCCATACAATTGTTAAACCCATTAGAAATAAGAAATGGCAAACTTAAATCAGAACTAAAATGATAGAATATTCCAGGCTTCAATCCCTCACTTTTAGGAACTTAGCATTGAGAACTCTGCACCTGATCAGTTATGAGTGACTTAATATCATCACCTAAGAGATTCAAAGACAAAGCAAATGTGGTGGCCTGCAGTTCTTATGTTGTTATATGGCATCGAGTCACATCCAATTTATGGCAACCCTAATAGGATTTTTAAAGCACATGGAAGATTTGAGGAGTGGTTTTACCATTTCCAGCTCCTCTGTGAGTTTCCATAACCAAGCAAGGATTTAAACCCAGATTTACTGAGTTCTAGAACATCAGTCTACCCCACAACACCACAGTGGCTCTCAGGTCTGCAGCTGCATCTCTCCAAACTCCTACTGAATTGCCTCCCTTCCTTTTATGGGTAGAAGCATTACAAATCAATTCCAATTGTCACCAAATGGCAGCTTTTGTCCAAACTGAAGAGAGGCGAGGTGCAACAAAAATATCAGAAATAATGCTTGAATTATTGAAACAGCAGTGAGTACCTATTTTAAAATATTAAAGATTTTAAAAGTGAGAATATATGAAAGAAAATAGATTTCTTAGCCTTTAAGCATACAGTATTATAAGAACACACACAGAAAAATATTTCAAGTGCTCACCCAGCCAAGTCAGTTTGAATCTATGAAGGAAAATCTGTCTTGTCCTCATCTGTTCTGAGGTGCTGCTGCAAGCTGTGCTGCCACATGTTGTTGCTCTTTGATATCTGGTGCCCAATATCTGTATTGTTGGTTTCCAGAGTTTGTGTTGTGTGTTTCTCTTGCCTCCCTATTATTTATATTTCTCTCAGATGCTTACATCTCTCTTCAACTGTAAACTAGTGAATTTTGCCAGTGAAGTAAACTACTGATCTCTTTAAACTGTCAGAAATTTTTAAAATACATTATCAGCAGTGATGTGCAACAGATTTCTAAGAGAGTTGCAGTGACACAGTTTCCTTGATGTGTTCTTATATGAATATGGCTAAATTTTGTAACAGTCGTAGGGCCAATCTAAAATGTTTTGCTGCTTTTGGAGAAGAAAAAAAATGTTGCCTGTCTGTTCCATTACTCAGACCTCCTTTCCAATCTGGACTGTGGCTTCAGCATTGATCTGCAGCATTAATCATGCTGGCTAGAGGTGATGGAGTTAAAACCAGAATCATTAGACACCATTTTGTGGAGGAATTACACCAAGTGGCAACTGATGACTCCACTTCCAGGAAGGGGTTAAATCCAGTCCAGGTTTTAGTCTGCACTTTATAGAAGCTGTCCAAGGTACTGAACCTTATTCCCAAAATACATTCAATATCTTAGATAGCATCTTTACCATTTGTACTAAAACCCACAGTGAATTCACACACATACCAAAACTGGAGTCACTAGCTGCTACTGAGTTACATATACAAAGGCCATCTAAGCAGTTGTATTTTACTTCAACAGTGGTAACAGCAACCATCCTCCACTAGTCTGAAAGATGAAGGACTATTTAGGTGGCATAAGACAGGTTGTATGATGCACACAGTTCTGTCTCCCAGATAGCCTGTAATGTCTAGAAAGGAAGCTTTAGGAGAAATGCTGTACAGTGTACTTTGACCCTAGTAATGTTAGAAACTGTCTTTTATTTCTTCATGTACAAAAATCTGCACAATAAGGAATCTGCATAAATGCATATGTTGCATATATTGCATTTGCACTGTATCCTTTGATAGTATCCATTTTCAAAAACTTCATTTTTTTTAATCCAACATGCAATTTTGTATACATTGTCTGTATTCCTTATTGTGCAGATTCCTTACTGTGCAGATTTTTGTACATATTCCACAAAGTCAGATATGTTAGTAATTTTAATCATCCAAATTTTAAAAAGGACGCATTATATAACATACATGAGCTTGTAACAAGAGAAATCACAAATGCATATTTCTGGCATAAAATATGTTTTGTCTTGTAGTTAGTCTAAGGAGGTGTGGCAAGGCTAATTTTGTCAAGAATGTCAAAATCACTTAAATTATTTTTCATCATTAACTGCCCCCTTCACTTATCCCCCACCTGAGAGGGGAGGCAGTTGCTTTGCTCTCTGTTATGGTAAAGCCATTTTGGATTGTGATGTTTGCAGCTGTTTAAATAAACCTCCTTCTACCATCATGCTGATATTCCCGGGAGTAAAATATTGACTCCAGCTGGCTAGAAAAAGTAAATGATGTGTATGAAATGGAACTCAGAGTGAATGTTGAATGAATGCCATAGTAGAAAGTTTCTGCTCACAGTTTTGTTTGCTATTGCTATGATAATAGCATGTCTGCTGCTCAGAAGTCCAGCTGCTGAAAATAATCAAAAGCACAGCAGTTGAGGACTATAGAATACATGAAAAAACTGACTCAGACATGAATGGTTAGCTTTTCCACAGTGTGTAACAGAAGTGTGAAATCACTTTCCATCCTCTTCTTTGCAGTTAATACTAGTGTCTTCCTGCACTCTTGAACATTCCCAAGAGGTTAGGAAACCATCAGGTTGAAGAAAGCATGACAGACAAGAACTACACAGAATGATAGGTCAAAATCCTGTTGGTTGGGTTCCACTTGTGCAACAAGTAGTCAGTGAGAAATTGCTGCTCATTAAAGACTTGTTTTTTTCTGTTTCAGGGTGCACAGAACTTTGTCTCATTGTGTGTAACTCTTGTGTATCCTGGAATGAAAAAGGAGATCTTTATTCAGCAGCTGTCTTCCAATAACATCCTTGCAAGTGGGGCAATTTGGGGTCTTTCTGCTGATACATAAACTTCATGGAAATAAATATAGGGACACTGGATTTACTTCTCTTTAGCTGAGTTGCCAGATATGTCCTTGTTTAACAACAACAAAGACACTTTGCATCAGCTGTTTACTGGAACTAGGCTATACTGCTGCTGTTTCAGTGTAATTCCATAATCCCATTTCCAAGACAATAATTTGAGAGCTTTCTACTGAAAGTACAAACTGAACGCTGTCATTAAGAATTTTGGCTTGAACAGAATTATTTTCCATCACTGTCTGAATCAGAAATTGTTGCAAAGGGTCTTATTTCCTAGCTCAGTTCTTAGCAACTAACAGCATAATTCAGGAAGTATTGGCTCCGCTTTAACTTGAGGAAGAAATGCACCAAATAGCCTCAGGGAAATGGCTGTGTTGTGTTGCACCTTTAATGTGATAATAATTATATGCTATCAGTTCAATTCCATATGGTGATCCTTGTCAGGGTTTTCTAGAGATAAAGTACTTTGAAGTGGTTTACCCGTCCCTTCTTCTGGGGGTGTTCTGAAAATGTGCAACTTGCCCAAGACTACATGGGCTAGGTGTTCTCCCAGTGGGAAGTCAGACTCCCAACCCTGCCTCAGGTCCAGGTTCTCCAATTCACTGAGCTATCCAGCTAGCTACATAGAAATATAGGTACATTGTATTTTCTTTTATGCAACCCACACACCTATTACATTCAGGATTATTGTAAAAGCAAGATCATGTTTTGAAATGCCATGGAGAGGTATGTATGTGTGCATGCATATATTGTAATGAATGACATTTTATTAAATTTTCCTGAAGAACATTAATCCATTGTAATGCAGACTTTTTTTAAAAAAAGGTTTTGTGTAGTAAACAAATACTATATTGTACAACAGATGCTGTATAGAGCTAGAGTTATCAGGAAATTACAATTCAAGGAAATCTATACAATGAGCTCTTAAGATCTCAAAGGACTTGGGCTTTCCCTGAGATCCCTAGGCTTTACATAATACTTCAGAGCTTGCTGCAATCTCCCTAGAATGGACTGGAATATTCCTGATTTAGAGTGACCTCATGGAACAGTGCGATGACAGAGCCCAGTCCTCTCAGAAAGACATGCAACAATCCTGAATTTAGTTGGTTTTCCTGGGACACCCATCCTTCAACTGCATTTTGGGAGGCTGTTTTGTCTGGTGGCTTTCTATGTTTCTGGTTTTAAGTTTGGTTTTCCAGACAAATAGAGGTAAAACTGATACTAAAGAGCAAAAGAATATGCACATCATTTTTTTCTCTCACTATATTTCCGAGATCCCTCGGAAAACAAGATGTAACAATTTCAGTGTCATCCTTGTTGAAGAATGTCTGTAGAACTGTGCTGCAGAAGATTTCCATAGAGGTATTGCAGTCTTTTCCAGCAGTATTTGGTATAATTGATCCATACAATTGGTCAAGGATCAAATTTAGTAATTTGGGACCATTATCTGTCTCTGTATCAGTCAGTGGATGCTTGGTCAGATTCCCATGTTACCTCTTGGCAATATGTATTAATAACATACATAAGATAAAACACTGAAGCAGAGCACCCAAATCCACCCTGTGTCAGGAGAGACTGTTAGCTGATTATTTGATATAGTAGTTACAACTCCTGAATAACAATGAAAGTCATGTAATGAGCATTGTACTTGGCGTATTATAAGTCACAGTCTAATAATTCAGTTTACTTTCCAGTAATTACCTGTAGACTTCTAAATTATTCCCTTGCTGTTGATATTCATTAGTCACTGGAAATGAAAATGGCAAGGAAACCAGTAGTGCATAATTTGGAACATTTTTAATGTTTATGGATTTCTTGGGATGATTAGAAGTATTGCTGCTCTTTGGCTGGATCAGTCTATTAAGAACCGTAATACCCATCTTCTCAAGGACAAGGATTTAACATCACTGGAAGTACTGCTCTTTGGCTGTACTCTCCGTCATTAATAGTTGATAACAAAGTAAAGATTACAAAAATCCTCCACACAAAGTTAGTTTTTTTTTAAAAAGCATCCTAGGTTGCTATCTGCCAAATTCCTGACCTTCAATTTGTATTTGTTCCTGTTTTGTAAACTGCAGTAAGCTTTTTATGTCTGTTTATTTTTTTAAGGTTCCAGGGGTCAAAACTCACTGGGGTGCCCCAATGAGATGAGTAAAGGCATATTACCTTCTCCCTCAAAAAACCTGGTTCATCAAGCGTGAGGCCCCCAAGATGGAGGCCTTGGTAGGAGTGCCGATGCTCCCGTCGAGGGCCCAACACACACAAACATCCCCACCTCCTACACCACTGCATTGGGAAGAGAAGGGAGTGGAGACCCCTGACTGGGGTAAAGAGTTTTCTGAACCCCCTACCAAGAACAAAGGGGTAGATACCAGTGACTTGGTACCAGTCATGAAGGAGTTAAACTTGAACCCTGGACCTGGAGGAACTTTGGCGGGAAGGAGGGGGGAGGAGATTGAAGCGGCGGTTGCAGATATAAGGGAAAGAAGGGAAGAGATCCCGGGGGGTTGGGAATGGATATGGATGGAGGATCCATGGACCCACAAGTGGGAACAGGTGCGGGTCCCACACGAAGAGGCTGAGAAGAGAAGGCAATTGGGCCTAAAGCCTCGCCCTTCCTATTGGGGAGAAACGGAAACCAAGGAATGGAGGCGTAAGCTAAGGGAGGAACGAGAGGCGGTCGCCCGTGAGCTAGAAAGAAAGAAAGCATGGCATATTGCCGAACTGCAGAAGTTGGGGGGTTTCCCGGGCCATGGTTGGCCGGCGATGGAGAAGGGTCATCTTGGGGGGACTGGAGCGGGGATGAAGAAACCGCTCCCTTGATTATGTTAGAAGAAGAAGTGAACCCCATTCCTGGTGTTGTGAAGCCTTTAACAGGACCATGGAATTTGGAGAATACCAACCCTTTTATAAACAGTTTATGGACACCATTGAAGCCAAGCGCCTAATTGCATGAAATGTTGAATCCCTTTTTGAATCCCCTTCCCCCTCATGTTGATGTTGCAATAAATACGGAACCGTTTGATTTTTCACCACCGACTCGTCCTTTATTAGAAGTGCCGACAGCCCCGATAACAGAACCCTCACATCAAGTAACAACATAGAGCCATGGAAGAATGCTGAATGCATTCTGTATGACAATCCCTTTTCATTCAGGATTCCACTGGGGTCCAAACAGCCCAAGCATGCCCTGCTTTCTTTGGTGAGTGCCACAGAATATCGATGGGTGAGGATTTTGTCTCAGTTTTGGCAGAGAATCAGAGTTACTTTGCAGATAATAAGAGCTGGCTGCAACCTCCAACCTTCATTGTATCCAAATAGAGGGCATATAAGTAGGAGCTGACCTGCCATGGTCCAGTCCCTTCCCCCTGTCAAATCTAGATCTCCATTTATCTCAATTTTTAAAAAGTTCTTGGAGGGGGTAGGTGCAAATGGCTGTGATCCGCTATGCAGTGTCCTACTTGTGTGGCTTGTCCACTGAAAGGCCATACAATAGTCTTTGCCACCCCAACCCCGGAATAAAGACACGAGACATTAGTTTGGGTTAATGCGGGCCACACTTTTATTCAACTTAGTAATTCAAATAACCTGCCTTTCGGCCAACCAGATATATGGGGGCCTGCTGTAGTACGGAAAACCGTTAAACTTGGGTATAATCATACCCCTGGATGATCAAAGGGGCGAGTCCCCGGCCGCCAAGCTCCTTCGGTCGAATAACCGTCGGATCCTGTCTAGCCGCTAATAAACACCCCAGACCTCAAGACATCTTTAACTGATGCCTGTTGGTCTATGAGTGGCCCAGCGCATCCTCCCCCCCACAGGCACCGTGATCGCACGATCCGCAATGCCGGAAGGTCAGATGCGCTGTTAGCTTACTTGATTTATCCATTGGGACACACCGAAATACCGGTTATTTCCGCACTACCCGCCACAGCATGCGCACTAGCTCAGCTATGTCGCATGCCCGCCACAGAGCCCCTGGAGCTCACGAAGCAGGCCCCCTTTTATATCATCCAAGAACAACTCCAAACCAGCGTCCGATAGGTGTACCCCATCACTGCGGAATAATTCCAAACGTGACACCTGGATACGCTGATGCTGTATCACTGCTCTGAGGCTGCCACCGCAGACACCTCTACGCACTTCCTTATTCACGCCCCGCCGGGCCTTATTTATCGCATCAGTCCTCCCTGAGCCTAGCCAGGCCAACCGAGGAGTGATATTAGACCATAAAATCCGCAGTGACGGATACTTGCTCTTCAGCCACCTCAGGTCCCGCAGAATATCTAATATCAATGCCTTACCGGCAACTCTGGTTAAATCATTGCCGCCCAGATGCACCACCAACACATCCGGTGGTGAAGTGCTGAAGGCCGTCGTCCTGTTGAATTGTATCCACTGCATTCCGCGGATTCCTCTCCAAGTAACGTGCGCCCAAGCGCTTAAACCTAAATCTTTCCCCCACGAGGAGGCGGCAGCATAACGCTCTGCCCAATAAATGTAACTATGACCGATGATCCAAACATCCTTCCGCCGGCCACGAACCGTAACACCTGCAAAAGACAAACACACCCTACCTATTCGTTAGACAAGCTCCTAACGTAATTCCGGTAACTATTTGACGACCAGCGGCCCAGGCGCTTAATCTC
The DNA here is from genome assembly GCF_051106095.1 of Pogona vitticeps. Classification (NCBI taxonomy): domain Eukaryota; kingdom Metazoa; phylum Chordata; class Lepidosauria; order Squamata; family Agamidae; genus Pogona; species Pogona vitticeps. Next base: position 146,050,740 of record NC_135786.1, on the reverse strand, counting down.
CTCAGGGCTGTAACCCAAGGCCGCAGCAGTAGAGGCCGCCCCAATCCAAAATGAATGCGTACCAAAGCATAATCCTTGCACTCCCACATTTTGCAGCGCCAAATCCGTCATCCTCCAAAATTGATACTTCGTTAAAGGTGAGTTATCGGCGTGCATAAGGAAGTACCCTTCCTCCTGTCCACGCTGCTCCATGTACACCTTTGCTGCGCTTACAGGGCAAAGATTTTCTACGCTGCATCGCCTCAAAACCAAACGCCTTCCTTTACCCACTTGGTCGGTTTTTGAATGCCTAATAAACACCTCCAGGCTATCCTCTCCTAGAAAGACATCCCTTCGCTGCAGGGCCACCCTCGACTTGTCCTCCTTACCTGTTGCCACTAACTCGCTAACTCGAAGCGCACCAAAAAATGCAAGTAACGATGCCACCTTAAACAAATCCCTCTCGTATTCACTTCTGCACAAACTCGCCCATTGCTCGCTTAACTGCTGCAGTAGTGCCGGAGAAATGGGCAACATAGAATCCTGCACCTTCCCTCTCTTCCTTGTCCACCCTTCGAGCATCTTCCTGATCCTATAATCCTTTGAATGGTCCCTATACCCTTGAACTCTCGAATAAAAGGCCAATGCGGACAATTTTCCCTGAATGGTCCCTGGCATCAACCCTTTTCTATGCAAATGAACCATAAATTACTGCAAATGTTCCACTGGCAGGGGCCAAACTTGCTCCAAGTTTACCTTGTGTCTAAAATCTACGAATTCTTTACTCACAGCCGTGTACCCCTTCCGTGTCCTCTCCGCCAAAGCCAAACCTATCGCTTCAGATGCGTCGTGCCGCCAATTTGCCAAACCTCCTGAGGCAGAATCTCTGGCAACTCCCTGGCCTCCGGTGCCAATTGCCGGAACCGGTCCATCTGCCGACGTGATAAAGCATCGGCAATGCTGTTGTCCAGACCCGGGATGTGCCTAGCATGTACTAATATGTTGTACTGGAGCGCCCTTAATGTAAATGCCCTGACTAACCTCATGACGCGCTCTGATTGTGAAGTGAGGCAATTGATGATACACACCACCGCCTCGTTGTCACACCAGAAACGCACAACCGAGTTAGCCCACTCTTCAGCCCATAACCACAAAGCCCCGACTATGGGAAAAAACTCTAAAAAAGTGAGATCTCTCGTAATGCCTACTTCCTGCCAGGCCTCCGGCCAAGAGCCTGCACACCACTTTCCTCGATGGTAAATGCCAAAACCGTGAGCACCAGAAGCATCTGAGTGCACCTGAAACTCTACCTGGACACTCCTCTCCGACCTCCAAAAAGAAATCCCATTAAATCCTGACAGGAACTGCATCCAAACTCCGAGGTCCTCTTTCATACCTTGAGTTATCCTTGCCCGGTGTAACGGGCGTTTAAGACCTGTCATGGCCGCGCAAAGACGCCTAACAAAGGCCCTTCCAGGGGCCACTACTCTACAAGCAAAATTGAGGTGCCCAACTATCTCCTGTAGTTCCTTAAGTGTCGACTTTGACTTCCCCAGCAACGCTCCTATTTTGGCTCTCAAAATTCTCAACTTCTCATCTGGTAGCCTCGACGTTTGCTGCTCCGTATCTATCTCTATACCTAAGAAAGTCAGGACCGTAGTTGGCCCTTCAGTCTTCTCTTCCGCTAAAGGCAACGCCAACTCGCGTGCCAATTCCTTAAACGTTTCTAATATAAACCGGCACTTACCTGAATTCCGCTCCCCACAAAAAAGAAAATCGTCGAGATAATGGGCCGTCGATGTACAACGCGATACTTGCCTAACTTTCCACTCTAAAAACGTGCTAAACTTCTCAAAAGCCGCGCATGACATGGAACAACCCATAGGCAACGCTCTGTCTACATAATATAATTCCTCAAATTGAAACCCCAACAAACAAAAATCCTTTGGGTGGACTGGCAAAATCCGGAAGGCCGATTTTACGTCACATTTCGCCAGCTCGGCCCCTACTCCACATTTTTTTACCATATTAACGGCTTCGTCAAATGATGTATACCTAACCGTACACAATTCCGGTGGGATAGCGTCATTAACCGACTCCCCTTCAGGAAAAGAGAGATGGTGAATTAAACGAAACTCACCGTGTGCCTTTTTTGGAACAATGCCCAACGGAGAAACCCTAAGGTTCCCAATGGGCGGATCCTTAAAGGGGCCTAACACTCGCCCCTCCTGGACCTCCTTACTTATTTTCCTCCTAACAATACTCTCCATTCCTTTAATTGATCGTAGGTTCTGCGCAAAATAACTTTTACGCTCTCCCACTGCTGGTATCCGAAAGCCATTTCTAAATCCCTCCAGTAAATATATAGCCTCCTCACGCCTAGGATACCACTGCAGCCATGAATCCAAAATCTCCACCTTAATTGGGCTGGGCCCCTTTTCCAGGAGCGCCTCCGCCTCCTTGCTTCCTAGCACCACCTGCTCTTCTGTCCTGCCTTGCTTTAAAACAACTGATACTTGGGTGTTGGCCTCCGCATGTGAGGCACTCATGTCTGAATCTGCAGGGTTTCCTCGCACAAGATCCCCTGGCATTATATTGAAAGCACAACAAGCGGGGTTGAACCGCCTGACCCGCCCAAGGGCGGGCAAACTGCGCCTGCCATGTCCGTCTATTCAAATGTCCACTATCAAACCTATCCCCCATGTTTGATTTGGCTGGCGTCATGTGCTGTAGCCATAGACGTGGATGAGGCTCGTCCCACCGAAGATTGGGCTGAATGGCGCTCCGCATACGGAACGCCTCATCATATCTCAGCCATGCCAGCCCCTCAAAATCAGTGGAAGCCCTAATCATTGTGTCCAGATATTGGAAAAGCGCTGGGGCCCTCCAGGGGTGCATTTTTATCAACACCCCGGCGTAAATCACAAATCCTGGCAGCCAGTTCGTCCAATTCCTATCTGGCTTTTTCCTCCTGCGTTTTTCCTTTTCCCTTTCGTCTTCCTTATCCCAATCCTTTTTCTCACAGTCCCTATTAAGCAATTCAAAGAAGTCCACGAATGCACCACATCAAATTTTCTCTTTCGTGGCCGCCGTCAGATGATCTCCCACGGGTGTCGCATAATCTGCGTACGGCAAAGCTGCCGCCGGCACCGAATTGTAGCCTGTGCTAGGTACTGACGGATGCCAACCCCCTGCAACTTCAGAACTAACTGGCTGATGTGGCGGAGGTGTGGCTCCCCAAGGTGCACCCCATGAACCCCACTGCGGTCCCATGTAGGGCCAGGGCGCGTTAGGGCACCCTCTGTCTAGTGGTGTCTGCGATGCGATTCCAGGTGGTGTACCTATGGCACCGCCCGCCCAAGGCCAGACCATCCCTGGAGACTGCAGCTGTGGTGCAATAATACACTCACCGTCCGAAGTTGATGCCACGCAAGTTGATGCCACTGGAACGCAAGGTTCCAGTGGGGAGTCCGCCATAATCTCCCCTTCTTCTAGCTCCTCTCGGGCTTCTTGCCTTGCCGCTGAAGCGCTGCCGTCCCTAGGAATAGTCGTTGTCTCCTTGTCACTGCCCCGTGATCTGGAATGGACTGGTGACTTGGGGGCATCCGGCCGATTGTCCAGTACCTGTGCAGACTCAAAAGCGGTAAAGCGAGCCATCAGATCTTGCGCTATCGCCTTCAGCCTGGATTTCTTGAGCCCCCTTGACTCCCTAACTGATCTACGTGGCTGCTCCCCCCTTGGCAACGCCTGCTGCGCGGCCAACCTCTGAGCCTCCATAGCAGACATTTTATCCTGCAACGCCTGCCATATCGGCCAAGAATCCTCGTCTGAAGACGAATGAGGTGGGGACAACTGCGGTACGGTTTGTCGCTTAGCGGGTTGCTTGCCCTTCGATGTACCCCGTCCTTTATGCGACGCCATTCTCTAACCCCACCGATCTGCCCCTTAGGTTCTATTTCTTTGCCCAACTAGCATCTCGCCTTGTACCAGCGATTACCTCCACTGCATGCATACACGATGCTGCCCAGACTAACAAAACCCATAATCACACCACATGACGCCCAGTGGGCAACGCAGCCGACCTGACTCAGCTGCCCCACGTCTAAGATTACCCGTTCCGAGAACACCACAGGAAAATACAACCTTGCACCCAATGCGTCCTTGCCACCGCTGCCGTCAGCTGTCCTAAAATAAAGCGATATCAGAATGATTATTGTTATGCTCGTGCACCCCCAGCATGGTTAGCCACCACAGTTGCCACCCGCCAACGGCACCATTCCTGCCTTGGACGACCCTTCGGGAGCTCCCAAACCAACTATGCCCAGACATGTACTAATCCAGAACTCCTGCCCACTGAGGCCCTTGTAACAGCCTCATTCCGTTCTTTCTCTTTTTCTTTTTTGATTTATTATTTATTTTAATTTATTATTTTATATATATATATTTTATTTATTTATTTATTTATTTTTATTTTATTTTTTTTGAACATCCCCATAATTATTGCCTTATATCCTCCTGACTGTTACTCCACGAACCCCACCTGCTTACATACCTAAACCAATATTCACGCATTAGCATTATTATTAACAATATATATATATATATATATATTGTAGCCGTGTGCTAGCGTCACCTTCCCTTCCTTGGGCTCCCCTCCTAATGTAATACCAATTTTGTTGTTGTTGTTGTTGTTTTGTTTAAAGTTATATACCCCTTTATGTATTCTCTCTCTCTCTCTCTCTTTTTTTAATATACATATAAGGAGCCTCCGAAAACCTCCCTCCTCCCTTGGAATAAAACAAAATGGCGGCCAGATACAAAATGGCCGCCGCACGTGGCCGGCCGGCTCTCCTCGTGCCCAAGGCCAGTTAGCCGGCCCGCCCGCGCAGGGAGGGGGGAGGGCGGAGGGGGGGAGAGGGGAAAAACGCACGGGGAGGGGGGAACCCCCACGGAGGCTTATGCCATACTCCATCGCCCCCTGGGCCGGGGACCCGGCCCTGCAACCCACACCGCACTCCCCTCTTGGCCCGCTCGCGCCCATTCCAAACCCGCCCCACACCCCCAAGCACTCTAAATCGAGGCCGGGGATGCGGCCGCGGGCGATCCTCCGCCCCGACGTGCGCAACGGCCCCATAATACCGGGCCGCTCGCCGCCGGACGGAGGGTGGCGAAAACCCTGGAGGAAGAAGGGGGAGGTAAGCGACAGCGGGGTGTGCGGGGCGGAAGAGACCTTGTATTCCCCCCACCGCCCGCTCCCAATGCTCCTCGGGAACCACCCGGCCCCCACCGCAACAACTCCGGTTGGACTGGTGAGCCCAACCGCCCGGCTCCCTCTTCCCACCGTTTCCTCGCCGCTGCAGCCCGACACCTCACTCCGGCTCTTTCAAAATGCTTCGCCGTGACGCAGCTCCAAGCGCTGGTCACAACGAAGCTACCCCTGGCCTGCCTGAAAACGAAAGAGGCCGATGCGGGTGGAGAGCCCCCTTATAAAGCCTGCTCTCCACCCCCGGCCAAGACCGTTTTCGCGATGTCTCGCGTCCTTCCGGGGTGGGTGGCAAACCCCGCCCACCAGCTCCAAGTCCAAGGACTTAGCGGCGGGCTCACTCTTCTGCAACCATAATCACACATACAGCCACACAGCAACTCCTATAATGGAATACCATTTTGGCAGAGTTTAGAATACAAAGCTGAGCGAGTGAAAAAAGAATAAGACTAGTCCAGAATACAAAACAGGGTTCTAAAAAAACTGATGCATGAATTCTACTTCAGCCTGAAGCTGCAAGGGGAGATACATGTACCATGCTATGACCTTAGGCTGAGGCCTACCTAATGACTCAGTGGTTGCTGTGCCTGAGGAGTTATTAGGCTTTGCTTGGGAGCTGAACTGTCACTCACTCTATCCTTTTGCACCAGCAATTAAGTCTGCTTTATTACTATCCGTTTCCCCTTCCCTCAATTCAAATGAACATATTTCAAAAGAATATACACTGAGTGAGATTTAAAGGATTTGTTGTGGTGTTGCTTCATTCTGAGGGTGAACAGCAGCTCTTTCCTCCACCCATGATTGACTGAGACAGGAATTTCAGAACCTCTGCTCTGACTGTTGAATATTCTGTCCGTTTTTTATTTTATTTTATTTTCATGGAGTGACAACTTGATCTCTTTGTGAACATAGCTATGGATTGAGAAGGTTTTTTTGGGGAGTCAGGGCCAAAATACTGTACTCAATATCATAATAGGCATAAAAGAGGACTTTAATCCCTTTCCCTCTTCTTTCAGTGCTGACACCCTCTTCACCTGGTATTGCTTTTGGAGATCCATTGTCATCAAAGGCCCCTTTCTATCCAAATATAAATAGCAGTTTGGTGGAGGATGATATATTTTAATAAGGCTCTGGTCAGGGAAAGGTCTACTCTCCCTACATGTAACCATCTTAGTCCTGATTGTTTCTGCCCTGACTTTACTATTCTTGTCTTAATAAACAGTCACAGCAAATGCACTTAGTACATAACCTATAGGTTGTTTCCAGAACAGCTTTGATGACTGGGTGCTCGGTCCATCACCTTAACTTTTTAAAAATGGCATGGGAGAATAAAATTCTGCTTCACCCGTGCTAAATAAATACTGCACATTAAGGTGTCCTTGATTTAACACATCAATTTGCAAAACAGTATTAAAATGCAAATTGAAATATGTCAGCTGTTAAGCTCATTCGACCCATCTTTTTGTAAAATAAAGACTGATTAGCTCACAAGATAGTTACAAATGTAATCAGTTCTCCAAAAATGCACAAAATAGATCAATTTTCAGTCATTTTCTTTTTGATTAATATGTTATGAACAAGAAATGTTTTATTTTGAACATTAGCTAAAGTAAGCAGAAAGAATCAGTTCACTTTATAATAAAATTCAATTCTTCAAAAATCTTCAGTTTCGGAAGGTGGGATATTGCATTTCTCTACCTATGTTTCAAAATGCCATGAAATAGCTCAGTTTTGCTGCACAACTATTGGACTTGCTTTGCCAGCAGGAAAAAGGATGCCAAACTTTACACAGCAAATGGCAGCTGAATGTCAGCAGTCAAGTGAAGACACCAGAATCAGGATGGTCTACAGGATGCCTCTTGTGTTCAATACTATTCACAAAGAGACATCAAGCAGGGGTAAAGCCCAGAACCCGACTCCTTTTTTTCCTTCAATTAACCACTTCTCACTCAAACCCAAAGCAATTGTCAGGGCTGTTTTCCAACAAGTTTTCTTGTTGGTTTTGGGATGCCTCCATTTTCAGAATTGCTTTATAGAATACTGATCTGCTCTGCTGCATAATATCAGAGGCTCAACTCTCATGCAGCTATAATTGTGTTAATAGCTGTATTTGTAACAATAACATCTGGTTGTTTGTGTGTGCCTAAAAACCTTACCCTGGCTGCCATCCACAGGAATGCCAACACCAGTAAAAATCAAGCCAATTAGAAAATCTGAGATTTTGCATCATCATTAAGCTGCAGTCTTCTGCACACTTATCTTGGAATAAGCCCGCTGTAAATATTCAAATGACTCCAATGTATATATTTTTTTCTTGTCCTCCAACACAATCAGTAATCTAGTAAGGATAGGGTTATCATAGCACAGTTTGACTGCCAGTCGGGTATTGGAAATGTGGAATGGCAGCTTCCATTTTGATATATACATTCCTGATACTAACAGCCATTCTGCATCAGAGTAGCAAAGAAGCTGTAATTCACCACATAAAATTGTAGGATTCCATACCATTTGCCTAAATCACAAGTGTATCAAGGGTGTGATCTTTAACACCTGCAGTTTCTCAGCAGTTTGGAGCTGTAGTCAACATAAGTCTTTAACATTATGTCAAGATGAAAGGTTTTCTGTTAGTTAACTTTTATATTTGGACAATATACAGTATAGAGGGAAATAGTACAGCTCTCATGTTGTGGTTGGATTGCAGCTCTCAGAGCCAATAGTAGCGAGGAATGGAATTGAAGTTGAACAACATCTAACTCCTGAAAGGAATTTTGACAAAGGACAGTAGTTCCCTATCTTCCCAAAATCACAGACTCCATTGGCTATGTTCTGGAAACCCATACTCAGAACTTATTAGCAGAAGAACTGGGAAAACTGCTTCAGTGCACAGATATAGGAGCCTTTCTACTGGCTACTGCTGGTATTAAGATTCCAAGCATTATGGCCTGTTGGTCTCATGCCAGCTTGACAGCATTTTAAGAAAGCTATGCTTTCCTTAGAACTCCAAATATTATTTGCTCTTCATAGTTTAAAAGCAGAGCCCCCAGAGGAATGGCATATTTGTCCACTGTGTCTCTTTTTCTGCTGTGTTTTTATTTATTTATTTATTTATTTATTTATTTATTTATTTATTTATTTATTTATTTATTTATTTAATATCCCACCTATCTAGTCAATTAGGACCACTCTAGGCGGCTTACATGTATTTATTTTTATTTGTTTAGATTTATACCCCGCCCATTTAGTGGACCAGCCACTACTCTAAAAAACATTGTGGATATACAAGCAAAATTAAAACAAAAACCACTTTTAAAACCTCCAGTCTAGCAAATATTCGAAGACTCAGAATGGCTTTTAGAGTACCTTCCGTGTGCCCTTGAATCCTCTTGTACTCCTCCAGAGTATCAGTCGCCTCTACTTTGTAAAAAACAATGTTCCATGGAAGGCTGTTAAGCATAACCAATGTAATTTAGCTTCCTTAATGTCAAACATGGGCCCATACTACAACAGAAGTACTCTAAATGTCAACATAAATCAATTTTGCAAAAGTCAGTCCAACATTAATGAAAACTCAGCTCTCTCTCATGAAGGATATCCTCTTAATTCATAATAAATGTTACGGTGGCTTACATCACCACTGTTTTATAACACAGGAAATGTCTGCAGCTGGAATCCACTTAGAATTTCATTTTTTTAAATCATTCAGATGAATCATTTACAAGCCTACACACCATAATGACAAGAAAAATTATCTGCAAACACATGTAATAGATTCATAATCCAGTGTTGCAAAATGAAGCTGTGCATTGTTTTACAAAAAATGTGACAGATACATAGAATCATGATTCTTAATGTGACAGAGAAAAGTACAAGAAATAAGCCTCAAAAGCTCAGAAGACATAGAAATCAAATGTGCTTGTTTGACTAGGTAGGATATTCTACCCAAATAACATGGTTGGGAATATTCCACAGATGTCAATGCTTATGATGGGACTAGCCATTCACAGACACTTCATTATGTACTAGTTTTAATAATTTATAAAATGCACATTCATCCAAAGTTTTATTTCATGATAGTAGATGTAAGAGTTTAAGCCCGGTATTAAAGCCTAAAGCCGTCACCCCATTGCAGGAACATTCAGAGAAATAAAATGAAATGCTGTTAAGTAGTACTTGAGGTTGAGTGTCTTACAACACTTTCTTTGTCCATGTTTAAAGTAATCATGTGCATCAAGTCAATGCTGACTTATAGCAACCCTTTTTAGGGTTTTCCAGGTAGAGAATACACAGAAGTGGGTTAGCATTCCCTTCTTCTGGGGACATCCTGGGACTGTGCAGCTTGCCCAAGGTCACACAGGCTAGATCTACTCACCGGAAGCACAGGGGGAATCAAACTCCCAATGTCTGGCTCTGCAGCCAGATACCTAAAGCATGGAACTATCCAACCCACTCTTGAAAACTCAGGTTTGCAATTCCATGTGGAGAACAATTAGGAAGGTTAAGCCTACGTTAGCTTCTCTACTACAAATTATGTACAACTGGCTGTCATGCCATTCTTAATGCTGTACCTGTCTGTGATGCAATTTGCAGCTTGGTTCGCTACAGAAATGTGTCCGTGTGTGCACATGCATGTTTCAATTTAACATCAGCACTGGCCATTCAACAATCACATTTACAACTAATAGCAGGATTAAATTCCATGCATTCCTTTCCTTTGTGTCCTACTAACCACTTAAAACAACATTTAAATTCATCTTTCCCACAAAGCCTCCTGATGTCCACACTTGCCTGTAATTCTGCCTCTCTCAGCTTCTAAAGAGAAATTAGACAGACAGACAGACAGGTAGATAGGTAGGTAGGTAGGTAGATAGGTAGATAGGTAGGTAGATCGATCGATCAATCGGCTCTCAGAATCAGACACAATTGTAACAGTTGAAGAAAATTATCAAATGAGAACTAGTAAACTAGTAAAAAACATCTCAGTAAAAATAATGATTAGAAATATGCTGTACATATTCAAAGTTCAGTTTTTCAGTAATCACCTATAGAGAGAAGTTGAAGACACCCTAACAGTAAAATCACCTTTAACCCTTGTCAACTGTATTGCTGAAGTACTCACTCTGTGGCTTTGGCTGTTATTAGAAAATGCCAAGCTTACAAATGAGATGTTAATTAATTTGGAGCAGCTCCAGTTATTGTTTCATTCTTGTGGTACCAATATTGAAGTATAAATAAATATTTCCCTCCACTTGCAGGTAGAAGTGAATCTATTCCCCATATGGTAGTTGTGGGTTTTTTGGGCTCTTTGGCCGTGTTCTGAAGGTTGTTCTTCCTAACGTTTCACCAGTCTCTGTGGCCGGCATCTTCAGAGGACAGCACTCTGTGCTCTGGATATGTTCTGTCCTCTGAAGATGCTGGTCACAGAGACTGGCGAAACGTTAGGAAGAACAACCTTCAGAACACGGCCAAAGAGTCTGAAAAACCCACAACAACCATTAGATCCCAGCTGTGAGAGCCTTCGCGAATACACTATTCCCCATATATCTAGCAGGATTGGAAATACGGTTTCTTGTCCATGGAGCAATGGCTTCAGTTTCCGAAACCTTCAGATTAGGATTGCCAACCTAGACATTTGATCAGGGCAGGGCTGCTTTATTCAGAGGGCAAAGTGGGCATTTGCCCAGGGTCTGTAGGGGCCCACATGAAGAGGGAGATGGAGCGGCCAGAGCAGCAGTAGCAGCCAGCCAGGAGCCATTGAGGCTGTGTGGGGGAGGCTGACCTGGGGCAGTGGTGCAATGCAAGCAGGTGGTGCTCCTGGCCAGTGAGCCATGGGGGCTGGACAGTGGGCAGACGGTGCTCAGATCCTTGTGCACCACATCCTGCCCCTGATGGCCTGCCATGGTCCTGCTGTGCCTGGGGAAGAGCTACAGGACCCTCCAGTAGGTGCACCCCCTCGCCTCCTCTCTGCTCCCCCAGAGGCTGGGCTGTGGCTGCATTGAGCACCATTGGGGCAGCTGATTTTCTTCCTGTGCTGGGTACTGTCGCTGCATGAGCAGGAGGTGTGCCTGCAAAAGGTGCTGCTGGGCACCACCACCAAATGAGAGGGGTGCCTTCCTGCACCTCAAGGACCTGCTCCGGGACACATTCTGGGGTTCCAAGGGCACCGCAGCCCTGGAGGTGTACACACAGCTGTCTTCACCCACAGCCACCCCAACAGCATCCTGGAGCTCAAGTGCCTCAGCAAGACCTGCCTCTCCTGACAGAGGTCAGGTGAAGAAGGGGGGAGTAAGGCTGGCTGGGATGTGTGGGGCACTCTGCTTAGGCTCAGGTGCACTCTTCCCACCAGCGCCCTTAGTTGGGTGACAGTGCCTGTTCCTTCAAAGAGCCTGTGGCCCGCCACCTCCCTCTGCACTTGAGCCCAGCGTCCTGTGACCCACAGAACAGACAGCTTCCCTCCCTTCCACATGGGGCCTGCTCTGGATTGCAGTCTCAGCATGTTCTGCACACAATGTGCACGACTCATTCTCTGGGCATGTGCAGAGTGCCCCAAAGCTCAGCTTTAGGCTTCCCTCGCCTCACCCCTCTGTCGTAAGCTGGACTTTCTTTTCATTGTTATGTTGTTTCTTTACCTAAGCATTGTCCACTTATTTACTCCTCATTTATGTTATATTACATTGTTCATGTTGTGTGACCTATTTGGGTAGGAGGTAAGGGAGAGGAGTGCTCACTGGAAGGACAGATCCTGAAGCTGAGGTTCCAATACTTTGGCCATCTCATGAGAAGACTCCCTGGAAAAGACCCTGATGTTGGGAAAGTGTGAAGGCAAGAGGAGAAGGGGATGACATAGGAGGAGATGGTTGGACAGTGTCATTGAAGCTACCAACATGAATGTGACCCAACTCGGGGAGGCAGTGGAAGACAGGAGGGCCTGGTGTGCTCTGGTCCATGGGGTCATGAGGAGTCAGACATGACTTAACAACTAAACAACAACAAGGGAGAGGAAGGCCCCCCCACTCCAATATTATATTTTTTGCTCAGAGCCCACTAGAACCTTGAACTGGCCCTGGATCAGGGGGTAATTGGTTGACTGTAGTTACTCTTGAATGAATCCTGATCCATGTCAACTAGGATTCTGGTCTTGTTTGGAACCCAAACTGCATTGTTTGCCTTCTAGAATAACCTTTGGCAAGAGAAAATCAGAGAGAGGGAAAGACTGTCACTTCTCTTGAACCTTTGATACCATACTTTGATAGTATTAGCTGTGGCATTTTTCTGCATGGGATCTCTGAGTGTTGGATGTACACCTTTAGAATGCTTCTGTTGCTATTTAGAATGTAGGTTCTAGAAGGTAGTGTTGGGAGTGTGTCGCTCTATCCCTTGGCAATTATGTTCCTGGTTTCAACGTTTAGTTGCCATCTCTCGAAGATTTCATTGACAGTTGTGGCAGGAGGTGTCTAGAATAGGTGATAACACTCAGCTCTGCCTTTCCTTTTCACTGAAACCAGTAGGATTGGCTCTACCATTAGGCAAACTGAGATGGCCATCTTATGGAGCAGTTGTTTTGTGTCATGAAATGGCATCAACTTTTAAGCTATTAATTATTAGTATTTTATTTTACTATAAAGCAAGGGAGATTTTCTACCCCATCTGCTAAATGAGCTGGTTTTAGGTACATTGTACCTTGATTTCAATGAATAGGATTGGGCAGCATTAGATATTCTGCCTTAGATAACATTGGACCAGCACTGAGACAGTAGGAGTCACAATACAGTGTCTGATTCCAATATAAATGTAGATGAAGGCCAATAAACTGAAAGGTTGACAGCTCTTTTCTGATTGAGCTAGTGGGGAAATGGGCATACTTCTGAACACCTTTGTTCACCTTATGCTGAAGGCAGCTCATTCCAAGTGACTGCTGTTTCAGTTTTAAATGTTATATGGATCTAGTGGTGATCCTCTACCATAAAGGCCACAGAATAAGCAGCATTCTCCCTCCAATGCCTTGTAGAACTAGCAGGAGATAAGTAACAGGATTTCATGGACCTTTGGATAGAGTGGGTCAGAATGTCTCCTAAAGAATACAGTGGGAGTATCAATCCCAAGCTCTATGACCTTCATTGTGGTATAGACAAGGTCAGACAGCTTGCACATACCCTAGCACAATATATTTTAAACTTCTCAGATCTGTTGATATTCTTGTAGCCTTACTCTGGACCAGTGGCTCCTAATCTTGGGTCCCCAGATGTTCTTGGACTAAAACTTCCAGAATCCTTCACCATTAGCTGTGCTGGCTAGGATTTCTGATAGTTGTAGTCCAAGAACTTCTGGAGACTCAAGGTTGAGAACCAATGCTCAAGACCAACTATGGTTTCAGAGTTCCTTATAAAAAGTTTGACAACATGATATGATCCTCATGGTTTTGCAAAAGCGGTCCTTGAAATGATGACAAAAGTCCATTTGTACATACTTTTCCTTGTCTAGCATTCTGACATTTCACATGCTTTGGTTTGTGATTGATCACTGGAAGACATGCAGAAACTGATTTTGCATGTCTTATTGCTGAGGTACATTATCTCTGAGGAAATTCCAGTGCGAGAGGGAAAACAAGTTAACTGTAGGAAAACAAATTCCCCATAACATCTAGTTTTATTCAACACTTCACAACAATCTAATTGGCAGATTGCTAGAGGGTGGGTAATTGTGGCTGATGTTAAATAAGAACACAGCTGACTTACCAGCCAGAGTGTACATTACCTCCTGAGTGAATTTTATTTGCTGTGATAAACTTACTGTTGTGTTTTAAGGTGCCCCAATAAAGTTAATTTTCTGTTTTCTTTACTATACTGGGAAATCTTGAGCATCTAACAGACTTCATAATATTCCCCTGTAACCAGGTGGATGTGCTGACCATTTATTTGCTAATGAACTATAGGATTTTTCCAGGAAGGAAGGAAGAAAGGAAAGAAGGAAGGAAGATTGTTCAGCAGTATAATTCTATAAATACAATAGGTGAGATATACTATAACCTGCAGCTATTGTTCTGTACTTACCTGAATTTTTGAACTGCCCAGCAGTGAGCCAGAACCATTGCAATTCAGCACAGAATATCATGCCTAGCAGCGTAGCACTGGTGGGAGTAAGGAAATGGATTTATGATTTTCATTAATCAGAGTAGCACACATGACATGATTTTTTAAACTGAACTTTGACTGTGTTCTCCATCCCATTCCTTTAAAAGGAAAGTTGCTATTGACCTTCCAGGATCCAATAAACTTAGATTCCAGATATTGGAAATATTATGTTCCCCATTAAATTGACTCTCTCTCCTGTATTCAACAAACAACAGTCAAAAAGGAATTGTCTCTTCCTGGAACCATGGACAGTAATGAGAAAGAAATGGGGGAAGAAATTACCGATTTTTGTCCACCATTTTGTTATTCTATAGTTTTAGTGCCATCTGGTTTCATTGATTAATTGTTATTTTGGTCTTAAATAGTTTTAGTTTTATTTTGGATTGCTTTGTTTATTGTTGTAAACTGCCCAGAGTAGTGCCTCGGCACTAATGGGGAGTGGTACACAAATGTAAGTAATAAATAATAAATAAATAAGATAGATGGTCTTTTTCTGGTAAGGTTCACCACCTTTAGAAATTCCTTCTTGGGGAGAGTCAACTGATTGACTCCTAACATTTAGTAAGCCTGTTAAGATTTTCTTCTTTTGGAGAGGTAAAATTCTAGAAGAGGGATTGTTAGGGCTCTGCATTTTTAGTCAATTTCTTGTAATGGGTGCGACAGTCCAACCAGAAGACGGATTGAAGTGACTGCCTCAGGCAGCAGGTTTAAGATCTCATGGAGGGATAGGAAATTCTTAGTTATTACTGCTTCACAAGAGTGCATCAATTATCTTGTGTTGGCGGAGCAGATCTACATTATAAAAGGCAATACAAAAAATGAGGCAGATGAAACAAAAACATGTAAATTGGGCTTCAGATCAGCATAAAATTTGTCATAGTTCTAGCAGACCATATGCTCTTGCTCTTTACCATATTTGATGAAATTTGGGCAAAGAGTTTTTTGAGTTATGATTAAAAAAACTTTCCCCCTATTCAGAAATTTTGTTGTTTAGTCATTAAGTTGTGTCTGGCTCTTCGTGACCCCATGAACCAGAGCACACCAGGTCCACCTGTTTTCCACTGCCTCCCGGAGTTTGGTCAAATTCATGTTGGTCACTTCGATGACACTGTCAAATGTTCCACATCTGGGGCAATCTGAACTATTAATCCTGTCAATCAAGTTACAATTTGCTGACTCTTTTTAACTCCCTACTGGCCAAGTAGACTTATCAGAATCATGCTTGCAAGGGAATTCTGTGTTGGGCTGTAAAATGGAGATACAATTTTTTTTTTAAAAAAAGTTTAAAAATACAGATATTGAAAATATTTTTAAAACTATATTTAAAAAAACAGAAAAATATTCAGAAGCTCATCTGTTTAAGATGTGAAGCTACTGTCTTTTACCTTGTGGCTTACTTGATGTTAGCAGAGCTTTGATGCCTATAACATGTGATCGTCTCTGGTCTATCTTGTCACTATACAATTGCTTGGCAATTAAAAAAAATCCAAGGATGTAATGTGCAATCATGTCACTTTTGAAGCATGGTGACTAAATGAGTCAATGACCTCCTAAACTCCCTATCATTAACAGCTCTGCTTAGACCCTGTGAATCAACAACATCTCATGCTGGATTGTTCTCCCTTTCTGCTGCCCATTCACAAAGAGACAACAAGTATGGGAAAATCCCAGAACCTGACTACTTTATCAGTTAACCACTTCTCACTTTGTCAGGGCTGTTTTTCAACAGGTATTTAGTGCTTTGAGTCAAAAAGTAATTAAAATGCCTAGAATAAATGATAGCGAGCACAAGAAGGTATCCTGTCGACCAGTGGTCCCCAACCTTGAGCCTCCAGATGTTCTTGGACCTCAACTACCAGAAAAACTGGCCAGCAGAGGTGGTGGTGAAGGCTTCTGGGAGTTGTAGTCCAAGAACATCTGGAGGCCCAAGGTTGGGGACCACTGCTGTAAACCATTTTGACTGCTGACATGGGTGTCATCAACATTTAGGCTGCCATTTGCTATGTAAAGTTTGGCATATTTTTCCTGCTGGCAATGCGAGCAGAATGCTGGCATTTTGAATCGTGGATATAGAAGCATAATAATAACCCACATTTATAATCCAGAAGGCTTTTTGTTTGTTTGTTTGTTTGTTTTGTTGAAGAATTGAATTTTACTGTGTTACAATCAAATGTTTACAGTTCTCATCAATTTTCTACCCCACATGCCAAAATAACTTGGCTGATTAGGGATATGACAATGTATCTTCATTTTTGTGTCTGGGTCATTTGCTGGTCCTTTCCAGAAAGCATGATATCTTGGACCCACCCGGTGCCAATATATGTTTTTGTATCATCCTCTGTCTCCCTCCCCCTGTTACTTTGATTACCAGCATATTTGATTTGCGCTCCACTGGATGAAGCATGCTGGTTCACGGGAATTTTATCTATCTGCAATCTTTTACCACAAGAAGCCCATCAGTGTCACTGTTCCCCCTTCAGAGACTAACAGAGTGAAACACTGAGCTGGATTTTCACTCTGCTTTATTTGACAATCCTAGTAATGTGACACAAACCCAGCAAAGTGCATCTGAGTCAAAGCTCATGGGCACATCCCTTGATTATCTCAGTCATCTGAGCATGACATGCCACTTAAAACCATGGCCTTTCCTTTGTGTTTCCTCATGAGCCTTTGTTCCTTTTTACTCTTCGTTAAACTGGGCTAATAGAGAATTCAATGTCCCAGCTTCTCGGATGCTGTGCTTCAGACCTGCAGCAATTTGTGATCTACCAAGCTGAACACAACCCGTCAGCCATGTGCAAGAGGCAAAGCCCAGTCGGGGCTTGAGAAATCACCTCTTTGTGCTACCTGTAGAGGACTGATAGCACAAAAAGGATGTTGAGCACTTGGCAAACCGGAATATATGCCAAATAGCCTGTCTCTGGCTTAGTGAGTCTAAAACAATGCAAACCTGTTGTATCTCTTTTTAAAAATACACCTCCAAATGAACTCTTTAACCTCTATGGAGAACCTGATCTCCTGGGACAGTATCCAGCCCTGTCAGTGTCCCAATCTGATCCTCCGGGCCGCTTCCAATGGCCTCACACATTTCCCAATGATTATTTGATGGTTTCCTAGCATCTTTGTCAATTTGTTTCATTCTGAAAATTCATGTTTTAAGGCTTAGGTGGCAAATTGGAGCATTTTGTCTTTGCTGTAGTTTGGTTTGTGTGGCGATCCCCTCTGAAGCCCCTATTCCCCCAGGCCTTCACGAGGTTCTCGCTCTTCTTCTTTCTTCGCTGACACCAGGTATTGCTGTCTCAATACCGTTCAATCAAGGAGACATGTGTGCTTTTAAAACCTGATTTGTTATATCAGGGAAGTTGACATATGATTAATATTCAATAAGCAAATCACAGGTTGCTAATCACTTGTATTTGAATCAGTTCTACTTTAACTTTAAACTTCTACTAACACACTGTTCCATTCAGAGTTCTTACAGATGTCTAACTCACTCTAAGTTAACTTTTAAGTTTCACACTGTCTCTCACTCACAGAATCTCCCTCTCATACTCCATATGCCAGCCTTTATATCCAGCCCCCTCCCCCCTTGGCTCCACCTTCCGTCCTCTCATTGGCTCCTACTCCACTGTTCAGCTATGACGGACAGGTGAGGGCAGGGCTGTTCGCTACAGTTTGCAATTTCAATTGGCTGTCAGTACCACTCAGGGGGTGGGACATCGGCCAGGCTTGATGCAAGCAGAGATACATTTCTCAGTGAGTGAGAGTTACAGCAGCGTTGCCATGGAGTGTTTTCTTCCGTGCCAGGCTGGCTGCTTCACTTCTATTGGGCACACGCGGCCATTCGTCCCAGCATGCTGCGTTCACAACACTTCAAAAAAAGTTTTTTTAAGTTACTGCCCAGTGGGACATTATACGTATATATACGCATATCAATGTATATTTATATACACACGTCAATGGCACTTAGAGAGTTAATATGAGGTCTCTCTCTCTCTCTCTCTCTCTCTCTCTCTCTCTCTCTCTCTGACAAAATAAATGAAAGTGATGTGTACAGAGCAAGATAAAAGAAAAGTAAGGAACTCAATGCAGCCTAATGTAGTCTGCAGTCACATGGCGACACCTGTCCATCAGCAATAACAGTCCCCAGTAACCCAGACCAATTATAGGGTCACACTGTTATTTGTGGGTCATTGTGGGGTGTTTTTTTTTTCAACTCGCTATTTGCATTGCCTCACACATATATTTCTATATGATGTAAAAGTAGTCAAAACAAATGACATCAACAATAGCATGGTGTCACTTCTGATTCTTTTTCCTGTAACAGCAGCACGACGGATAATAGTCCATGAGCTCGCTATCCCGGTAATTTCTACCATCTACAAATGCCATGGTGTTCATGTCATCATGAAATACATGAACATGAAGCTTTTATTTGCCGGGTGCCATGCTGTGGTTACAAGAAAAAGAAGTGGACATGACGTTCTCCATGCATTGAGACGTTCACCGTGCGTCAGCTAAACGCTTGATTGAAACTTCAATGTGACAGTGACACCAAGTGGAATGATATATCACAGCTCCAAACATGTCTTTTTCAAAGCTTGCAGTGAAAGGTTGGTGATGAGCACAGACAATCTCAGGAAAAGTGGGAAATGCAATATTTCTTTGTTGAGCACAGGGGCACCCCGATGTGTCTTATTTGCACAGAGAAAGTTACGGTGCACAAGGAATACAACTTGAAACATTATTATACAACTAGACACACTGAGGAGTATGCAAAATACCAGGAAGATGAGAGAGCCAAGCGGTTTGCCAATCTTAAAACATTTCTACTGAGGCAAAAAGATTTCTTCAAGAAAGCAACCAAAGAGAATAATGCAGCAGTCAAAGCTAGCTACGTGGTTAGTGAGATGATTGCTAAAGCAGGAAAGCCATTCACAGAAGGTAAATTTGTCAAAAAGCGCATATTACAGGCTGCAAGTATACTCTGTCCAGAAAAGAAAGATCAGTTTAGCAACATCAGCCTTTCTGCCAACACCATGGCAGAGCACATTTCTGACCTGTCAAGTGACATTTATGACCAACTGTGTGAGAAAGCCAAATGTTTCAGTGTATACTCAGTTGTTCTTATTTATTTTTATTTATTTATTTATTTATTTATTTATTTATTTATTTATTTATTTATTTATTTATTTATTTATTTATTTATTTATTTATTTATTGCATTTATATGCCGCCCATCTAGACATGGTCTACTCTGGGCGGCTCACAACATACAAATAGAAAACAATTTAAAATATACACTATTTACATAGATAAAAACAGAAAAATATATAATCAAAGAACTTACAATTTTTAACAATCAATTTAAAGCAAAGCAAAGAGTCCCAAGATGGCATGAGTTAAAAGGAAAGAAATAAGAAATAAGCATCACTTAATTGACTGGAGGGAAGGCCTGCTTGAATAGCCAAGTTTTCAGTTGGCTTTTGAAAATGCCCAGCAAGGGTGCCAGCCGAATTTCAGTAGGGAGGGTGTTCCACAGCCGAGGGGCCACTGCCGAGAAAGCCCGGTTTCTTGTTTTTCCTTCCTTCTTGATGAGACCACAGACATCACCGACACTGGCCAGCTCGCAATGTATGTCCATGGTGTTGATGACAATTTTGAAGCGATGGAGGAGTTGCTCACAGTAATTCCAATGGATGGCCAGACCACCACTCAGGAGGTATTTCACCAGCTGTGTGATGCCATTGAGAATGCCGGTTTGCCATGGAAGAGGTTTGTTGCAATAACAACCAATGGAGCACCATCAATGACAGAAAGGGAAAATGGACTGGTGGGACTTGTTAAAAAAAAAAACTGGAAGAGGAGGGTGTGGAGGTAGCCATTGCTCTGCACTGCATTATCCATCCGCAGGCCCTTTGCAGCAAATGCCTGAAGTTTGACAATGTGATGTCTGTCGCTGTGAAATGCATCAACCAAATCAGATCCAGTGGCTTAAAGCACCATAGGTTCCGTGCTTTTTTAGAGGAAATGGAGTCAGAATATGGGGATCTGCTCTACTTCACTGAGGTACGTTGGCTCAGTAGGGAAAATGTATTGAAGATATTTTTTGAGTTGCGAGCAGAAGTTAAAGCCTTCATGGAGAAGGATGGAGTGGCTGTTCCTGTGCTAAATGGTCCCAAATGGCTCATGAGCTTAGCTTTTCTTGTTGATATCACACATGAGCTTAATGTACTGAACAAGAAGTTTCCCTTTCCTCCTTTCCCCCCCTCCCTTTTCGTCATGGAATGGAAGGCCTGCCCTCCCAGTGAAGGGCCCCAAAACATCTCTGTGATCACGGGTAGAGGGCGATACGGCATTGGCTCCATCCCTACTCGTACCAGAAGAATGATGGACAGATGCTTAAAGGCTGTTCATTGTTCTGAGACAGTGACCAACCCCCAGTACTGAGGTAGCCAGATCAGTCAGCCCTCCACCCTACACCTGGTGTTGTTGAATGCCAGGTCTGCATCCAATAAGGCCCAGGTAATCTACGACCTTATCCTGGAGGAGGATGCAGACCTGGCTTGCATAACCGAAACATGGATTGGCAGAGAGGGGGGTCCCCCCCTAGCACTCATCTGTCTGCCCGGTTATGCTGTCCAACACCAGGGTAGACTGGAGGGTCGGGGGGAGTAGCCATTGCCTATAAATCCATCCTGGAGGTAGCTAGGCACTCCTCAGTGGTAAAGTCGGGTCTTGAGGCTCTCCACGTGTCGATCGGGGCCAGGGATGGTATTGGGATCTTGCTGGGTTACCATGCTCCCCGCGACCCAGCCATTTCCCTACCGGAGCTGGTGGAATTTGTCTCTGCGGCACTGTTGGGTTCCCCTAAGCTACTGGTTTGGGGGGATGTCAACGTGCAGGTGGGGGCAGAGACTTCCGGGCCAGCTCTTGAGTTCCTGGAGACCATGGCCTTCTTGAACATGTCCCAACATGTCAACGGCCCTACACACGTGTGTGGCCACACACTAGACCTGGTTTTTTCCACCAATGGGAGTGAGAGTGGTCCGATGGTGACTGACTTCAAGTCAGTTCCCTTGTCATGGTCGGAACACGACCTAATAAAATGCACCCTCAAAATGGCTCTCCCCCCCACAGGGAGCAGGGACCTATTGTTATGGTCCGTCCTCGAAGGCTACTGGATCCGGCTGGATTCCAGGAAGCCATGAGAGGGGTTATGGCTGACCTGGCTGGTGCTCCTGTCGAGGCTCTGGTTGACGGATGGTCTGCCGCCGTGACTAGGACTGTAGACACGATCGCTCCTAAATGCCCTCTCCGCCGCAGAGACCGCCAGGCGCCCTGGTTTAACCAGGATCTCCGGGCGTTGAAGCGGGTCAGGAGACGGCTAGAGCGCAAATGGAGAAAGGACCCGACAGATTTTAATTGTATAGCTGTCAAGGTCGCTACTAACCTTTACCTGGCTAAGGTAAAGGCTGCCAGTCGAGCATATCTCGCTAATCCAGGCAGAACTATTCTGCATAGTACATGACCTATCCGGAATTGGTCTGAGTGATGGGCCTCCCCCCTAGTTTTTCACCTTACCAATTTGCAGCATTTTTTAAATCAAAAGTGGAGGCCATCTGCCGGGACCTCTCACCTTTTTTGAATACAGTGAGTCGAGCAGAGATGTCCAGCGCTCCGTCTTGCCCGGTGAATTTTGACTCCTTTCAGCCTTTCATGCCTGACTCTGTGGCCAGGGCGCTTGACCACTGCCGTGCCACCACCTCCTCCTTGGACCCTTCCCCAGCCTGGCTAATCAAGGCAGCCAGGCCTTCAACAACGGAATGGGCCACTGTAGTAATCAATGGGTCTTTCCTTGAGGGCAGATTTCCATCTGCCCTCAAGGAGACACTCATTAGGCCCATTAGAAAGAAACCCAGTTTGGCGGCGGACGAAATTGGCAACTATAGGCCCATCGCCAATGTTTCTTTCTTAAGCAAGGTAGTCGAGAGGGTGGTGGCTGATCAGCTTCAGGCGCTCCTGGATGAAACAGATGCCCTGGATCCATTCCAGTCGGGCTTCAGGCCATGCCATGGTACAGAAACGGCATTGGTTGCCCTGTGTGATGACCTATTGAGGGAGGCCGACAGGGGCAAATTGTCTCTGCTGGTCCTCCTAGACATCTCAGCGGCCTTTGATACCATTGACCACGGTATCCTCCTGGGGAGGCTCACTGAGTTGGGAATAGGTGGCGGGGCTCTGGCCGGGCTCCGTTTTTTCTTGGAGGACAGTCCCCAGAGAGTACAGCTTGGGGAGAGCGTCTCGGCCCCAATTGTGGGGTTCCACAGGGGTCAATCATCTCCCCAATGCTGTTTAACATCTACATGAAGCCACTGGGTGGGGTCATCAGGGGGTGTGGAGCCTTGTGCCATCAGTATGCAGATGACACTCAGCTCTACATCTCCTTTTTACCAACTGCAGGAGATGCCATTCTGTCCCTTCAGCGCTGCCTGGAGGCCGTACTGGAATGGATGCAGGAGAATGGGCTGAGGCTGAACCCGGACAAGACGGAGGTACTGAGGGTGGGCGCCCCTGCAGTTGGGGATTTGGGAAACTCCCTCTCCATCTGGACCCGGCGCTCACTATGGAGTCTCAGGTGGTGTCTGTGGTCCATACCACCTTTTTTCATCTCAGGCGGATAGCCCAGCTGCAGTCCTACCTTGATGTGGGGGCGCTCACCACCTTAGTGCATGCGCTCGTAATCTCGAGATTAGACCACTGTAATGCGCTCTACGTGGGGCTACCTTTGAGGCTGCTGCGGAAACTACAGGTGGTGCAGAATGCGCCGGCCAGATTACTCAGTGGAGTGAGAAAATACCAACATATTTCACCCACTCTGGCCGCACTGCATTGGCTGCCCATCCTTTTCTGCGTCGACTTCAAAGTGTTGATGCTCACGTACAAAGCCCTAAACGGTTTAGAACGTCGATACTTGGCGGAACGCCTTCTCCCACCAAGATCTACCCGTGTCACTCATGCGAGCCAGGAGGTGAGGCTGAGGAGCCTGATGCCAAGGGAGGCCCGGAAGGAAAAGACAAGAAATCGGGCCTTCTCTGCGGTGGCTCCTCGCCTCTGGAACAACCTACCTCCTGAGATTCTCGCGGCTCCCTCGCTGGGTATTTTCAAGAATAAATTAAAAACATGGATGTTTACGCAGGCCTTCCCATCAGATAATTCCTGATGCCCTCTTTTTCCCCCTTTCCCACAGCTTTCCCATTCTAGTTCAGTATTTTTGGTAATGTAAAATTGTTTTATATGTATATTTTCTGTATTATGTTTTATGTTGTTAGCCGCCTAGAGTGGTCCTCACACGACCAGATAGATGGGATATAAATAAAATAAATAAAAAAATAAATAATAATAAATATTTAAATGAAGGATCTATCCAGTAATTGATTGTACATTCCATAACATGTCAGGGTACATTTCTTCTCTTCTGAGCACCGAATTAGAAATTGAAGTTTGGTTTGTCTAGCATTTAAAGATCCGGAGAATGAGTGGTCCGTTGGATGCTAATATAAACACTGTGCCTGCTGGAATAATTTAAATTCGCAAATTATCTACTGTATATCTCTCTAGTGGGCAGTAGGAAATGAGTGATTTTTAAAAATTGTTTCTCAAAAGAAAACACTCAAGCAGGCTTGTGTTCTTATGTTCCTGTAACAAAGCATTGCCACAATGGGAAAAAAGGAAATAAGTTTCTATTTTCACCACAGTCTGCATTTTTATTAAAAAATATATCAAACACTCTACCATTACACATTTTCTCTCTCAAGAAAATGAGTTATTATCAAACAATCAAACAAAAAACAACTGCTGTCAAACATACATGCAGCTATCATTGGTTGAGACAAAAACTAAAGAGCAGTCAACTTGTTGGAACAATTAGAATAGGGATTTTATCATATTATAGCCAAGTGTGTTGCTTATATACTGCCTCATAGTGCTTAAAGAGCTCTTGGTGGTTTACAAATTAATCATGCAGGTTATACTGCATGATTAATTGCAGTATAGCCCCCACCCCCACCCCCAAGCTAGCTGGCTACTCAATTTATCTATCTCAAAAGGTTGCAAGGCTGAGTCAAAATTGAGCTGGCTACCTGAGCCCATTGGGATTGAACTCAGGCCATGAGCAGAGTCTTGAATGCAGTACTGTGCTTTAACCAGTGCACCACAAAGTGTAGTAGGTAGTATACATATGCTATTAGAGATGGGCACAAAATGCCAATTTGGTAGTACATGCCAGTTCATTTCTTGGCCAAACAGGTGTTTGGCAGTTCCCAAACCTGCCTCCTCCAGCAGGTGCCCACTTAGAGGCAGCGACTAGAGGAGGCAGGGCAGAGAAGCCGGGGCACTGCCCACTGAGAGGCACTTAGCAGAGGAGGTGGAGCTGGGAAGTGCTGAACACCTCTTTGGCTGAAAATCAAAGCATCTCTACATGCCACAAATAACAAAAATCAATAGGGCTAAGATGGCACATGCTGAATATCTAGCCTGGCAGTCTTAAATTGGCAAGTTTCTTAAACAGAGGAATGTAGAGTGGTGCCTGTGATTTTTCATGATCTGTTTGTTTCATGGCCTAGCTAGAGAAATGCACATAAAAATTACCATGGCTTAATAATTTTTGTTACCACACTGCTAGTATTCCAAGCCATGTTCATTTTGCAGCAGCATCTCAATAACATAAGGCCATCATGAGGGTCACCTGCATTTCTTTTTCTTTCCTCACCTTGCTCCTGAGGGAACTGATAGTGCACAGTATGCCACAGCCCAGAGAGTCACTACTCCCTAGTAATTAATTAACAATGGTTATGTGATTCCTGCTGACTCAGTGTGCTGCATCTCTTCGAAACCTATGAATTCAGCAATCTTCTAACTTTATATTTTCATCGTGCTTATCAGTATGTTGAACATATTTCCTTTAAGATACACTGTCTGAGAAGTTTCAGATATTTATCAGACTTCCGTACCTATCATTTTGCTGGAAGCAGCTCTTGAGATGAATGAGTTCAGAGCAGGATTTTAATCATTGCTAGTCTCAAGATACCACCAACATTTCCTCTTCACCTACAAGAGGGTGAGAACTTTCTATTGTTTCAGCTAGAGTTTTCATATTTCTAAGAACTATTTTTGTGGAATATCATAAATTGTGCAATTTGCAATAACTGTCAGACAGTCACAGCCTTTATTGGCATACACAAAAAACATATATACAAGATAACAAACAAACTAGTAATTAACTGGACCTGAACATTATGTTTCAGTCTACAGCTCCTCACTATCTGGTTCAAATAGACCACCACATTCTCCACTATTATTGACTCTCGTGTTGACAGAATATGCCTCAGTGTGTCACAATCTGAAATACAATACAAAATCAGGTGAGAGAGTGATTCCACTCCACCCAGCTCACAGGAGCAGCACCTCTTGTTGTATGGAAGCCCACTGAATCTCTCATCCAGCACAGCTGGTGGAATGGTGTTGCATCTAGTAAGGGTAAAAGCCCTGCTTGCATTCCTGGGGGCATTTTAGCAGGTTAAAAATACCATGCTGTTTGGCCAACTTTAATAGGAGTCTGCAGGATCATCAGCAAACAGATCTTATTCAAAGCACTCTGCAGTTCCTGTATTTGCATGTCCAATCGCCTACATGTTATTGCTCAATATGCATCCATTTGGGACATAAAGTCTAAGCAGTCTATCACAATGCCCATCTAATTTTCTTAACCAAATTGGATGATCTTATGGAGACAGTTGTGCCCTCTAGAAATCAATAAAACAAGAGAGTCCTGGCCAATTTTTTTTAAAAAAATCTCAACCACATACATGCCTCTATCAACTTCTCATGATCCACTTCTAGACACATCTTGGCATCCCGAAGATCTTCCATAAGAATGAGGCTTGGATCTGTTTCACTGTGCATAGCATTCAACCAAATGGGGATGCCATATAACATTTACAGTATAATTTTGGCATAACACTTCAAGAGCCACTGGCACTTAAGAACTGCTTCTGTTAAAATCGAAATGGGCAATGGCCTACACCGTCACCTTAGCAGAATTCAATACCACTTTACGAAGTTGAAATCAAGTACTGTACATTTCTAATGCAACTGTATACCTAAATATTTAAATTGTTTAATCTGTTCAATATTATTTCCTTTGAAGTTCCAAATGAATAATATTCTTGTTTTGGCAAAAAACATAATTTTGGATTTGCTATAATTCAATTGGAGTTTATTATTTAATAGGTTGATTAAGCGCTTAAGGTCTTGGTGCACTTGAGATAAGATTATAAAGTCATTTGCGTAAAGCAATATTGGTACAGGGTGAGCTCCGGGTTTAGGGGGCTGACCCTCTACTGCATCTAGATAGAGGGCCAAGTCATTTAAAAAACAGTTTGAATAATATGCACACAGACCTGTTTTGTTTGTTAAAATTTGCTGATAAGTATCTGTCTGAAGAAAGAAAGTCTAATCTGACAAATACTGCAGTATTGGAGTATAGGGGCACAGGAACTAGATAGCAACTTGCTAACATGTGCTGATTCTGGAGAAAGCCAAAGAGTTCCAGAAAAACATCTACTTCTGCTTCTATGACTATACAAAAGCCTTTGACTGTGTCAACCACAACAAACTATGGCAAGTCCTTAAAGAAATGGGAGTGCCTGACCAACTTATTTATCTCCTGAGAAATTGATATGCGGGACAGGAAGCAACAGTTGAACTGTTTTGGAAATTGGGAAAGGAGTACGGCAAGGCTGTATATTGTCTCCCTGCTTATTTAACTTATATGCAGAATACATCATGCAAAAGGCTGGACTGGAGGAATCCCAAACCGGAATTAAGATTGGCAGAAGAAATATCAACAACCTCCGATATGCAGATGATACCACTCTGATGGCAGAAAGTGAGGAGGAATTAAATAAACTCTTAATGAGGGTGAAAGAGGACAGCACAAAAAATGGTCTGAAGGTCAACGTCAAAAAAACTAAGATCCTGGCCCCTGGTCCCATCACCTTCTGGCAAATAGAAGGGGAAGATATGGAGCCAGTAACAGATTTTACTTTCTTGGGCTCCATGTTGATTGCAAATGGTGACAGCAGCCACAAAATTAAAAGACTTTTTGGGAGGAAAGCGATGACGAACCTAGACAGCATCTTAAAAAGCAGAGACATCACCTTGCCACATAGTCAAAGCTATGGTTTTTCCTGTAGCGAAGTATGGAAGTGAGAGCTGGACCATAAAGAAGGCTGACCGCCCAAGAATTGATTTTTTTGAATTGTGGTGCTGGAGGAGACTGTTGAGAGTCCCCTGGACTGCAATGAGAACAAACCTATCCATTTTGAAGGAAATCAACCCTGAGTGCTCACTTGAAGGACAGATCCTGAAGCTGAGGCTCCAGTACTTCAGCCATCTCATGAGAAGAGAAGACTCCTTGGAAAAGACCCTGATGTTGGGAAAGTATGAGGGCAAGAGGAGAAGGGGACGACAGCGGATGAGATGGTTGGACAGCATCACCGAAGCTACCAACATAAATTTGACAAAACTCCAGGAGGCAGTGGAAGACAGAAGGGCCTGGTGTACTCTGGTCCACGGGGTCACAAAGAGTCGGACATGACTTAACAACTAAAACCAATTGGAATATAAATTTCTAATGAGAGAATGTAGTAAGTGGTAAAAAGAAGGGCCAGAAGCAAAGGTGACCATCTGGATCACATTTCAGTTAATCTGGTGGAATGGCATTGGGTCCAGGAGTTTTTCCAGATTTTAAATGGATAATTAGTTCACCTATCTCTTCATTTGTCACCTGATGTCATTCCAGTAGGTCATGAATTAACAAATTAATATCAGGCATGTGGGCACTACTCCTCTTGTAAGAAAAGGATGAGAAAGTGTTGGATCTATAAGTGAGGGGGACAATGGAAGGCTCACACCTTTCTGTCCAAAAGGAACTGGCCACAATGTTCCAAAATAGTGTAGTGTTTTTTGTTTGTTTGTTTGTTTGTTTTGAAGCTACAGACTGAATTAGCTGGTACTACTGACATGTTCTTTTCTTCTTTATCAATTTTTTTAAATTGGTTCTTGGATGCAAAGTAATTGGCTAGTAACTCTGGAGTGTGAAATGTTCTATACTGCCTGTATATCTCCCGATTATACTCTTTCAATGTCCTGCAGTCCTTGTCAAACCAGCTCCTATTATGAGAAGAAGCTGTAGTGTCATGTGCAGTGAATTTGGAGCAAGTTGTCATAGTTGCTGCCTTCCTCCATCTTTTGGAAACTTCAGCCAGTCTTACTGTTTTGTGTGTGCGCACATGTCTGTGCGTATGTGTGTGTACTTGAGTGCTTAGCTTAACAATGGACAGAGACACCGTTTTTTCTGCAAATACAGTTTCTGCACATCACTGACCTTGAGGAAAAGTGCTTGTTGACTTGGGATCTCCTAGGGCTGATAATTTCTTGATGTGTCTTATAATGCTGACACAGCCTAAATCAATGAAAACTAGCTATTAAGATGAACAACTAGATAATCTTTCCTTAAAAAAGAAACTCCACATCAGTATTACTCAAAGAAAACCAATGGAATTCCTATTATTTCATTGTTCAAGAGCAGAGCTCTTGAAGCTCTTTGAACTCTACGATGTTCAAAGCTCTTGAACATCATACACAAAACTAGAATCTTTGTATATGCCCAATACAAGTCATGTAGCTATTGCAGCCACAATTCAGGCAGAAGAAACACATTGCTGGCCAAGACTGGGGGAAGTGACAGAGAGAGCATTATCAGGTTCTGCTCTCTTCCCTTGAACAAACCCCCTTATACACAATTTAAAAAGAAGAGATGTGTCCACGCACAACTCCAGCTTGAACTTTCTCCCGGATCTGGCAAAAAAAAAAAAATCATTTGAAATTTGTTGGCTTTACCTGAGAAGCAAGACCAGTCAAAGCTGTTAGGATCTATTTACTATTTTCATCTGGCTAGGATGGAAGACAGGACTGGTGTAAGTGGCAGGGGAAGATTCTACAGTGAATGTCTAAGACATGTTTATGATAGCTCTCCTGCTACCTAGATTCAGACATTTCTCTGAACTGGGTTCATAGCTCTAAGACTTCAGAATTTAAAAAAATCTTCCTAAAGCAGCTTTCATATAGCTCTGTCTGAGCTGTGATTAGTGCCCAAAGCTGAATAACAACAGCAGCCAAAACAAAACAAGATTAAATTCTGAGGACCTTCTGTAAACATTATGGGCCAAGAAACTTGAGAAAAATAGATGAGATTCATTTCTATTCTAATGCTAGTGAGAAATACAAGCTAGAAATTACTAAGCCACTTCTACATCAAGCTGAGGGGAATTCAGCTTCATATTGTGGCATTTTTCAGTATCACACCAGATTATTAAAACTTCAACCTCACACTGTAAAAGAATCATTGAAATTTTTTTTTCACATTATGTTTATGACCTACTTTTACTCAAGCTGACATATATGACTCTTTTCTTCCCCACTTCAAAAAGAATTAAGGAAGATTGTTTGCTTATTTCTAATTCTGTAACATTTTGAAGCTTCGAATCTTATTTATTTTTCTTCCACTTCATTTATTTTTATTTAATTTATTATAAATATTGCAGGCTAATTATACGCATCATAAACCCATTGTCAAATATTATTATAATATAATTCAGATTAAAACACTTTAAAATCTCTTAATTAAAATATTAATATTGGTTTACCTTAAAGAGAGAGAGATTGAGAGAGTGATGACCAGCACATCAGATAAAAAGCTGTTGTTAACTGTTGAAGGTTTGCCCAAGTAGAAAGATCTTTGCCTTGTGTAGTAGGACCTTCATGGTACAGTGGTTAAACTGCTGTGCTGCAGCCAAAACTCTGCTCAGGACCCTGGGTTCAAGCCCAGGTAGCCAGATCAAGGTTCACTCGGCCTTCCAAGGTCAGTAAAATGAGTACCCAGCTCACTGGGGTACTCATCATTAACTTTTATGCCATCCAGAGAGCGTTTTAACTGCTTTGGGGTGGTATATACGCAGCTTGCTTTATGTTGAAGAAGTTAATAAAAGCTCTGCTGGATCTCTAAACAAAGGCCTCTTCAGCATTTGGTCCACAGAAAGACCAGCCTGTAAGTATTACCTAAAGGTAACTCAATTGTAATAGTGGCATTCTCCTCATACTCTGATACACAGAGACATATGGTCTCTGTACTGAAATACGTAATGATTAGGGCATGGGCCTTGCTAGTCTTGTCCTGAATGAATTTATCCAATCCACTTTTAAAACCACCCAAGTCTGACTCTCAGATCCTGAGGTGGTGAATTCCACAATGGAAATGGTGAACAAAGAAATATTTCCTGTTACCATGTCAGACTCATTTATCATTTAGAGTGTTTAAATGCAATCAGTGACATGTTCTCCACCCTGCTTTAAGGAATGTCCATCTTATGAACATATGTTTATCAGATACACTGCCATCAGACCTATTGAATAATTCTGAAAATAAGTTAGCATTGTCTGCAACAGGAGCTTGTTGTCATACAAATTTCTACTGCGCTGAACAATAAAGGAAATTATGTGTTATAGCCTATGATATCAGAAAAAAAAAAATTGGCAATATTTCCATCCAACATTTTGGAAAGTTTATTTAATTAACTGATTATAATGTTGGTTAAGAGAAAGCTTATTATTTCATTCGACTGTGCTAAAGCTTTCCTAATGGTCAACACTTCACCAAAGAAGAGTGTATGATTTGATAGCATTAAAGCCATACACGAGATGAAAGATTTTGTCTTGCATTAAATTCCAGATTTAAGTCTTACCATTATATGCCTGTGAATGCCAGCAGTTTCCACATGACAGGAGAAGGATTGTCAGACTTCGCAGTTAGTCTGCAAAGCTAAATTGCAACTCTCTTGTATTTTGTCTAGCAATCATCACCCTTGATATTTTTAAAATATCAGGCATTTCAAAGACATTTTCTCAGAAATGACAACCAGCAGAAATCAGTTGGTCACAAGTTCAGTATTATAACAGTGTATTTCCACCAGAATTGGAGTGATGCAGCTGTGTGAATCTGTGGGAAAATTTAAGAACATATAAGCAATTAGCCACATATTTTCCATTATGTCCCTTTTAATTATAGGAGTGGGGATGGAAAAAATTACATTTGTGTGCCAATCACATTTTTTCTCCTCAGTTTTATATTTTAACCATCTTATGTAGACAGTTTGTGAATTGTGAGTAGAAAAAGTGAATAGATTCTCCTTTTTGAAAAAGTGAGGAACTTAACCAAAGTTTTGGTGCAAGAGTGAGTAAACTGTGTTTTGTTTTGTTTTGTTTTGTTTGGTCAAGGGCCACAATACTGCACAGGTAATCTTTATCTAGGAAATATGGACAATTATTGTGTGAGGCCAGAATCATTTAACTCACTTGTTTTCTTTAGCTCATTAGCATTCCACAATAATTCACTCTCTCTTTTGGATGATACTGGGAAAGGGAGAAAAAAACGTGATGATGAAGTAAGACAGCCAGAAGAATGGGGAGGGGGCACTGAGAGAAGAAGAGAATGAGATATAAAAGCCACATTCAGCTAAACGTGTTTGCAGAACTCCTGCAGTCAGGAGCTTTGTCCTATCCCTTCTGAATGGTGAGGACATTCAAGAGTGTACCAACATTCTTGCAAAAAATTTAGTCCTACAAACAATGCATGTATAACCCTAGTAAATAAAATTAAGATAATCTCTTTCCCACACTTTCCTTTCCTGTTTTTTTCTGTCTCTAATAATCACTGTGTACTTATCCCATCTCTCACACACAACATATTTCATATGCCTGCATTCCATCCATACACATTCATATGCGCCATCCTTTCATACACATACCATACATTATACACAGTATTAACATCATCTATATATGCCACACCCATTCTCTCTCTCTCTCTCTCTCTCTCTCGCACACACACACATATAAACAAACACACACCTGTTCTTTTCTAATATGGAGTGCTTCCTTATCAAACACTCAGAAACAAAGCGATGATGAGTTCTGAATACAGGTTCAGTCCATCCATGTGTTCAAAGTTTTCTTCAACCAAAATGTGGGGGGGTCAGACGTGCCTGATATACACGTGGTTGCTTGCTTAATCTGCCCAAAAGCACACACAGGCAAGCACTCTCAGTGGTTTCCTCTATATCTAGAAACAGTGGAATATGCAAACTGGTTGATGCTACATGAATCATGACACTGTCAGCTGTCTCGAGATATAATTCCTGAATGGTTCTTGGCCCCTCCAAAATGGCTAAATGCCCTAGCATGTAAAGTCATATATTGTGCTGAGGACATCCTAGCTGCAGAATGTTTGTGTACCTGTCCTTGAACCAACAGAAGAAGTTGTTAAAGAAAGATGTTCTAGAGATGTCAGCCCTTACTTGTCTTTCCTTGGCATGTGAGGACAAGGAATTGCAAAATAACTATCTTTTCTTCTTTCTTTAAGTCCTTATCTGTAGGGGTACCCAGTGTAGTATAGTGGATTGAGTGACAGACTAGGATTCAGGGCACCTGGTTTGAATCCCTGCTTGGTCGTGGAAACTTATTGGGGGAGTGCAACTGGTATAACCACTTGTAGCAGTCACCCTGTCATGTATATTCAGCAGTACATTTGCATGAACCAATAGGGAGCTGCTGGGAGGCGGAGCCAGCTATATAAAAGGGGGGCTGAAGCAGAATGTGGAGTAGATAGGGAGGATTTAGAGAAGGGTAAGATAGAGGAGAGAGGTTTGAAGAGAATGTTTGGGTTTTGAGGCAGAGAGAGAGAGAGAGAGAGAGAGAGAGAGAGAGAGAGAGAGAGAGAGAGAGAGAGAGAGAGAGAGAGAGAGAGAGAGAGTGAACAGTCAAAGTGTTATCTGTATTAGTTAAGTACAGAAGAGGTTAAAGGAAAATACCGAAAGCTTTGTGTGACTTTAAGAATATGTTTAGGAACTATTCCTGAAACAATTTGCAACCAATAAACCTGTTCTTATTTCAAAGTTAAGTACTGAATTGACCTCAGTCTTTCATAGGAAACATAGTTGATAAAAAGATCAACTGGTGGCAGCGTGTTAAAGGATGTGGTGGGGTAGATACATAACATGAGCTTGTTGGTTGTTGTGGGTTTTTCGGGCTTTTTGGCCGTGTTCTGAAGGTTGTTCTTCCTGACGTTTCGCCAGTCTCTGTGGCCGGCATCTTCAGAGGAAAGCCTTTGCGAATACAGTGAGCTTGTTGTTTGGGGAAACAAGCAGGGGCCACGTGGTAAATGTCACACCACTCCTTACATAATTCACTTGGCTTGGAAGTGCTATTAGTCACTGTAAAGCAGGGGTCTCAAACTCAATTTACCTGGGGGCCGCTGGAGACAGAGTCTGGCTGAAGCTGGGCCGCATCAGATTTTCCACTAAGCGGAGCAAGAGCCCGAGGAAGCCACCCAGGAGTTTCCTTAGCCTAGCTGGGGCTCCGAGGTGGAGGAGGGGGGTGCCGGCTACGACTTTCTTCAGCTGCTTCTTCACTACCGCCCAGCAGCAGCAGCAGGATAAAGAAGCGGAAAAGGGAGGGGGTGCCGGTGACCCCTTAGCGGGGGGGAGGGCACGACATAAAATGTTAAAAAAAAACCTCACAGGATCGCCTTGCCAAAGGAGATAAGCCCCCATCAGTACCTGCGAAATTAAACAAAACGGGGCGGGCCCCCCAGGTGTGCATGTGTGCACGCAATCAAACACACATACACACACACATGGAGGTCTGGCAACCTTCCTCTGAGGGCCCCCTCAATAAAAGGCACAGCAGCAGCAGCTTCCCCCCCCCACGACAGGGGAGTAAACTTTACGAGGAGAGCCCAGGCAGCCTCAGACCAAGGTGGCTGAAGCAGGATGAAGAGGAGGAAGAGGGCGCTGAGGCAGCCACTGGCCGGGCTGGTGCTGGGGGTGCAGAGAGAGAAAGAAAGCCAGAGAGCCGCTTTTGGATGATAGTTTGTGGCAAGGTGGGGGCCACAAACTATCATCTGGCAGGCCGCAAATGGCCCCCGGGCCACATATTTGAGACCCCTGCTCCAGAGCCAAGGTGGCTGAAGCAGGATGAAGAGAAGGAGGAGGAGGAGGAGGAAGCATTGCTGG
This sequence comes from Pogona vitticeps, assembly GCF_051106095.1. Classification (NCBI taxonomy): domain Eukaryota; kingdom Metazoa; phylum Chordata; class Lepidosauria; order Squamata; family Agamidae; genus Pogona; species Pogona vitticeps. The sequence continues at coordinate 146,016,178 of NC_135786.1, read as the reverse complement.
GCGCTGAGGCAGCCGCTGGCCGGGCTGGTGCTGGGGGTGCAGAGAGAGAAAGAGAGCCAGAGAGCTGCTTCTGGATGATAGTTTGTGGCAAGGCGGGGGCTACAAACTATCATCCGGCGGGCCGCAAATGGCCCCCGGGCTGCATGTTTGAGACCCCTGCTGTAAAGCCATTCCAACTTGAAGGAATATAACCATAACAATACCAGTTACCTATATAGGCAGGGAATGGTGTGGCAACTTCAGTGTGGGTCATTTTCGTTTATTAGAGTCAAGTGGACATTAATAACTGAATTAAGCTAGTACCCCTATTGCAAACATAGGTATAGCGATAATTGATTTACAGGAGAGCAAAAGAGCAACAATGCAAGCAAAACTGACGTTTTCATTCATCTGTCCTTTTCCCCTCCTGAAGCATTAAACCACTGCTTAGGAATTCAAGGCCTTGTCATGCAGGATGCTTGGAACTTTTCAGGCACGATTCTATAGCACAGTTAATTGGGTGGCAGAATGGCCTTCGAAGCTGGCAATAAATGTCCATTGACATGATAATTCCATCATTAGACAATGAGGTCTTAATATGGGTGATCACATTTTATCGCATTAAGCCCAGAGGAGTCTCCCTGGTAAACCATTCTGCAGACAGGAAAGTACACTCTGTGATGCCCCTGTCAAGCGATGCACCTTAATTCAATTGGGCAGAAGACAATTAGCATTAAGCGGTGCTGATGATGGCTCTACAGCCTGGATCAGCTGCCTGTGCATTAACTAATAGCAATAATGATAGTTGAGAATCTTCGCCTCCGGGTATCATCAGAAATAAACTGTACAGAAGGAATTTTTGAATACCCAAATTATTTGTGGGGTTTAACTGAATAGCAAAAATGTGTGTCACTGGCAGAAATCCAATAGTAAGTCATAAACAGAGCAGACTCACTGAATCAATGGAACCTACAGAGGAGTTGACTCACCAAATTCCCACTGAGTCAATGGGCCTACTCGAGATGTGATTTACTAGTGGATTTCAGGCATTGGTAAAGATTTTTTTTCTCACTAAGCCTTTGTTATTTTACTTGGCAGGAGGGGGGGACAGTTCAATGGATGCTTTACATTAAATTGTGACTACTACAAAAACATATATAACTTTTTAATAAAGCATCCTTGCGTGCTTTATATTTTGCAATGCTAGTATATTTATTACATATTTGTTCTGCTCTTCTTCCAAGCAGCTCCAGGCAGGAGGCTTGAATCACTCCCCTCCCATTCTGCCCTCATCGTAATCCAGATATGGTAGATGATCAGGAATGGAGATGGGACCAAAGTTACCAAATGAACACCCAAGAGGGCCTTTGCTGTGTCAGTCTGACATTACAACTAGAGATGGGCACAACCACTGGTTTGGACGTTCATCCCGGTTCATTTACTGGCACAACAGGTCTTTGACAGTTTGGCACCCTGCCACCTCTAGTGGGTGCCGACTCAGAGGCAATGCAACAAGGAGGTGGAGAGGAGGGACCCTGGATGCTGCCTCCAAGTGAGTGCTGGCTGGGGGAGCAGGGTGCCAGACTGGCAAACAACTGTTGCAGTAGTAAACGAACCAGGACAAACTACTGAAGTGGCCATTTGTGCCCATCTCTAATTATAACCACAGTAAATATGAGAATTAGTTTTAAAAAGAAAGAGGGCAGAAAACAGAACTTGAAAAGTTCATTTTTTAAATTTCACCTCCCAGAATCCCCTGCCACCATGCTGGTAGGATTTTGGAGAAGATGTTATAATCCAAAAACATAACTGCATTTTCCCCTGCACTGGGAGGAAAATCAACAACAACAGTGTTGCTTCTCTGGGGAATAGTGCATTCCTTGCTAATGTCCTGCTGCCGTTTCCACTGGCAATGATGTTATCTCAACCTCCAAAACCCTCTGACCACAGTAGCCAAGGGTATAAGGACTTCTTCTTTCATCACAAAAATGGAGGATGGACCAGGGGGTGCCCGTTACTCCCACTGGTCAGCCCACTCAGTACCAGTCCTTTGTGCACTGCTTTGTGAAGATTCATCTCACCTCACAGTTCCCTGAAAGGAAAAATAAGGTGCTGATAGCTATCTCAAAAGCAATATGTGACACTCAAGGTCACTAGAAATATCAAGGGTCTTGTACTTGAATCACAAATCACCTAATTCCCACATGTTTTGGGCAAAATGGTACATATCTATAAAAAACAGTTCAGTATATTTGTATTTTTGATCAGAGAGGGCTGCTTACATCATTTCTGTGGTGGATGCTTCTAGAGTGAACTTTCATTGTGGCCTTCAAATACCTTTTTAAATGAAGTATGTGGGGGAATCTAGAAGATGATTGTCCCCAATTTTATGCTCTCTTGGAATTTCCCTTTATTTTCCCTCTCTTTATTTTTTTCACTAGAGGAAAAACAATAGAGGGGAAGGGGATCGTGAAAATTGTGCCATTTCTTTCAATGCTGAATTCAAAGAATCCTCCATCAAGAAGCACCCTATACATAACACTGCCTCTATGGTCAAGATGGTGCATCTGTCTGCTTTAAATGGGCATCTGCTGGGATTAAGAAAGGGGGTTAACAAGGTCCTCACCATGCAGTTTTGAAGCTAGCTCTGCTGTACCACGTGGCTAGCTTGTTAACTGAGTAGTGGATGGGGTCATGTTAAGAAAAAGATCAACTGTAAGTGGTACTGGGCTTTGCATCACACACAACCAAAAAAAAAAAAAAAGGAAAGGAAAGGAAAGGAAAGGAAAGGAAAGGGGGGGAGGCTTGAACTTCACATACAGCTAGCCTACTCTAGTCTTTGTTATGCCAGTGCTCTTTTGTCAGAACACTGCACTAGGGCATGAAAACAAAATCTGTAATTCTGAATAGAAATGGAGAGATGGTGAACAGGAGGCTGTATAACCTTTTTTCTCAATAGATGCTGATAGTTAAAAGTAGAAAAGCAAGACAACACTGAAGAAATGCAAGAAACACTCCTACTGCTCAGCCTTATGAGGATCCCAGCATGTAACGCGAAGTAAAAGGTCACCTTAATCAAGAAGGCTCTTAATTGCTCAAACCATTTCCATTCCTTATATTGTATTTCCTGCTGGAGTTTTATTTGCAATGTTGCCTGCTGTTTATAGTGTGTGTGACTAGGAGGGATTTTTCTGAGCTGAGGTGATTGTTTTATCCATCTAGCACTAACCAATTGTTCCTTCCAGCCCCGCCTCTTTGCTGAGTGTTCTTTTCTTTCTCTTTCCTCAGTTGGTGGCAGTTGGTTTTTTGCTGTTTATCATTTTGGTTGGTTAGTGGAGTAAAGAAAGCAGCATACACAAGTCTGTAGTTTCAAGCAACTATAAGTAAAGATTTTTTTCTCTCCTATAAATGTCCAAGAGTGAGTTTTGTTGTTGTTTAGTCGTTAAGTCATGTCCGACTCTTTGTGACCCCATGGACCAGAACACACCAAGCCCTCCTGTCTTCCACTGCCTCCCGGAGTAGGGTCAAATTCATGCTGGTAGCTTCGGTGACACTGTCCAACCATCTCATCCTCTGTCGTCCCCTCCTCTTGCCCTCACACTTTCCCAACATCAGGCATTTATTAAATGTTAGTTAATTTTTAAAAGGTGAATTACCTGAGGAACTTGTAGCTATTCTCCTTTGTGGATCTCTACTTCTACTGCATATTAAAAAGAATTTCCCCAGAAGTTCAAAACTCTGCAGTATTTTCCACCTGAAATTTACTGATTGAAATGAAAACAGTTCTTTGGAGAGGGAGACTCTCTTTTGATATGTTTACTTACAGAAAACATGTCCTGTTGGTTTGTCAGTTTATGTTCTTTTAATTTATCAGCACATTTGGCAGACTACATGTGGCCAGAGCAAAATGACAGAGTATAATAATGGGGGGGGGGGGGCACATGTGAAACACAGTCCATATCTGTTCTAAGACACAAAGACATACGCTAAAAATTATAAATGGCAAGCCTTCCAGAATCAAAATTGAAAGAATCTCTTCACATTGTTTCAAAAGATGTTAAGCGCTTACTTGGGTGCTATGGAAGCTCAATACAAGGCGGCCAAATGCTTTTTAAAATTTTTGGTGTTTCCTTGTTTGTCCTTGGAAAGTGGCCATTGCAGACCCACAGGCTGCTTATACCCTGTTGGTGGTAAACGAACTGCAGAATAGTCTGGTTCAAACATGGTTCTTTCATGAGTGCAAAGGGAAATCCAGCAACTCCTTGCATGAGTGGAAATCCCAGTTGTCTTCAATGAAGCAATCTCTGTCTCACATACCAGCAAGCTGGAGATTGCTGGACCAAATGTGTAATGCTCTGTCTGTGGAGCCCTTACTCTCTGTGTTTCCCATAGGATTCTAGTCATCGGCTGAAATCCTGTTGCACAACTATATGGCATGCAGCAAGGATTACATCATCAGCCAGGGCCTTTGTGGGGCAATAAAAAACTTTCTAGACCCCCCTCCCCCACCCTAGCAGGACTGGGACTAAAACATTTTCCTCCCATTTTGAGATTCCCAAAGGCTGACTCAGGGCAAAAGAGATCACAGAAGCTGCTGGTGGAGCTATAGAAAGGTTTTCATTACGCGGCCATGGATTTCAGCCTAAATATGAGATTGCCATTTACCTATTACTGATTTTATTTCTGATGAGTTTGGTTAAGAGTTGATTGAAACTCTCAAATTTCTTCATATTTTGGATGGAAACAACCTGAGATTTCAATATTCCAGATGCGGGCAAAATAAACGTGGACTAATTCACCCATCTAGCCCAAGGCTTTCAGCATGAATGAAAAATTAATCCATCTCTGATTTTGCTTTTTATCCAGTTCCTGGTCAATGAGACTCTTAGTGAAAGTGAACATTCATCTTTCTGTTCCATATCATTGGGAAGAAACCCCTCATGACAGATTTTTTTTTCTTTTTTGAATTTTGATTGCACAAATGTGCACAACTCAAAAAGAAGACAATGTGTACAAAGTGTATAATTCTGTCACCATATCAAATCTGAATTATATCAAATCTGAACTCATTGAGTTTTCCGGGTATGTGAGATATTTAAGATTTTTTATTGGTTTCCTTCCCCCCTGCCTGCCAATGTTTCCATGTTTGAGCAGGGATTTGAACTCAGGACTGTCACTCTATCGATCACACCACACTGGCTCTGGCTCACCACAAAGTGGAGAAAAATTGCCTAAATCATCTTACTATATGTCTATGCAACAAAATGCTAACAATGTAAATGTTGAAGATTAATTGTCTCAGTTTAAGAAGTCAGTGCAGAGACTACTTATTGCATACCAACTCTCAAAACTCAGTGTGCAACAGATAATCTGTCTGCTGTGTTCATAGCTTGAGGCAATTCACCTCCAACAATTATGTCATTTGTGTTACTCTGGCATAGCTACACAAGAGGATTTGAGCCAGCATGTTTAAAATGTGGAATAAAACAACTAGACATGGAGACGAGTACAAAAACAAATCATGATATTTAACGAATATCACGGATTCATCAGTTTTTCATTGCTTTGTATTCTTGGAGTCCAGAGACCTCAACGAATACGAAGCAACAAATATAACCCTTTTATATTTATCTCTTTGTTCCCTATCTGCTTATTCCCCCATATATCAGCTGTTTCTCAGCGGTATAAGCAGAGAGGGATTTTTTTTTTCTTCCAGCGTCTTGCTAAAGCCTGCCAGAAGGGAAACCCAGCCCGGGGGGGGGGCTGGCAGATGGCTTCGGTTGGGCTTTCCCCCTCTTTCTATGCCCCAGTGGTGGCATAGGAAGAGGGGGAAAGGGATCAAAGCGATCCCCCGGTTGTGCTGCCTTTGCAAAGGCAGCGGGGCTAGGGGATCGCTTTAAACCCTTCCCCCTCTTCCTATGCCACCACCAGGAAGTCTCATAAACCAATGGAGACTGAAGACTGAAAGAATATGCAGGTGGCATTGGAACAAAGGTGAGACTGAGAGATTGTCATATCCCTAGTGTTGATCTTCTCAAAGTCTGGGTTTGAATTGCTGTGGAAACCATATGAAAAACTGTTACCTTGTTTACAAGTAATTCCTGTAGAACGATTATATGATAATCCACACATATCATACTGCAGATCTTTTCATATTTTTAAACATGAGAGGTCTTTGTGTGGGTGGGTGTCTTTTTTCAAAATAAAGGCATTGTAAAATCCAGCAACTTTTTTTTCCCAAATAGCACTTTTGATGCTTTGATAATTTATTTCAAATCCACTACATTTAGCTGTAGATAATCCAATTACTTGTGAGTCATTTTGCATAAAAGATAAAACAGCAATGACTGTGCAAACCTTGATGGAGGTTAGCAACCTTTTCAAATCTAATCAACTATCATGGATGGCTCCATTCTTGACATAGTTCTTTGCAATTGCTGATCACTGGAGATACATATAGCCAAGAAATTAAACTGAATGCAGATAAAACATTAAAATAGTCTGTAATGGCAGAGTTCTCTGCAAAAACATAAGGGGGAAAACCTTATTAATTCATGTTTCACATGGATCTGATTTGCTGATTGAAAGCACAGGTACATGGACATGTCAAAGATGCTCAGTACATTTCCCTTACAAGCCAGTTTATGCATAGACCTCCAAGGCAAATCATAGAGCGTATACTAGTTTATGGTCAACACAAGTTTTCTAATTTTGCCATAGCTAACGTTGCCCTCCCAACCCCGGAATAAAGACACAGGACAAATAATATGGTTTAAAACACAGGCCACACTTTATTGATTGTAAATCAAATTTGTCATCCTTTGGCAAAGGGGGGGGGCTGCTGTAGTGCAGAAACGAATAAATTGCAGAGGTATCCAAATACCCCTTAATCAACAGATGGTCAAATCCCGAGCCCCAGGTTCTCACAGTCTTAAAGACAGCATGAATCCGGCCAGCCGCAAATTAACACCCCCGGACCTCCAACCATCTTTACTTAATGACTGTTGGTCCAAAAGTGGCCCACACATCTTTTCCCCCATGCGTTACAATCGCACGATCCACAGTGCTGGGAGGTCCAATGGGCTGTTAGCTTACCTGATTTTACAATGGGACTCACTGGAAAATACCTGTTTTTTCCACACTACCTGCCAGTGTGACCGTATTTCCACCAAAAATGCCAACACCCTGTTCCAGTGTGGGATAGGCAAAAAAAAGTCCCCCCATCCAAAGGCCAATCAGGATGAAGGTTAAAAATTCCTATCCGGCCCCAAAGGCAACCAGAAAAACTCACACAAGAATTAGGGTGGGCGGATGGGTGCCTGAAAAAGAAGAGGGTGGCTAAAGGGGGAATGCCCCTTAAATAACCTGCCATTCCCCCTCGCTCTCAGAGCTCTTGAGAGACCTACAAGGTCACATGCTATCTGTAGGTGGGAGGCAAAGAGCAAGCCGCACTGCCTGAAGCCTCGGCTCGTCAGCAGTTCCAGCATTATCCCAGTAAAGGGCTAATTCCAGAATGAAATCAGACAATCATTGACAAGCAAAGTATTTTCTTTGCTACAATCATTCCAAGCTCCAAACTTGTATTTTTCTAAGCTTTATTTGTATCTATATTGCTTCTATGTTTTATAAGCACAACATGAATTCCAAAGGTATTAAAAACATGCAGATTTTGAGAAGTCACAGGCATGTCATTTTATCTTGCAAAATTCATCCTTAGCATTATAAGAAACCACAAATACATGACTTTATCATATATGGAAACAGAGCTTAAGTTGTAAGCAAGCACTAAATCATGTTATAATCATGTTTCAAAAATGTAGGAGCATACATTTTAAATATAGGAGAGTATAGCCCAAAGGGGCAGACATAGAATACTTCAAAAAGTCCTAAAAATAAATTTGTAAAAATAAAAAGCAGGGTGAGGCATAGAAAATTATTGAAACTTTTAAAAGTAAACATATATAAAGTGCTTAGAGTTAAATAATATTTTTAAAAAACATTTAGACACACAAATCAGCAAATCAGATGCCAACCCCACCTCCCTCAGTCACCTTTCCCCCAACATGGAGATCCACCTCTTCTTCTGGACAGTTTCCATACATAGAAGATGTCCACTTCCAAAAGAAGAGAGTGACCACTGGGAAGAGGGTGTGTACATCAGAACACAATGTGAGTTGTACAGCAGTTTATAGAAAGAGACAGGGAAACTTGGCATTATGCTGCCATTTTAAGCAGCACTTTTTCTTTGCCTCTTTCAGTGTCTCTCTCTCTCTTACATAAGTTGTGATTATTTCAACACTTCGTGCAACACTGAACAGCCATTTTCTACCTGTCACAACAGGACTAAGCTGGGAGGTTAGTCATCTGAGGCAGGACACGCTCATGAGCTGCAGCTTTGGCAGATGGAGGCAAATTTGAAGACAACAGCTATCTTTTTCTTTGTAATCAGCATTTCATGCTTTTAAAAAATTGATCTTGATTTCCTGGTCATGCTAGCTAAACCTCAGACTTTACCCTGAGGCTTTCTGAAGCCAGTTGTCAATTGTGTACTTCATCTGAAGAGCCTGAATCTTGTTTTTAAAGATGCCACTGCCTTCTGACATATAACTTTTTCCATGGAGTTCATTCAAACTTTATACCACAAGTGCTCCCTCCTGCTTCAGCAGAGTCTGGGATTTTGTTTTACACCAGCTAAGATATTTAATTATGTATATCAATTTACCTCATTTTAATATCTCTATTATACCATTGTTCGTTGCATGGGTGATGGGATATTTTGTTTACAAAAATTCCTATGAACATGAGTGGCGTTATCTTCCAATATGCATTTTCAGTAGTCCCCTAGTTCTAAGCAGCAATTTCTGACAATAAACATCCTTCAATTATTCCCTCTTCCCCTGAAATAAGAAGATAGCTTTATCTAACCAACTGGTGATTAGAGTAGGGCTAGGGAAATCTATCAGTTTTTTCTTCTCCTGCATACAGATTTTCTAAGACTCACATTTTTTCTGTCTCAGGTATCTGATGTCTGATTTTTTTTTTCTGAATTTCTTCTGAAACCAACTGCCAAATTTAACAGACTCAGCTATTTCCAGGAAGGAGATGCCAATGTTGTGATTCTCCACAGCATAATTCAGCACTAGCATGGTTGAATATAGAAGGATTCAAACCTCAGTTTTAAGGCTTAAGCAGTCAGAGCCCTAGCCCTGAAAGTAGGCAACATGTGGGGCTCCAGACTTCGTTGGGGTGCAATTCCAGAGATTGTGCTGTATGTTAATGAAGTCTTTCCATGGAGTCAAATGCTAACTGAACTCTGCTGCTTGAATCATTCACACTCACAATCGCATACTCTGATTGACCTAGACTCATTCTGGTTTGAGCAGATAAACTGAACAAGATTATTAGTTCGTAATATATCATAGTAGTTGTTCCTCATATCAAATGGACGCATGGCTAAGATGGAGGTGTAAGGAAATGGAAGGAAACTGGGAATTGTAGTTATACTAAAATGGAGTCTGTTAGTTTCTGTGTAAGATGAATTTAAAAGAGATGTTTTTCAGGAGCTTGTTGTGCAGAGTTGTTTGCCTAAATTCACAAGGTTGGACAGTCCAAGAAAAGAAAAGAAAACAAGAGACCGCTAAATTGAAGGAGATAAGACACCTGGAGCCTGGATCTGAGAATTTTGGGTGGTGTTTGGAGTGTTCTGAATGATGCCTACTTTGACTTAATTGGTTGACAGCTTGAAAGTGTAGTGAAGAAGGTGGCCCTAAAGCAGACCTGGGCAAAGTGCGGCGCTCCAGATGTTCCTGAACTGCAAGTCCCAACATTCCTCACTGTGTGGGCTAGGTCCAACTCTCCTCACACTATTGGCTGTGTGGGCTAGGAATTATGGGAGTTGCAGTTCAGCAACATCTGGAGGGCCGCATTTTGCCCACCCCTGTCCTAAAGTGATGTAAAATGAGAGGGTTTGTGTAAAACCCTTGTGAAAGGTTGGCCGGTGAGTGCTGTGGAATGTGAGACACAGAGGTTTGTTTTTCTTTTCAAGAAGGGGGGGGGGATAGCCCAGCCTCTACTCAAGATGATTACCTAGACTTTGCTGTTTCTATTTTAATTAGAAATTATAAGTTTATTTAAACATTGCAACAGTCTGAAAATGCCTAATGCTTAAGCTTTAAAGCTACAACTGTATCCTAATGAAACTTTATTTTCTTAATAAAACAAATATAATTCTTCAACAGAGGACTAGTCTCTTGATGCAGCAGGACTATAACTAAATCCAGTGTGGATGAAAGAAGATTAATGGTGGCTACTGTAAATAGAGGTCCTATTGTCCTACGTTACAAGGCTGGTGTGTATTCTAAGGAAACACATAGCTTATGTTTTATTGCTTTGGAAGTAATCAAGGTTACTTTTAAGGTTCAGGCTTGTCTATGGGCTTACTACGCACTTCTGAGGCCTAAAAGACCTACCTCAGGAAATAAAGGTGGTAGTTTTGCACCCAGAGGGACTACCTGATCATTGTCTCTTTAGGAAGACGGGATCGTTACAGTAGGGAGGGTGAAATGCAGGGTCAGAGGAAGAATCTGGTCTCTTCTCTGGCTCACAGTGTAATCTTTCAGTGTTATAACATGTGCTTTATAGGAATGGCCCCACCATTAGGCAGATGGAGGGAGGCATCTTAGGTAGCAGATTTGAGTTGTCAAGAAAAGGCAGCAAATTAGTGATGTGTTACTGTTGCATTCTTACTGCCATAAACGTGTGTGGAATCTTTTGCCTTCTATGCCAAAAATACTTGGGTACTATGTTCCAGTGATAACAGCCAATGTTCGGTGTTCTTCTTAAGGTAGATAAATGACTACCACCTGTTCTGTTGTTTCATATTGAGGCAAGCAAGCATCTCAAGCCTGCCTGGATTTCTCTTCAAGTCCTATCCCGAAAATGTTAAGGTCAATCATTTGTGCTTAACTTTAATGCAGCATCAATTAGTCAAGGCAAACAGCATGCCTTGGGAGTCCTCCAGTACCATAGATCCATCTGTTCAAAACTTGGACCTGCAAGCCATATTGAAACTCCAAATTTCTTTCTTTTTTATTTATACAATACATATTGATGCCACATTGTTCTCTTCAGTCAGTTTGCCCGTGAAACCGTATCATAAAATACTAGGATCAGACTGAGGTGGAATGACTGCAGGTGTTTTGAAGAAAGGGGCAAAGCTGCAAAAACATCTGCATCTTTTCTCAAGGGAAGCTAGTACATTCTTTCTGAACACTGCCAGCATGCACTTATAAATATTTCCAGCAGAAGCCATGAGGCAGTGAACATTGTAAACATGCTCACCTAATATTGGTATGCTCCTTTCTAATTTCCTAATACAGCTTGTCCTCATTTTTTAAACAACATTATTTTTTAGTATAAGTAATGGGAATTCCAACTTATGGTGGCCGTTTTGAGTGTTTTCTAGGTATCAAGCACTCGGAAATGATTTACCATTTCTTTCTTCTGGTGATGGGGGGCTGGCTCTTCTCCCAAGAGGCACTGTGGAGAATCAAATTTCTAGCCAGCCAGGCACCAACTCACTGAGCTATACAACTCCTTGATATGTACCCACCCAAAGAGATGACACACATTAAAAGCAAGAAATTAGATCTCATACATCACTGAAAAAATACCAAATTTTCCTTCTAAGGTCTTCTCATTTAAATGTTTGTGACACACTCTGCTGTCAGGAGAATATTTAAAATGTAAGATGCCTCACTTCTTTTAGAGGACCTTCAGGTTTGATTACAAAGCCACCTTTCATCTACTGGCACCCCTCAGAAAATTTTACTTCTATTTATGTTTTTATTTTTAAATATGCAGCACCCCAGGGCAACTCAAATTGCATTTTAACATGAATTGACTAGGGTCCTACCAGTGCAGTGTGGTAGGTGCTTGGAGTTATGGTGTGAGCCTCTACAAAAATGAAGGAAAGAAATTAAGAGGCCTAGAAAAGACATTGAGAAAAAATGCTGTTTACGTCCAGATGGGATCAGAAGGATATGATGTGTATCACTGTGCATCACAAGAGATCATTTCAAAACCTATTTTGCACTGAGTGTCCCATTCCAAAATTAAGTGCTGTTCCCAGTACCTTTGGGGAGTTAATCTTCTATTGACAATTAATGCAAATAGAATATATAAAATAGCTCTTTATTTTCTGGATTAATCTGGTTTTCTAACTGAGCTTTTCCTCTTTGGGGATAAAATGCCCAAAGGAGAAATAAAGGATCAGTGGTTTTGGTATGTGATATGTTTCCCATGCGTAAAATTTGCTGCTGATAGTTTTGTTTCGTTCCTGTTTTAAATAAAATATTGACAGGATTATGAAAATTACAGTGAATGTGGAAACCCTCTGCTGAAGAGAGATGTGTGGAACCACCCACCATTGTCCCAAGCAGTGTTATTAATCATATCAAAAATATTTAAATCATCGTAAGATATATTCAGGTCACAGAGCACCTTTCTGCTTTACTGGTCAGGTTGAACATTTTTCCTATGCAGAATGGTTCTGAACAGGGCCTTTCTAATATACTTCTAATATTACTTTAGATAAATTAGGGTTGAAAAAGGAAGTGATTTACCATTTGGGAAGGTTTTTAATTTTATAGAAATTACTTCAACCCCCCTCGGTATATTCCCTAGTGTTCTGCATGAAAGGAACCTAATGTTGGTCTCATTTTGCTGCCGGCAAGCTGTAGGCACTACTCTAACTGTATCAACACTGGAACTCTGGCACTTCTGAGAATGGACAGAAACTATACATGAAAGCTGCGACAGCAAGATCCCAATTAAAGCCAAATAATTGTTCGGTTGGCAGAAGACCTAGAAAATGTTGGCAGACATCTGATCTGATCTGAATGTTTGAAAACTCTTTCTAAAATATTTACCAATATGGGACATGGGAGAGGAGGAAAAGGTTTCAGGTTTGCCCCTTTCCCCAAAACATAAGAAGTTGCACTTCTTTTTCGTGCATGCATTTTGGAATGGCAACTGCCTTTGGAAATGTACAGAAATCACATGCTTATATCATAACATTGGATGTGCCTTGCATTTTTGTGTGTGTGTGTTCTTTTTCCAGGCATTGTGATGTTCAACTTGTGCATTTAAAATTATAAAAACACACGAAACAACTTCTAGTTCAGACTGTGATCAATCTTATCCAGCATTCTGTCATCAAGACATTCCCAGCCAAATGCCTTTAGGTAGTGATGGTCATCTGCTGTTATGATATGAATATCTTATCTAGTGTTGTTGATTGTTACTACGAGCCTCTGATGCATTTGAACATGAAATGATCAGGCTTCACCTATCATGGTTAATAGCCATGGTTAGCTCCACCTTTTAATAGTCTTGGTATCTAGTTTCTAAATTTAGCTAATCCTCGTTAAATCCATCTAAGCTGCTTACTTTGATTCCACTAATTAGTTATGCACTGAGACACTCTGTTCTGCCTTCACTCTGTGAATCTTTGGCCAATCAGTTCCAACAGGTGACCCTGAATTTGAAATAATATATCAGTTTCTCTTTTCACTTTCTTAAGCTGACTCACCTTTTATTAGAGCAGTAGCCTTTCTCTTCTTTAGATGTCTTTCTCCCAATAAACTATAAATCCCAAACTCATTTGCCTTTCTTTGTAGGAAAAATGTTAAACCACCAATCTTTTTATCACTTTACTTTCTACAGTACTTTGTAGCTGCTTTTGAAGACTGAGCAACTGCGCATAGGCTATAGCGGCTGCACTCAACCCACATGATTAAGCTACTACCCAGGTGCTCATACCTCAGGGCTATGAAAGAGCAATGGCTAATGATCTCCTAGCTTCAATAATAGCTACCACTTATTATTTCATAGGAAGTATAGCTAATATACAGTGATGCAGCAAATGCAGAAATGGAATTCCTCTGAGTGGAAAACCTCACTCCAATATGAGTGGATCCCAACCCTATTATGAAGTCTACATCTGGCTCATATGATGACACCCAGGTGGTCCTGGGTTCCAATCCCTTTTTCCAAATAAATATGCTCCTACACATTTGAGCAGAAGTGGAAGCAGATGCAATGTACATGACTGGTGACGACTGAGGATTTGCAGGTGTCATTCTTAACATCTGGTTATTCCCAAGCAAGTTCATGATTTCCATTTCTTGTTTAGTTCATGGTAGCTGTTACTGCTTTTATTTCCTGGTTCAGTTGGTTCAAAAAAATCAGGATGGAAAACTACTACCTGTATGCAAACCAGCAAGAAATTATGATCCTGAACAGCACCAAGTTTTGAAGTTGAATTTCTGTGTGCTTTGACTTCTTGTCTCCCAATCACTGATCATAAGCATCCACCATGATAGGCACCTTTTGTATTTCTATTCTGTTTCTTTCTCCTTTCTCTCTCTCACACATGCTTGTGTATAAAGGTCTGCCTTATTAGGATTTCATGGTTTAATATAATGAAGGTTTCTCTCTCTCTCTCTCTCTCTCTCTCTCTCACACACACACACACACACACACACACACACACACACACACACACACACACACACATCCCATCCCTTTAAAAGTCTTCCTTACAAACAGAAGGTGCATCAAGGAGGATTGCTAGCACTGACTCAGTGTAAGGCAAGCTCCAGCTTTAGAGGATTATCTAGCCTCTGAGGTTGAAGCCTACAAAACCTTCATTTTAATTCAAGATAACTTGTTAACATGGCCATAGCAATTCGTGAATGTTCCTACTCCAAACATTTTTTCAGTTGTTGAAAAGCTTCTCTTTGGAACATGGCTGGAAAATGTAGCTGTGATGATCCAGTGTTTACACAACCCATAAAGAGTCAATGGGAAATGTATTGAGTAAATTATTGATTACAACAAATGATATGCCAAGCAATGCCATTTAAATTTGCCTGCCTGTTGCCCTTTTACATTTTTTATATTGTTTGGGCAATTTATTGCTTGAGAGATGAGGCATGAATAAATGTTTGTCCATATCACCCAGAAAAATAGCAGGGGGATATTCAAGTCAGCAGCTCTGGTCAGCAATGTACGATGCCATTAGGCAGTTGCTCACTGACAGCAGAATGCCTTAGTAAGCTGTAAAAAAGCACAGCAAAACTCAAGGCATTAAGCATCACTATTATGCATATGTGAAGGCAAGAGAAGAAGGGGACGACAGAGGACAAGATGGATGGACACTGTCATCAAAGCTACCAACATGAATTTGACCAAACTCCGGGAGGCAGTGGAAGAAAGGAGGGCCTGGCGTGCTCTGGTCCACGGGGTCATGAAGAGTTGGACATGAGTTAACGACTACACAACAACAACAACAACAACAACAATAACAAGTATGCATATACAGAGTATAAGATGACTAGGACAGTGACATCCTCTTCCCTGACATTCCAGGACTACCATCTGAGAACAGGGGGTGAGACTCATGTGATGACATAGGACAAGGCTTGTGTGATGTCATGAGGTGGAGTAAGCTAGGGTTTTTTTGCCTGGAAAAGCATTGCCCTTCCACAAGGCTTCAGCTGGCACCCTAAAAACTGGCAGCACCAACAATAACACTTAACATGAATTGGGCAATAGCCTCTAATCACCTTATGGTATTTGAAACAATAACCATATTATAAGACCATCCCCAATTTTCCTCCCAGAAACTGTAGAGATAAGGAACAGGAAATAGAGACAACTGGGACACATACTTTAAGAGTTGTGGGGTCTTTTGATCCTGTCATTCTCTAATGGAGGGATTCTCTTGGGATAAGGACCTTCTACTTTTCAAGCCAGATAGCAAAGGGGAAGAAGTCACTGCTAATGACCCAGGACTCAAGAGAGGCTTGCAAAATCCATTCCTGCAGAGCCAAAGAGCCCAGAACTCTTGTTTCCTAGATCAAAAGGCTGGTACAGGACAAAAGGACAAATTGAGCAGGAGGGAGAATGTATTAACCAAAGAAGCACTGAGTAACATTGAGTACCTGCCTGTCTTGGAAGAGTTGGACAGCGAACCAACTTTAGCCGAAATAAAAGCAGCCTTGGATTCCCTCGCCTCCGGCAAGGGACCTGGGAAGTATAACATCCCTGTTGAAGTGCTGAAGTGCTGTAAAGAGATCATCACCACTGAACTGTATGAAGTTTTTCATCTTTGCTGGAGGGAAGGTGGAGTACTACAGGACATGAAAGATGCAAACATCGTCACATTGTATAAGAAAAAAGGAGACAGGGGCGACTGCAATAACTACTGTGACATCTCTTTTCTCAGCGTTGTAGGGAAGCTGCTTCTCCATGTTGTACTGAAGAGACTCCAGATGCTTGCAGACAGAGTCTATCCAGAATCACAGTGTGATTTTCGAGCTAATAGATCCACCACTGACATGGTATTTTCCCTCAGACAGTTGCAGGATAAATGTAGGGAACAACAACAGCCAATCTTTGTGGCCTTCATAGATCTCACAAAGGCCTTTGATTTGGTTAGCAGGAACAGCCTTTTTAAAATCCTTCCCAAGATTGGATGTCCACCTCGACTCCTTAACATCATCAGGTCCTTTCATGAGGGAATGAAGGGCACTGTAGTTTTTGATGGCTCAAATTCAGATCCCTTTGACATCCAATCAAGCTCCAATATGTACTCTTCTCCAACTTTATACTTTCCCTACTGTTAGGAATTCTTGAAGTCATTGTTCAGAATGCATTATAAATGATATGGTTCCTGGATTAATATGTAGGTTGGAATACAGTTATTCTTCTATGTTTGCATTTTTCTCTTATACAGTTCCCAAGCTTTTTTTAAAAAAAAATGTGTCAATGTATTTGTAAATATAAGTATTTTAGGTGAAAAACACATCTCAAAAATCAAATTTTAATATCAAAGGCTGACAGTTTGTGAAGTATAATATTTTGTAAAAGGAAAAATCCTGAATTTTGGAAAAGTTTAACCAAATATTCTAATATTATGAGAGACAAAATAATTCTCCCAATCTGCTATGTGTATCATCCTTAATATTATGTGCCTGTGTTGTGTAATTGCACACCTGTTAAACTGACTGCTCCAAATGCTGTATCCTTTACTTAGCTGGAATATGCTTCATTGCCGTCATCCATTTAGTTGCCATTTTCTTCCAATTTTCCAACTTCCTTTTTCTATGATCCATACCCACTGGGCCAGTCTTACACTCAAGCTTAGGGAGCTTCTAAAGTGGTGCACTGAGAGGCTGAATAAAATACGCTATTGCCTTTTCTGTTCTCTGGAACAGAACATGGCTTGGGACGGTCATGAATATGCATGTACAAACAAGGCCAGGTGACTGCCCAAGTCCCTACAATCCAATTGTTATTGTTTTCAACAGACAAAGAGTATAACCATGTGCCACGATTGTGCTGCAACTACTTGTCTGACTTCACAACTGGCTTACATTCATATGTCTCCCTTAAAAAAATAGAGAAATGCAGAATTCTATTAATCCTTGATCATGGTGCCTGAGTGAAAATTAATCTCCTTAGGGGAAAAATATTAAAGTTAGGTTTTTGATGTATTTATAAACTATACAAGCTTTGAAGTTCATTGCTACTGGCAAAGCGTACATATTTTACACAGCTATTCACTTATGGAACATTGGATATACATTCAAAAACTCTATTTGCCTCTGACTAGTTTGACAACTGCACTTCCTTTGTAACCAAATGGAAAAGTCATAAATGTGTCACAATAAGAAGCTAGTTCTATTATCTCTTTAGCTACCAATAAATAAATAAATATGCATCCAAATTAAATCCATGCAGCTACACAGGAAACATTTCCAGACATTTTCTGGGGAACTAGAATTCATGTTATTGGGGAATAATATTTTCATATTTCAGTCACAAATTGTGTTTGTATCACAACATACAAAAATAATCCCTTGTGGTCTGTCAACATTGTTCATTAGGGCACCAATTTAAAATATTAATTCCTTTTTGCCCAGTCTGATGATATATGCTAATGTGATAAATTCAGCCAGCTCCATTTATTTTCAGCATTTTCCTCCTGCTCATTAATTTGTTCCATTTTCATTTCTGGCTTTAAAAATCATGAAAAATGAGGAAGGAAAAACTTCAGCTGAAGACTTATGAAAGTGAACCATTTACCAATAAACCATGATTTGATTCTTAATTCAAGGACAATCTAGGATTCTTACAAGTTTTTTTCCAGAACCTTGTTGCATGTTATAGGACGTTGTGGCGCTGCAAGTTAAACCGCAGAAGCCTCTGTGCTGTAAGGTCTGTAGATCTTCAGCTGTAAGATCGAATCCATATGACGGAGTGGGCACCCGTCGCTTGTCCCAGCTCCCGCCAGCCTAGTGGTTCAAAAGCATGCAAATGCGAGTAGATACATAGGGACCACCTCGGTGGGAAGGTAACAGCGTTCCGTGTCTAAGTCGCACTGGCCATGTGACCACGGAAGATTGTCTTCAGACAAAACGCTGGCTCTATGGCTTGGAAACGGGGATGAGTACCGCCCCCTAGAGTTGAACATGACTGGACAAAAATTGTCAAGGGGAACCTTTACATTTACCTTATACTGTGAAGAAAAGCCACCTCCGTTGAAATCTCTAGAAAAGTTTAGAGATTAGTTTGTGCTTGATGTGAAGTGTGCTCAGTTGTTTCATGCATGCATGTGAGTGCATGCTTTCTAGCTTTTAAGAATGTTCAAGAAAGGAGTGATATCTTAATGAGTTTTCTGAAACCTTCAAAAGTTGGAGGAGATTCTGAGGACCTTCAAGGCAGTTCTGTGTCTTTCCTTTTCTTCCTTGTACAGGTAGAGAGCCCACGTCTATGAATGTAAAGTACTTACAAATCTCCACTGTGCTTTCAGGAACATTGAATAGATTGGACAAGGAGGAATAAAAAAACTAAGATTCCCACAACACTGGAGCCTTCCAAGTAGATTCAGAAGCCTTTGTTGTGACTTCAGGAACACAGTGTCTTTTGGGATTTTCAAAGGGGAATTATAGATGTGGGTTTTCCAAAGGGAATCATCTGTTCCTAGCACTCTCTCCCTCGTGTAAAATGTGTAGTCATAGTTGTAAAAGCACAAGAGACCTGTCCTTTGCATCAAAGCAGAACAGAAAGGAATGGAAAAGAAATCTTTTTATTCTCAGTTTCTTCTTATCTGATGAAAATCTGGCAAATCATGTTAAAAACCATGATTCCCAGTAGAAGGAAGCAGAGGGTAACCAAAAGGTAATACAAACCAATAAAAATTATATATCTACACAAGTAGAAACAAATGTCTGAATATACAGTGACAAAAGTAGGAGGGGACTGATAATGAAATACTATTACATGTCTACTTCATTACTTTCTGATTTGATCTCTTCTTTCCCATTTTTTGTGATTTTTGTGTGGTTTTGTTTGAAACTAATTTCCTAGACTGTGTCTTCTTCACATGAAGCCAATGGCATTTCAGATAAGTTATAATTTTCTTATTTTAGTGCTCCAAATCCAGACAACCTCACTGGCAGATTGTGTATATTTGGATAATATGCAAATTAAGCACATTACTTACGTGAGTACTGCATTGTTTTTGTGGCAATATGTGATAGCTTTAGCACAATTTATAGAGTAAGCACTAATGCCAGAGTTGGAATATGCAGTGCAAGACTTGAAACAGAGAAAATCACATTCAAATCTGTCACAAGGTTTACCAGGTGACCTTTGGCCATTCAGTATGGAATGAGGAACAAGAAGCATATAGAGGATATGTAGGCATAACAAATTCCTTTGAAGAAGAATCCTGTGATGAAGAACCTGAATTTTTAGAAAGTGAAGTGAAATCTACTCTCAAAGCTTCTCTTTTTCCCCTTCCTTCCTTCCTTCCTTCCTTCCTTCCTTCCTTCCTTCCTTCCTTCCTTCCTTCCTTCCTTCCTTCCTTCCTTCCTTCCTTCGAGTGGTACTCAGCTGCACTTCCAGAAGCCTGTAGAAAATAGCAAGGAATTTGTGGTTTTTGGAAATCCAATTATATGGAAAACATGAATGCTGAGGGAGAAAATCAGACTACAACTCTCAGAAGCCTATAGCCAGTATGGTCAGTGGTTATGCTGGTTGAGAGATTCTGGGAGTTGTGGTCCAAAACATAAAATTCTCACACTCTAACTCATAGTGTCATATTAGAGAAAAATAATAGAGTCCACAGAAGGTGAAATGCCATATTTTATTATAATAGCAGCAGTTTCCCTTTGCTCTGTGCAGGTGTTCTGTGTCACTGACATATCTCTCTCCCTTCATTCCTCTGGTGCTGTTCCTTTCTATGGATTATTTGTAGGAACAACTCTCATGAGCTGTCAGCAAACAGGCTCAAGTGTCCAAAAAATTCAGGAGTTACACAGGAACTGAGAATTCACATGAATTTATTTATAAACCAATAAATATTTGACATTGTTGATTGAAGATGTCAGTCAGAGTGCTGCTGGTTTCACTCACTGCCTAAACACATCTGAAGGCTTATTTTTCATAAAACAATGGGTGGGACACTGACTGAACATTTTTCACATGTCTGCTTCGAAGGAAGGAAGGAAGGAAGGAAGGAAGGAAGGAA
The DNA here is from genome assembly GCF_051106095.1 of Pogona vitticeps. Taxonomy (NCBI): domain Eukaryota; kingdom Metazoa; phylum Chordata; class Lepidosauria; order Squamata; family Agamidae; genus Pogona; species Pogona vitticeps. Next base: position 145,995,597 of record NC_135786.1, on the reverse strand, counting down.
GGAAGGAAGGAAGGAAGGAAGGAAGGAAGGAAGGAAGGAAGGAAGGAAGGAATCTCAGCCAGGCAGCATTCTAAATGGGCACCAAGTAGGATAACTAGATTCAGGGCAAACAAAGTGGACGAGGCAATAACTCCAAATAAGGAATAAAGCTCTCATTCCTTCAGACATGCTGAAGGATCTCTAAAGGATCCTTTTTCATCCAACAGACCGGAAAATTCATCTTGTTAGGTGTCTCAACAGCAGATTTGACAAACCAAGCTCTAAAGTTGGTGAGGGCAAGAGGTAGCCTGGGGGCACCATGCAGCCCCCCGCAAGCTGTCCACATTCAAGGCAACATGGTCAATGTTCTTCAAATAAATCACCAGAATATCTGCTTTCTGTCCCTAGGCCTGGGGAGTGGGGGAAGTGTCCCTCCAGACTCCCTGACCTAGAAAACAAAACAAAACAAAACAAAATCCACCCCAAACCAGATTGGAAGTTTCCCTCAAATCACTTCCTGTTTGATTTTTAAGGAAATTGTCATTTTTGGCCATTTCATGGCCTGGTTCAGCCCACCTTGAGGTTTGGAGTATGTGTGGAATTTGTCCCCAAGCTCTCATTCCTGCCCTAAAGGCTTCCCTCTGCTTCTCAGTTGAGAACTAATTTGCATGCAGATTAGGCAAAGCCACTGGGAACAAGCTTCTTTTGTGTAAGAGTTATGCTTTATTATACATATAAAAAAGGAATACAATACATTCTAAAAATCAGAGTAAGACAGAATATAAATATAAGCTTCCTCCTCTGTGCCTGGCTTCAGGAACAGAAATGTACACCTAGCTAAAAGAAAGATAACATCCCAGACACAACTAACTTATATTGGGCCCTTAGTTACTTGTTGCCACAAGTCTTCTTATGGTTTGCTTTTATATAAGTAAGGCAATGTAAAATATGAATAGCTGGTATTTTGTTGCATGGGTTTTTAAAGTTTAGAAGCACTGAGGAGGGTGTTTGTGTCTTTTTAAGCACTCATCTAGTCATTCCATGCTTGCTTTATATACATGCTTTGCTGCTCAAAGGGAAGGGACACAAATGTTGTGCAGACTGTTTGCACAAATCATGGAAACCTTGAGAAGGGGAAAACAGTGCTCCTTCAGTCACTCTCACCTGAAGTAGAGGAATATCGTACAAAATTCAGCAAGGTGTCTTGCCCAGTTTTGACCAATGACATCTGCATCTCTAAGCCTGAGCAAGTTCCACACACTGAGGCCAAGCCATCCAGTGTTCAGCGCAAAGTGTAGATTTCCCCATCACTTGAGAAGGGTCCATGTCCTTTGCTGCTATGGGAGAGAATGGACAGAACTCAGCTGTGGGGTTGGGGGAGTAAATATTCCAGTCTGCTTAATGCTGTTCCGGACTATGCTTCTTGAGCATGTTTTTAATATGCAATTCTCTGTTGGAAACTAGTCTTACAGAGACAGATGAGAGCAAAGCCTTGCTCAGCTGTATAATAACATTGAAAATCTTCATTAATCCCCCTCACACAGAGAGCAGCTCTCTAGTGTCCAAATACAAGCTGAGCTCTTGTTGGAATACCTTGTGGGCTTCCTGGCGGGTTCCCCAGCATCTTTGTCACTGCATCCATTTTCTCTCCCTTGATATATTTGTATTTCATGACATAGTTCCTGATGTGTCTTTTGTGAAATCAGTGGACCTGCCCACTCTGATGGATATGGAGGAATGAGCTTTGCAATACGTGGACCCACAAAATTAAGCATTTATTTGGCATCGTCAATAAGCATTTGGCACAGCAAATCCAACTGCTGATGAAAATGTCAAGCTTGAGCAGAAATGAATTCCAAGGAATGTCAGAGACTCTTGTCTAATGATCCAGGACAGTCTGCTTATAGGGAGGAAGGGAGGCCATGAATATAATGAAACATGAAAAGCAGGTTTGCAATGGATGCAGATGTACATGAAGCTTTTTGTAAATCACAAAAATTCCAAACTCCCACTGCATTCCACAAGTCCAGGCAGATTGCATTATTACTTTTCACAATTGTGGGCAAGGGAGTTAAGGATGCACAAACTTTGCCATCAAGTTGGAACTGACGTATAGAGACCCCAGACACCAACATCACAGAGACATTTCTACTGACTCCCCTCTACAATCCCTCAAAGCTTGGTGAAGACTGGGTTTCAGACAAATTATGCACCCACAAAATGGGTCCCCACTGGAAAGTGTCCTTTAGCAGCTTGCTTTGGGAAACCCAATCTTCACCAAATTTGGAGGGACTGTAGAAAAGATCCATGGGAAGCTCCTCTGTGATTTGGTGTCTCTAGGTTCCTGGGGGGAACTTTCCTGGGGGGGGGGCTTTGTAGGTCCATAACTCTGGCATCTGAAACTCAGTCTTTGCCAAACAAGGAGTAACTGTAGAGGGGAGTTGGAGGATGCATACCAGCAATTTTGGTTCTCTAGGTGTCTTGGGGGCTGTTCTATAGCCAAATGAATCAGCAAATTAAAAAATCACTAAAAATTCATTGATTCATGATTTGTCAGGGGCATTGATTCGTATGAATAGGAATGATGAATTAGTGATTTTTAAAATGAATTTGGTGATACATTTTATAATTTGTGCCCATCTCTAATATGTATTCTAAATGAAAACTAGAAGCACACTTTATTCATATTCTCAGTAAGCTTAATGTTTCAATTGTATAAATTACTTTTCTGAGAAGAACACCCCCTTGAAACTCTATATTTTCTGAAAGAGTCTCTTCACAGTCTCCCCATCTCCCCTGTGCCATGGTATCCATCCAGATTTCTCAACAGCACTACTATGGGCACAATTTTAGCATCATAGTATACAAATATTTTCAGAGCCATTCTGAAACAATGTTTTCTCAGCTCCTGCACACAAAACCCTCTCTTCTTGTCCAAGATATCCTGATGACATCTTTATCATATGGATACATGGAAAGGAATCACTTGAAAAATTGGACCAGAATGTTGCTCCTACCATTAACTTGAGCCTTGACCAGTATACACAATAGGTAGGCTTTCTGGCCACCTCTGTGTGGGTACATAGCTCAACAACACATTATATTGAACGTGCACTGATTCTTATACATACAGTACTTACTTGCCTCCAGTGTCCATCTAGACCACACCACTAAATCTATTGTCCATAGCCAAGCCCTTTCATATAACCACCTCTACATGGATCCATACGACAGAGGCTGAAAATGCATGGATCTATAACAGACGTTTCTTAAACTGTAATACTTTTTAAGTGAAGGGGGGCACCCAATGAATTGACAGGTCAAGACCTGTACACTGGAACAACCTACTACAAACCTCCTATGACAGAACACCATTGGTAGTCAACTATAATTGCCAACTGATACTGTTTATATGCATCATGATTGATCTACAGCCCATAGAAGATTATAATAATTACCTCTGCCAGGCCTTGGATGGCAGGCCTATACTTACTTACACTTCCCCAGCTTTAAACATTTGTGTGTAACAGGCGACACAACATGGATAAGACAATAAGAACAATACCATGTTTTAAGCCTAGCAGCCAACTGTGTGGTCTTGTCTATTCTTTCAGCACCATTACAGGACCCAACAATCTCACCTTGAATACTGGGGTGTGTTTATTTGCTCATCTGCTAATACAATCAGTGCCACCTTTGGAAATAATGCCCCTTACATAGGACAAACAGAATAATTTCTGTGCAAGAGAAGAAAAGACATGAATCTGAAATCTGAAATGGCAACAAAACAACCCTGTCTCAGAACACTTGAACCCCCAAGGACACTTTTACGGATTTGAGACTGTTTGGGGGGACGGAATAATTGCAAAGAGTAATTGGACAGAAATACAACTGGGATGGGCTGCATTCACGAGTTCCAGAGTGTGTCTGAATTCTTAAATAACAATTAACACTTCTTAGTTCACTATATGTATTAATAAAACATAAAGGTTTATTTTTTTAAAATGATCCTGTGGATGAATAAATTTATTGACTGTAGCCTCCAAATCAGGAGATGGATCGGGAAAAAAGGCACTTCTTGGTTTTCTAACTTTGTACTTCTAAGACTACCCTATAGTCATTGGATTGGAAATAATCCTAGAAATGGCCAGGATGTTTCCAAACTGTGAGTGTTTGTTATTTGTGTTTATAATGCTATTGTCACTTTGAAGTTTCTTTTTTCTTTTCTTTTTTGCTTATGTCTGTCTTCACTCTGTTCCTACCCCCACAATGCATATTTGCATATGAACCTTTGGTGAAATTTCACTCCAGGAATTTGAGGAAGTGATTTGTAATCTGCCAAAGCTCACACTTTTATTCTTGACTTTATTTTTTTATTATTATTCTTTTTGCTACTCATGCCAAAACAGACTGACATGGCTACTTCTTTGGAAAATTCTGCTGTAATTACAACACAAGCATTTTGCTAGAATTATAATAGAAATGGGTTAAAGCTTCTATTTGCCTTTTGTGCCAATTAATTAAAAAAAATTGAAAACTTCACTGCAAATCTGAATTGACAGTACGATTGATACGTGAATGACAATTTTTAATATCATGGCTTTTAAATTCTTTCCCCTTTTCATTTATTCCCAAATCCTTAATTTCCCTTTTTTCACTTTTTACTCTAGGGATGCATCTTCCAGACAAAGCATACTTTTAAAAAGAAGAATGAGATGAGAAAATTGGGGGAGAGGGGAATAGAAGTATGTAACTGTTCCTTTCATTGACAGGCTATGTTAAAAATGGTAAACATGTGCTCAAACTAACATAGTGGGAGGAAGTTAAATAATGTTAGACTAAAAAGCTCTCAGCTCTGAAGGTGTGCATGGGTGTACCCATGGGCCTAATGTTCGAAAACATGGGGTTCAGTTTTCATTTAGGAGTGCATGAACTGAATAATTTCTCATTTTACAGATGTTTACATTTTACAGACCTCAATAAAGTGTCAGGAGGAAATCCAGAATCCAACCAAACTTTAACAGTCAATAGTGGCAATTAACAATTGGTCTTCTGGCACTCTAAAATGTTCTCCATTTTCTGGAAATGAAATTGATCTTTTTCTACCTTTCACTTCACCTTGGAAAGTGTTATGTATCACGCAACCCATATAATTGCCAAAATTACAGAGATTCTGTATAGGAGAAGAGGAACTAGATCTAGTGAGACCATTTCTGTCCAGGCCAACCATCTCTTCCAGTCTAGCATGGGTCAAATTAAATACTAAAAGGGAAGTGTATCCCCTGCAGTTAACTTGATTTTTCTCCAAAAATTGGGATTCCCCAGGGATAGGAGCTTCAGCAAATAAACTTGCACATAAGCTTATGTTTACCTTTCAACAACCTATCACAAAACAAAAGACACTACATTCAGGATACATAGGTGAGTAAATTCAAATGGAATGTCCAAAAAACATCTGACACCATTTGAAGGATAACCTCTTCTAAAAATATGATGATGTATCATTTGAGCTCTCGTGCATTTGTGATTATGTACCTTTGATACATTAATAAAAATGCCTTTCAACCAGCTGGATATCTCTGCCTGATAAGGAGGTTCCTGAATAAATTCACCTCTGTCAGTATGACTCTGCAGATGGAACTGCTCTTGACCCTTTCCAGATTGAGGACTGATTATTAAAATTCAGTTCTGCTCTAAATAACTGACCAAGAAGGGAATTAAAGTATCTGGCATCTTCTTTATTTGGAAATCTGATACTTTATTTTCTTCAAATTAGAAGCCCTTTCTCTCTTTTTAAAGTATGGATGAATTTACAAAATTGCAGCTGCCTGTTCTGAGATACTGTAACCAGGCAGTTGGTAAATCAAAATAAATAAATAAATATCCCTGTTCCACATGGCTTTCTTATAAACCTATGCATCAGTTTCTAGAAACATTTATTACAGCTTAAGGAAAAAAGAAACCACTAATGGAAGAACAGATTGCAGCAAATTGCTTGAGGTTTGCATAAATTGAAGGTAAAACTATTGGTGTTAAGTAAGAAATTGGTTACTATACAAACCTTTAGTGTTAGGAGATTACTGTTGCACTAGAACAAAGTTTTCCCTGTTATTATCCAGATTTTTAGAATGGCGTATTATAGGAATATACCACCTGTTCCTCTTCAAGGACCATCTCTGATGTCTATTCTGTCAGGGCCTGACCCACACATATCTGTGCATAGGAATGAGGAGCTTTATATCTCCCCATCCCTGCCTGCGGAGATACAGATATCTCTGTAGGGCAAATTTCTTCCATTCCCTAGCTATCTTAGAAGACAGGAGACAGGATTTCTGTGATCAGCTGAGCTGCCAGGAGCAAAAGGTGGTATCTTTCTCCCTTCATGGCCTACAAATGGATGGCCAGGAGCTCCACCCCAGGATGTACCCAAAATGTAGACTTCAGGTATCTGTAGAAAGTCATGGGTGGCTCATGCAGTTATATGAACAGTGACATCTACACTAAATTTCTGAAGAGCATGTGGCATGATCCTCTTGTGATTCCATGATCCCGATCCACCTATTTGTGGACATTATCATGGTTATTATGTTGCAGTCTTGGTTAGGGCTAGTGTTTAGCATAGTTGTAAATCAATATCTTTGGTGCCTCTAATACCCTACTTCAAATCATGGCCTCTCTGACTACGTCTTTGCAGTTAAGAGGAGATATGATTGCTATCTTCAGGTATCTGAAGGGCTATCACACAGAAGATGGAGAAAGCTTATTTGCTGATGCTCAAGAAAGCAAAGACTCAAAATAACTTTCTAATGGTGAAAGTGATTCAACAAAATGGCATGATATCTCCTTTGTTGTAAGCTTCTAAACAGACATTGGGTGGACCATCTGGCATAGATGCTTAGATTTTTATTTCCAGCACCAGGAGGAGGAGGGACTATATTATCCATGCTGTACCTCCACCTTTACAATTCAATGATCCAGTGAAGAGGCTAGGAAATAATAACAAGGAGGGGCATTGTCATCGTACATTCTTGACTTTCCAAGAGCATCTGGCTGCCCATAGTGGAATTATGGGAAATAGGGTGGTCATTTGGTCTGACAGCAGTTCTTGCTCTTCATAAAATTTCAAAGGATGTCATTTCTTTGTGATTTTATAGAATGTCTGCCAATCCTAGCACTCTGTATTTGGCTAGATGGACTTTTGTTACATCCTCTGTAGCAAGCTTTCTAAAGGAGGCAGATTGCTTGGTGTGTTTACTCTTGTTCCAGTGCAGGTGTGGACATTGCCTATAGCAGTAGAGGAACTTGGTTCCATAAATGCTAGCAGCAACCTCTTGATGGACAATCTTGGGGAAATAATTCCATGACCTCATTATTTCAAAGTTCAGGCAGAGAAGTTGTTACCTGGAGCACAGTGAAAATAGCAACAAAACACTGTGATGTTATGATGCCTACAAGTGGGTAGTAAGGGAAGCATTCCTAACAGTAATCAATATTCCTTGCATTTGTTTCATAGACCTAGAAAAGTCAGCAGGCCTGGCCTCTATTCACAGAAAACACAGAGTCTGAGATAGCCTCAAAGCCGCTGTGTGAGAGGATGACGACTCCATTTTCTTCTGCCTCCTAGCTTTTGATAACCTTCCAAAAGAAAAAAGACTTCATTAAGGGATATGCCATTCTATAAATCTCCTGGGAGGATCTGTTTGTTTGGCTCCTGCCTCAATGTTTGTGGCACAGCTGTAGGCTCACATGGAGAGAGACAGAAACAACAACTCAACAACAAGCAGATGAGAAACTTTGTCAGACTTGCTTCCAGATGGCTCTCTGCAATCGCTGCAAGAGAAATGACTGATTCTTTTTGGTTGGAAAAAAAATCATACAGGTTCCAGAGGATTTTGGATTGGAATAAAGGCATTTCATGTTTTTATGCACTGGGTGCAGAACTCAGTCTCCTGAAAATCTCAGCTTTTTTCTTTTTCTTTTTTCTTTTAACTGCTTGTGGTAGCAGCTTTCTAGAAGCTTTACAATTTATGAGTGCCAGCTAATGAAACCCTTAATAAACTCTGTTCGGATTTTCAGCCCTTCCCACCCTAGCTGGCAAATGATTAGATGGGTTACAGCAGGATTGCACTCATTGCCCTACTCATTACATTTCTGTCAACTGGCCCCATTGCTCTCCATATGTTGGAGGGGTAATCTGTGCTATGGGAAGCCTCCTTCATTGGCACGGGCTCTCTGTGTGATTTAGAAGCTTGTACCATCAGGGTTCCCAAGGGTGAAGACAGAGCAGACAGTTAAGCAGACTCACTGTACAGAAGTTACTTTCCACCATGTGAAGGCAGTTGAAGATGAGTGGCAAGGATGCAAAGGTGTAGGTGAACTGGTTACTCTCTGTTGTGCTTTCTCCCACATTCATCTCCCACCCCACTCCCCAAGAGTCTGAAATTATTTCCATGTTCTTTATGAGAAAAAATGTAGATTTTGGTTCTGTTCTTCTGAAAAATGATCCAAATGAAATTCCCATCAATCAACACTGGCCCAATTCAATGCCTGCTTCTATCTTCGGTCTAAAGAGAACTGCACAGCTCTTAAAAGTAAGGATCTTATCAGGCAAAAGTGACAACTTACGATTCTGCACTAAGATAATATAAGGCTCCAAAGTCAGGTTTTTGAGAGCCAAGCACCCAAAGCATTGAATAAATCTATCTGTTCCTGTTTCTCCCACATTTCTTAAGCAATAGAAACAATGCCCAAAGCTTTTTGTCCTGAATGTAAAGAAATGTTGATTCCCCCCAACCCCCTAAAAAGAGACAAACAGAAAAGAAATGTTCATCCATCCCTATGGTAACTGTACCAGGGTAGATTTAGCCATGCGGACAGAGGGAGGGATGTGTTCTAGTTTTTCTTCTAAGTTGTAAGGAAACACAGTTATGTGGACCGAGGTAATGCTGAAAGTGTGGTGCTCATTGAAGATTCCTATAATGAATAAAGAAATATGTGTTCTTGAAGGCTTTCATGGCCAGGATCTGATGGTTGTTGTGGGTTTTTCAAGCTCTTTGGCCGTGTTCTGAAGGTTGTTCTTCTGGACGTTTCACCAGTCTCTGTGGCCGGCATCTTCAGAGCATTGGAGTAGGAACTCTGTCCATGCTCTGTTGCTATTTGTTGGGTAATGGGCAGAGTTCCTACTCCAGTCCTCTGAAGATGCCGGCCACAGTGACTGGTGAAATGTCCGGAAGAACAACCTTCAGAACACGGCCAAAGAGCCCGAAAAACCCACAACAACCAATGAAGAAATAGTTATGTCTCAATTTTAATAGCTGTCTCCACTCAGTTTTCCTGCAGGGGGGGTGAGAATGCATAATTAATTGCTGTTCACCTCTGTTGTCAAATGCAGTGGTAGCTTCTGCCTGAGATGGCTATCAAAACGAACAGAAGTACCCAATTGATACACAAATTAATAGAAGAGGAGAGCTCTTTTCATATTTCTCCAGTTTCAGGCTCAGTGTGCTTTTGAATGCCACTCGTTCTGAGGGGGCTAGAGAAACCTTATGCCTTCATGCCTGCCAGTGGAAGCATCTCGCTGGCTACTCTTGCAAATAGTGCATTAACCTAGAAGGACATTTATTCTGATCTATTAGAACTCTTTGTGTGTCCTTAAGTTCTTGATAGTCTCAGCTTGGACTCCAGTTAAACGAGAAGCTAATCTCAACAAATTGCCTCTGTTTTATTGAGTCTAATGGATGCATCTGACTGTCTCTTTTTTATTGAATTGATTAATTTATTTGTGTAGTGGTTTAAAACTCTCACCTGCTAGTCTATTCAAGGTGACTCAGATTCGCAAGATCTGTATTCAACTGTTTGTCTAGCTTTGTTTCCTATTAACTCCACAAAAGAATATTCATCCCCTAATTATTTGCAGTTTCATCTGTCATTCAACATAGTTTCCTCCTGGGAATGGCTAATAGCTTTGAGAACGAAGAAAATCTCCTCTACTATACTGGACTAGCAACACTCGATATATATTCCAGTCTCCAGGAAGGAGATGCCAAGAAGTGCAGTAACTATAGCACCATTCCTCTAATTTCTCATATAAGCAAAGTGATGTTCAAGGTGTTGTAACAAAGGTTTTTACCATACATGGAGTGAGAAATGTAGTTTGATGTTCAAACTGGATTCTGAAAAGGAAGAGGCACGGAAGATCATATTGCAAATATTCACTGCCTACTTTTGCTCACTCTTTTATAAAAAGACTGTCTATGACCCTCCAGGTAAATGTGAAGTACAAGTGGAGGGGACAGGAATGTAGCTTGAGATTGAGGGGACAAGAATGTAGCTTGAAATAGTCAGTGAATAGCTTTTTACTTTGAACCAGTTCAACTGTCCAGGGCTGGATGAACTGCAACTAAGGGTATTGACAGGACTGTCTGTATTAGTGCAGTAATAAACAAAAGGCAACATGGATTTGTCTAGAATGAATCCTGCCAGACTAATCTTATCTCATTTTTTGATCAGGTCACCTCCCTGCTAGATGGTGGGAATGCTGTAGATGAAATATATCTTGAGTTCAGCAAAGCTGTTCATGATATGATATTCTGATTAGCAAGATAACTAAGTGTGGGCT